>NC_060267.1:14469051-14769051 GCF_021613505.1 Equus quagga | reverse complement strand
CGCCGGCGGTCCAGCGTGGGTGTGGAGATGCGCAGGAAACGGGGGACTCTGAGTCACCCACATTTTTGAGGGGTGGGGAGGAGCTGGACCTTCCTCACAGAGCTGAGGGATCGGGGGAGTTAGAGCCAGGCCTGGCTGGAGGGTCGGACGTCTGAGTTGCTTGTGCCATCAGCAGGGGGGCGTGGCCAGGAGAACAGAGATAAGCAGAAACCCGCCCATTTGGTGGCCGAGGGAGGGGGCCGCGGGGCGGGGCCCCCTGTGGCCAGCAGAGGGCGCGCGGGAGGCGGGCCGGCCCTGGAGAGGGCTCCCGCGAGGGCGGCGGCGAGGTGGCGGCGCGGGCCCGGGCGCCCTCTGCCGGGCCGGCCCCGGAAGCCCGGACTCGCCGCTTCCGCAGCGGAGTCTCCCCTCCCGCTCTCCCGCCGCGCGCGCTGGGCTGCGCTCAGAATCCCCCAGGGAACGGGGGTCCCGCCCTGGAGAAGCCGTCTAGGTCTGGGACAGCCAGTTCTGGGGCCACCCGTCGCATTGTTGGGCTCCCTCTCCGGCTTCTCGGACCGTTGGCTCTCCAGCTTTTGCTCGATCTCCTCCGGCGACCCCCCAGCACCCTCAACATGCATGTGTGAGTGTGGGTGTACCTACGCCTGCGCACGCAGGGAGGGTGTGGCTCGAACTCGGCTCTCATTTGCATACAACAAATTGCTTTCCCTTCCATTACTTCACGCAGTCCTCCTTTCAACCGAACAGGACAGGAGTACGGCCCCATTTCACAGGTGAGGAAATGGAGGCTTCAAACGCAGGTCGCAGGGTTAGTAAGTGCAAGACTTAAACCCTGGCTTCCACCCCAAGGCTATATTTGGTGTCCCTACTCTGTGCTAATCAAGGTGTGGTCCCTGTTCACAGAGGGTCACCCAGGGGAAACAGAGGAACGAGAGGACTCCGGCCCGGCTGGCGCAAGCAGGGCAAGGTTCCCGAAGGAGCCCTCGGAACAGGAATAGGGGTACAGGAAGGACGTTTCTGGAAGTGCCCTGAGCGCGCCAAAGCGGGGGGCAGGCGGGCGAGGTGCCGCCGGAGCCCCTCTGCGGATCTTCGAGGAGGTCGGCGCTGCCCATGTGCGGTCCGACACTCGGACTCATCCAGACACAGCCCGCCCCATCCGGCTGGGGAGAGGTCCCCGGCAAGCCCTGGGTGGAGCCAGGTCCCGGGGCCACCCAGGCGTCTGTCCCGGTGGGCGGTGAGAGTGAGAGCACCTGGTCGTTCGCCGCCTACCCCTCGGGCCCCGCAGCCCCTTTCGTGCGGGAAGGACGGCCGCCTCCACCTAGGCTTCCGCCAACTTTAACCATATTATCTCTCCTGCCCCTACGAGTTTCCACAGTAAGGGGGCGGGGGTTGCAGGTAATTCGCCTTCAGCCCCCGGGAACGACGTCATCATTCCTTTACACCATCCCCTCAGGTCTGACTCCAACGGGGAAGTCCTTCCTGGTGTCTGACCACCATTCCTCCTGCTGCAACTTCAGCTAAACCTTACAAGTTCTGTCCTCAGCGGAGCAAGTGGGTGCTTTAACATTCCTTCTCTTAGCTAAATAATCCAAAGCTCCATTCCCTCTTCCACGCTGACATCCCGTTTCCCCATCCTGACAAGGCTTCCCTTTAAGGGCCCCGATCTTTGCTTTCTGCCGGCTTTCACCGTCAAGATAATCCAAGATTGCTTTCTGATTGGCTGCCCCCTCCCTTCCAATTTCCCCTTTCACTACAGGACCTCCCCGGCCGTACCAGTATCCAAGTACCACGCGCCTGGGCGCGTAGATGGACTCAGTTTCCTCGGTGGGAAGTTGCACTGCCTCTGTGGTGCCCCTCTGTTTATGGGAGTTCTGCTCCACCGCACCTAGGTCATCTCACCCATCCCCCAGCTTCTGAACAGGACGCCGCCACATTCTGTCATTGATCTCAAAACTATTTGAGCGCCTACTATGCCTCCGGTCCGAGTTCCTCGCCTCAACTCCCAGCCCCTCCGGCGGCTCCCTAGGCTTAGAGGAAGGAGCGGGAGATCCAGGAGTGCCGATCTCCAGTCCAGGGCGCAGGGTAAGAGAGCTGAAGGTCGTCGGTGACTGGGTGAAGCCACTGGGGTAGGGCGGGGGTGGGCAGACGCCGGCGGGTCTGGGTGCTCAGGGGCCGCAGAAAGGACACTGCGCCAGGCGCCGCTGCCTCCCAGCGCTCGAGCCCAGCGCAGGATTTCCCATTCTTAGCGCAAGGAAGACCCCTTGTGGCTGTTGTGAGAAGAGCCGGCGAAGAAAGGAGGCCAGAGCCGGGAGATGACAGTCCCCTGCCCAGCCTCCCTGCTATCCTGCCTGGGGTAGGGACTTGTTCCCTAGGGGGCCTTCGTGGCTCGCTATGCCCAGAAATCCTCCACCCATTCCCATACCATCAAAACCCAATAACTGGGACTTCGGGAATAGAGTCTTCTCGCCAAACCACAAGGAAAAATAAAACACAAACAGTAGCAAGTGAAACTGTGGTTAGATTCCTGGAAGGACTTCTCTCGAAGCGGCTGGGAAGCAGGAGGATGGATTGCGATGAAGGGATGAAAGAAGACAGGCTTTCCGACCCTCCCCTTCCCTGGCAGTGGGGAGAGCGTTCTCCGAGTTCTCCGAGGAATCCTCAGCCCCTGCCCTGCGGCTCCTTCCCGCTCACAGCGAAGGAAGCTCTCCCCAGCCGGGGGCTCAGGTAGTGTCAGCGCCAGGGGCCGTCCCTCTGCCCACCCTTAGGAGGGATGGGGGGTGCGCAAGGTCATCGAGGACAGGGACGGGACCCCACGTTCGTCACGATAGATCGTTGCACTCCTGAGAAGATGCATCCCACCCCCACTCGCGTCTGAGCTCCTTTGGGGAGCGGAAGCGCGCTAACAGTGCTGCGCCCCTTCCCCCACCCTTTGACGCTGCTAGCTACCAAGCCCGGCCCGGGCAATGCAAATGTGCATACATTTGCATCCCCAGCTGCGCACAGCTGCATCCGGCTTTGGGCCATAAATTCGTGGAGGGAGGCTCCGGGCGAGCGGGTCCCGCGCCGCCGCCGCGCCTGTTCGCGCCCCGGGGGCCGCGGGTTCTCACGCCTCCCTGAGCAGCCGCCGGCGCTGTCCGGCCCTGCCCCGCCTAGCGCCACCTTCTGGGCGTCTGTCTGCCTCGCATGCCGCAGCTGCAGCTGCAGCCGCAGGCCAGGCCTGAACCCCCAGATCCCCCTTCCTCCATCTCTCTTGGACTCGACCGGGTCATTGTCCCCTAAATCTATTCACGTCTCTCTGACGCCTCGGGCCGGGGGCTTCTGGTCAGATTTTCGTGCCAGGACTAGTGGTAGCCTTCTAGGTGGCAGTCCTGCCTCCGTGGGTACCTTGCTAGAAAACAGGTCTGATCATGGTCAACAGCTTAAAACACTGCAGACCCCCTAGGCTTGCAGAATAAAGCTTATATTGCTCACTGTCGCCAAGAAAAGCCCCTCACGTTCTGCCGCATCCCTCCTTTCTTTATCTTCAGTTTTGTCTCCTGCATCGTAGCCAGACCCAGGCCCACAACAGCCTGTGCTTCAGTTACACAAAATTGCAGGCGAGTCATCAGACTCCCCGTGAGCTCTCTCCCTCTGCCTGCCCTTTACCTGTGCCTCGTCTCCACCTGGACCGCCCCTCCCTCTTGTCTGTCCTCTGGGGAGATCTCCCTAATTTCTCTCACTTCGTTGCTGTGTCCCAGTTCCCACAGAGCTTGGTCCCAGGAGATGCTCAGAAATACTGAATGAGTGAGTGAATGAATGAATGAAGAATAAAGCTGCAGTTGTCCCAGGCACTAGGAATATGACACACATACAGACACTCAGGGCTCCACTGGTCCCAAGTGGCCTTCACATGACCTCTGTGAGCCCACAGGAGAGCCCCTCTCCCCGGTCCTTTTGGGTCCTCTCATACCTCTCCAGGCACCCCCAAGGGGGTGAGGGGTGAGAAGCCAGGAGGATTATGAGTGGGGGGAGCTGGCGCAGTGACAGAGCACCTGACTCAGAGTCAAGAGGCCTAGGTTCAAACTCTAGTGCTGCATGACCTTGGAAAAATTAACTTCCTCTTGCTGAGGCTGTTTCCTCAACTGTCAAAATGGGAATAACATTGACTATTAATAGGGATTTCATAATAATTGAATGAAATAGTTCATGAAATGTGTACTACCTGTCAAAAAGGGTTGGATTCCTTGAGGTCCAGACAGACGATTTGGGGATCCATCTTGCCCCCTTCCCCTGGGGATGAAAGCACCTCCACGAACAATCTGAGCCAAGAAGCTAAAGGGATTGAGGTTTCCAGGCCCTCAAATTTCACCAGTATGCCTTCTGCAGGAATGCATAGACAGCAAGGCATTCATCCAGTAGGGTAGAGGTCATACCTGTTTGTTGCCTAAGGGTCCTCACTGCTGTTCCCTCAATGGCTACCAGGGGGCAGCACAAACCCCCAAATCACCTCCAGCAGCTTAACGGCTACTGGCAGGTGAGCCTTCTGGGCCATCCTCTGAGAACTGAGTCCTGGTCGCCGACTCCCTCCCCTGTTCTTCCGGTTCCCTCCCAGGCATGTCTTGGTGTCCCATTCACAGACACCCTCACTCCCACCCCCTACCCCCACCCCTATGCCCCGTGTCTCTTCCAGTGGCTTTGTGCTCCCTTGGCCAATTTACAGCAGGCTCCCAGGGCCCCTAATTGGCCAGTGTGCCCTTGATCATGGCCAATCTTGCCATAAATAGGCATCTCTGGATTGGGAGGGGCACAGCCAAAGCCTCTGCAAACAGAACACAGCAGAGAGTTCTGGGGAAGACAGACCTGCGTTCCAGGCCTGGCTCTACCACTAATCAACTGGGACACCTCGGGCAGATCACAGAGGGCTCAGTCTCCTCTCAGAGTTGTGAGGTGTAAATGCATTCATCCATAGAAAGCTCCACTTTGCTCCATGCTTGTCTGATCCCTCTGACTTTGCCCAGGGTTTGCCCTACCCCTTCTCAGGTCAGAGCCTCCCTCATCCCAGCTCTATTTCCAGTCCGGTGCAAACTTCCTTGAGCTGGTGCCAAACTCCATCATCCTAACCCTGAAATCCCCTTGGACACACACACCCAGTCCTATCTCACCAAGAGATGCAGCCTGGACCCAGCTTCACACCAGACAGGGGTGGTGCCTAACATCGAGGGAACTGATACAGGGTTCCAGCCCACTCTCACCCATAGAGCCCCACCAGGCATCTTCTCTGAGTGAGACAACTGACTACTCAGTTATCTTATAGGAGGCTGACTTGTGTGTGTGTCAGGGATTATGACATCCAACAGGCTGGGCACCCCAGGAATGTCCAGGCCTCTCACCCCATCCCACAGACAGGAGGGCTTGGTGAGGTTGTCCCTGCTGAGACTCCTTACCTTCTTTCATGATGACAATGTCCAGGAGGCGCCCCTCCCTCGTGTGGTGACTTTTCCCTCACTCCCTATCACACCTTATCCTTCTCACCTTTCTTTTCACTCTCTTTTCTTTTCCTCTCCTTTTGTGCAGCCACCCTTTCTACTTCCGTTTCCTCTCCTCTTTCTTCTTGGTTAGTTTCTTCCCATCCTTCTCACCCTCTAGAAACCGTATCCTTTCTCCATCCCAGATGTTTTCCCTGGTCTCCCAGGGGAGGTCTCCATCATCTCCCTCGAATTCCCCACCTCTGTCCTCTCTGCTTCCCCTCCCAGGCCTGAGACACCACCAGGGCCATAGTGATTTGAGCCACTTTTTGGAGATCCCACTCAGAAACCAATACCTTCAGCTTCTTCAAGGGACGTAGATAACGTCTAACCTCCGCTGCTGGGGCAGCCTCACTGATAGGGTATCGAGACCAGGACAGTGCAATGCAGAAAGCAGGAGGGCTAGAGGCAGGACTGTGGGGTTGCGGCCAGAGGTGGCCAGACATTCTGGGCAGGGAAGGTCTTGTGAACTATTCATTGTTGGTGTTCTTGGTGAGTTTCACACTCGTTGGTGATGATGGAGACAAATCCAGCCTCCCTCGATGTCATATCATGTCGTTCTCTAACTTATGTTCACATCGTTGTTCACCGTCATCTTTCCGTAATGACCATCTGGTCATCTGTAATGACCAGAAAATCTGGAATGCCCATCCCCCAGCACCAACTGCATCTTAGACTGTGAGCTCCGGAAGGCAGGGATGACACGTAACCATCAGTAAAGCTCTTTGCTTTGAGAAGTCTCCGGAATACTCAGGAGGCAACAGAAAGCAAGTGGATACAGAGGAAACAGAGAAACAGCTGAGGCCCAGAGGGGTAGATTTGGGGATCATGAGCCTTGTCATGAGCAGTGGTTGAAATCATCAGAGCAGATGAGCTATCTCAGGAGGAGGGAACAGTGAGATGGGAGCTGAGACTGGAACACTGGAACCACCGCTATTTCAAAGGTATGAGGCTGAGATGAAGCAGCCAGGGAGGTTGAAGGGGGCCTTCCAGACACCAGCTCCTGAGAGCATCCATACATAGTACATTCATAAGAGTTTTAAACAATTGTTGTCAAGAGTACTTAGTGCTACAGGACAATTTTATGATGCTAAGTTAAAAAAATACAAAATGGTACACACACTACGTAAAAACACGAATTTGAACAAAAAACAGCCAATATGGACAAAACCTAGTCAAGCACACAAACATAAAAATATGTATTATATTAATATGCTAGGATTATGCTTTTTCCAATTTTTGCTTATATCAATTTTTGTTATGATTATGAGATAAAATATTTTATGAAAAATTAAATAATTATTCAACATTTGAACTGAGTCTCCTCAGGAAACTGATACCCAGAGAGGCAAATTAATTTACCCAATATCACACAGCCTGTGAATGACAAAGCCTGACTTGAATTCTCACCTAATGATTCTTTCCCAGTGCCTGGGCTGTTCTGGGCTGGTGCTTTGGCTAAGTCTGGAGCAAGGTCAGTTGTGAGCTTATATTGTTTCCTACCCTCTCTCAATCCACACTTTATCCTGCCGCCCTGTGCCCTTGGCCTTCTGCTAGCATGCTGCCTCTGAAGCCCTCTCTGGCCTCCTGGCTTTCCACCTGAACAGACACATCACCTGCAATTTTCTGCTTCCGATCTGTATGGCTGTCCTGGTACAGAGCTAAGAGCAGCTTTCCTCCACCTTCCTTAATGACTTCTTCCTCTTGGCCCTGAGAAGCCCATAAGACATTTTCCACAGCCCATCCAGAGCATAGTCCAAAGCACCTTTCAATCATGTTCATAAATGATTTGGGGATTATCTACTGCCTTGAATTACTGAGGCCATTGCTTCCCCTCTATTAGTGACTCAACTTGGACTCAATGGAATTTAATATATTCAAATGAACACAAACATGTATTCAGAGAGTGATATTCAAATTAACACATCCCTCCAACTCGCACACACACAGACCTGCCGTTTTGTGGGGAGGAAAGGGAAGCTCTTTGCCCCATCTCTTTTTGGAGAAAGCAACAGCGACTCAGTTCTGAGAAATCTCTAATGTGCATTAGGGTACCCCTCCTGCAGCCAATGAGACACCTGTACTGCCAACCCCCTAGTTTGCCCCCCTATATATGCTCCCCTCTCATACACTTCCTGGGATCACCTCAGGTGGTCTGGGGATGGAGGGAAGGAAACATCAGGATTCCAGGCCCTCCACCCCTACACCAGGGTGGAAATTAAAGTCATTCAGGATGCAGAAGGGCATCTTAAAGTGATCAGAAATGTTTTTTAGATTTTCAGGGGAGTCATGCAGTCCAGAGCAAAGACTATTCTAACTCAGAACACATGAGGGTAAACGCTAAGCTGATTCATTGCCCAGAGCCCTTCAGAAGTGAAGTTTCAGCCGTCTGTGTCTGGGTGAAGAAGACATTCTGCCTGGAGGCCGAGGATGCAGGCCCTCCGTGAGCTTCCACATTCCCCGCATCTGTGTCTTGGTGTACACACGCACACGCACGGGTCCCCTGCACATCATCTGTTTTTCTAAGCCTTCATCTCCCAAACGTCCTCGTTTCATTCCAGTCTCCCAGTTTTTGACACGGACAAGCTTGTGCCGCCTCCTCACTCTCTTCCACCTCCTTTATCCAAGCTTGCAACTTCGTCCCCAACCACAGCTGACCCGCTCCTTAATCCAAACCAGAAACTCTCTTTTCTGCTTTGAGTGAAAGAGACATGGGGAGGGGGGTCAGCAAGATGGTTTCTACCTGCCCTCTGATCCCTTAGGCTGATGAATGGGGCAATGGAGATCTCCAAAGGAGGAAGTTTTTACTCCCATGCTGAAAGGCAGCAAAAGACTGAGGCAGAAATAAGGATCCAATTGTTTTAGCTGGACACTAAAGATGTGGATTTCTAGTCTTGTTACAAGACTCCAGTCATCTCAAGGAGGATTATAAAATTCTCAAAAGTGATTGTCTTGAATTTTTTTTAACAGAAAAATACCACAAAGAGAACTGACTCTGTTTCTGTGGGGATGGCAAGGGTCTCTTTCACATACAAAATCATGAAGAGCACAATAAAAATAGAAATTGCTTTTCAAGGTTAAGAATCCTTGTTTTAGACATCATTGCTGAGAGAATCAGGAGGGCTGAGGATGGGAGACGCTCCATCCCCAAGAAGAGAGATAGGCGGTTTTCCTTTCCCCACACTTCCAAAGGGGAAGAGGAAAATATCTGTGCTTTTCTTTCCCTCTCAACTTCTTCCCTCAAACCCTCTTATTAGCTATCTACTCCTAGAAACCAGGAAATAAAAAACGGAGAGGAAAAAGGGAGAGAGGAATGAGAAGATGGTAGAAAGGGAAAAATGGGAATGGAGAAAGGACGATAAGAGAAAAAGTCAGGAAGAGGCAAACAAAAGGGGAAGAGAAAACAGAGGGAACATCTGCGTCCTGGTCTAGAAGCGGGAGATGTGCCCGCACTGCACCCTCTGCAGCCGCAGATAGTCCCAGCCCTGCTCTCTCCTGGGAGCATCATAGTAGCTCTGTCCCCTCCACCTCCCAGCTCCCTGTGGAGACACGCCTGGAATGGTGAGGCAGGACCTAGAGAAAGGGGGTTCATGGCAGAGGACAAAGGAACACAGTCAGGCCAGGTCTCTGGGAGCTGGGCTCTCCTGGCTCCTGCCGGGAAGAGCTGAAACATAAAGCAGCAGAGGGTCAGGGGGTGGAGGAAGTAAGAGGCGAACAGGCTGCACAGGGAGTGCTGCATGGTTTGCAAACAGCGGAAGGAATGGTCCATCGCATTCCTACGCAGCACAGGCAAGGGCTCACCTGCCCTTCCTTCCTTGCTGCAGATCTCACCTGCCCCCACACCACCCTTGGTGCAGATGCAGAAGCAGAGGTTCATAAGCTGCAGCAGCTGTGGCCAAGACTTCAGCTTCCCACCGGCTTCCTTCCCCAGAAGAGAGCAGAGGCAGGAAGCGGGGCAAAAAAGGAAAGGGTGCCATAATAACCCCAAACCTTTTCATCTCAACAGCCCCCATACTTATCAGCAAGCTCAATTTTCAGCATCTCTTCCTTTCCCTGGCTCAGAACCAAATGATCACACAAGGCTTTCCTGAGAAGAGGCATGAGGCTGTGGAGCCAGCACCGCCTCTTGCCGTCTGGGAGGGGGCATCACATTATACACAGAAAGAGATGCACCTGTTTCCAGAGGTGGCATGGGGTAGAAAGGGCTCGTAAAGAGTCCCAGATTGTTGCAAGAAAGATAATAATTTGATGGGGTGGAAATTAAATGTCCAAATTGAGGCTACTTATGGAATTTAAAGGAGGCGGAGAGAACATGGGGTGGTGAGGCCAGAAATGAGAAGAAAAAAGACAAAGAAAGAGAAAAACACACACGATATAGTAGACAAAGGGGAGAAACCATAAAAAATACAGACGCACAAATAAAGACAGAAGCTGAGAGAGGAGGGAGCTGGCACCTGGAAATCAAGATGTTCCAGCTGCAGAGGGGGTGTGGGAAGCAAGAGAGCAGAGTGGGGAGGAGGAGACAAAGGCCGAGGACCCAAGGAGCTGAGAACCAGACCCTTCCCCTCATGCGCCTTCAGCTTGTCCACGACTTGAAGCAGGTGAGTTCACGAGGTTTCTCACTCAGTCTTCACTCCCCGCCAGTCTGCTGCAATAACAGAGCCCCAGTCCTCAGGTGGCGTGCTCCATACACCAGCTGGCCCCAGCTTTTGCCTTGTTTGCACCCCTCCCCCCACAGGCCACACTCAAGGCTTGGGTAGCGCTAGCTTGGCATGTCCGCAGGCTGTGACAGGCACGCTCACGTGCAGCACACACTCCTGTGCAGCAGCCCTCAACACTAGGGCTTTCACCCCAGCTCACACTTCCTCGCAAAGGGCGGAGGCTGCCTGGGGGCTGCTTACTCCTAACAGGGCGGTTTCGAGCTGTGTGCTCAGCAGTCCAACTAAGCACAGACTCCCACACAGCGATGCTCCATTTTCCCCAGGCTGTCAGCGCTGCATCGATTTCACTAGCACTGCAGCCCTTTAGTGGAGACAAAAGGGGAGGCAAAATCGTCGGGCTCTGGCCTCCTCCAGCACACGGAGAGGCAAGATTCCTGGGAGAAGAGTTATGAGCGATGATGAGCTCATCTGAATGAGTGCCATGCAGGCATACCCTCTGACACACTGGAGGGAAAGAAAAACCAAGACACACTTGTTTAGGAGTTGGAGTGCGGGTGTCAAAACCCTGGAGTCTTGTTTTCCACTGGGCCTGAGGCAGAGACAAAGTGGCATGATGGTGAGAGAACTAGAAAGAGATCTAAAGGGAAAGGGGCAAGCAGTCCCAGGCTTCAGTGGTAGCAAATAAATAATGTCCAGAAGGGTCTGGCTCTGAAGTGGACCAAATGGCTCTCCTGTCCCATGTTTATGAGGTCATGGACCATTAAACCAGCCAACCTACAGATGTCTTTATAAGACTTTATGAGATTAGACTGGGGAGACCCTATAACTCAGCAGCAAGAAGCGACAACAGGGAGAACTGCAGGTAAGAGATGGTGGAATCAAGGGGGCTCAGCCTTCGGAGGAAGGCTGAGTAGGAAGACCATAGTGGGAAGACGTCTGGGTTCTGGGGTCCCTCCATCTTCCTCATTTCTCACTCTTCTGTGAATTTCTGCCCATCTCTGTTAGATTCAGAACTGCATCAGGCTTACATTACCCAATAAATTCTTGATTACCTATCTACATTCTTTCCCTCCTGATCCAACTTTCAATTGCCTGCCCCCTGCCTTATTCCTGACCCACAATAATTTGATCCTGAGAAGATAGTTTCTTTGGTATTTGTGTAGCAAATCAGATAGTAAAAGTTATATTTTAAAACTCTCATTTATTGGGATTTTCAAACCTGGTTTAGATTGTCAATGTGATTTTCCACAAATTCTAATAACCAGGAGCTGACTTTTCTAGGGGGCTCTGAAGGCTATTTATTCTCTGAGCCACTGGGAGCAGGAATGAGCATGGAAGCTAGGAAGGCACAAAATCTGAATTAAGGGAATAGAATACAGAACAGGATACATATTCTCTCATTCCCTCAGAGTTGTGCCACCCTGTGGCTATTTGCAGAAAGTCAGAGACAAAGGATCCTTATAAAAAAGCCTTTGTTCTCCAAGCCTGGCCGCTCTTTCAGGAGTGCATGTGTGACTACTGACGGGCAGTCCAGGGCCCACTTTAAGGAAGGGGTGTAAGACCTAGATCTGTAAACCACCACTCAGGATCCACATTTGAAAAGCAACCATTTATTAGAACCAATACAAGAGTATGAAAAGAGGGGAAAGAGGAGGGTGGAAGAGGGGGAGAGAATGAGGTCTGCGTTGGATGTCAGTTGTCGAAACACATAAATTGCCTACTTTTAAACATTTACATTTAAAAGGCGAACATATATATATATCACTTATCCTAAAAAAAATCAAAAGCAGACATGTTTGGCTGAAATAGAACCAAGAAACACAACCAAAACTCCCCCACAAACCAAAAAGGTCCATAGAGAATTCAATTTCTCATTTTTCCATTCAGAAATCTGGCTGCCAAGTGTGATTTGTTTTGCTATTCAGGATGGTACAGAATGCTGAAAGAAACCCAGCCTCTCGAGTCTCCTAGATCCCATCCTGTGGGAAGGGGTGGGGAGGCCATGGGTGAATCAACTCCTGGCTACTTGGCAGGATGTCAGACTGTGCTCTCTCCATCCTCCAGGACTCCACAGAACCACCTGGTGCCGCCAGTGCTGGGTGAAGAGCAGAGCAGAGTCCACAAAACACGGAGAACCAGAATGTGACCACAGCAAGGGGCCAGGACCTTGTGCTTTTTCACGAGTTACAAATCTAGGGCCAAGGAGAGGGAAAGAGAAAGAGCCCTATTGGGTAGAGGAGCCAGATGAGCCCCTAAACTGAGATAGAGAGTAAGGCTCTTGAGCCCACACCTGGGCAAACAGAAATAGTGTCCAAAGTTTTCCAAAACCAGAGTGAAAAGACGTCAATGTCAGGTTCAGACTGTGGACACTGAGAAAGAGGTGACAGATGCTGAATACAGTGAATTGGATGAAGTTTTAAGGAGTATCAATGCCCGATTCTGAGTGTTAAACATCTATCTAGAAAAAAAAACTTCCAATGTGGCTCTTTTCTGGCGGGGGATGGAGGAAATGGTTATGTTTATCGAACCAGCTGGTTCCTCTGGGGAGGCGGAGGCTCAGGTACAGATATCACGAAGTGCTGCAGTGACCTAGATGTCTGGGCATCAGTTCGGGGAGCAATAAGCAACTACATAAGTCAAACCCACTGTGTTTGCTTTGCCCCTGAGACAGCCCCAGTCTGTCCCAAGCCCCTGGGGTATGGGACCTTAATTCCCAACCTGAAGAGAAACAAACAGTAGCATCCTTGCCTCATGATTCCCTAATCCAATGCTCTTGAGTGTGAAACAGCCTCTTTGTGGATGCAAGACATAGAAAATACTAAGTGCCTTCCTCCATAACATCCTACGTCTGGACTATTAAGACTCCAACATTCACGAAAACACTGTCAACATCTGGACTAGCAGCTTTGATGAGGGGTGGGGGGCAGAGATCTTGCCAAGGTCACTAAGTAGTTAAAACCTTGGGACAGCTCAGTGAGGACTAAAGCCTATGTCGGCCCTAGACTTCAGCTCAAGGCATCCTCCATCTAGGACCCTAAAGTATTCTATCAACTTTGATTACAATGCCTCACAACACCCCTGTGAGGTAGGTCAGTATTATTACCCCCATTTGACAGATGGGGAACTGAGGCATTGAAAGGAGTGACTTGCCCAAGGTCAACCATTATGGATCAGTTGAGGAGGTTGGCACACACAGTCAGCACCCACTCAGTTCTTGTTCCACTCCTTAGAGCATCTGACTTCTTAGAGCACACCTGGGAGCAAAAGGCAGGCAGGCACACCTCTGCAAACTAGATGAACTCAATCAACCCCCAAGTATTAACTGAGGGCCTATTATTTATCTAGCGAGGAACCTTGGAGAAACAAACTGATTCTGAAAGTCATGTATTAACGGACATTTTGAAAATAAAATTATGTTTTAAACATTAAGGGCATGATTCTTTTATAAAGAAATATTCACTTTACCCTAAGAGGTGAAGGACTAAGTCACACCAATTCTCAAAGTTCTGCACTGAGTAATCCAAATTCCTAAAATCCAGAACGACACAAGACCACACTCCAGCAGGAAGTTAAGAACCATTTCCCCAGGGCTGGTGTGGGCAGTGCTGAGCTGCAAGGTTGGTGGGGAAAGGCCAGCAACAGCACCCGCAGCAGCAACATCCTCTAGAGGCTCAGCCAGGAGGTAGGAATCCTAGCACCACCGAACCCCTCCTGCTGCTTCCTGCCCGTCCCCCAACACCCAGAGGGCACCTTCCCAACCTTCCTGCCTCAGCTTGACTTTAGGAGGTGCAGCATCTCCACAGCAGCTGAAGATTAAAGATATAAATGGTGACCCCTATCTTTGCATTCAGGGAGAGGGGATGAAATGTTCTCTATCATTAGTCATAAGACTCTTGTAGTATTTTTTCCTCCTGCCAGAGGCATAAGTCCTTAACAAAAGAAAGGCAAAAGGAAAAACACTTCTTCACCTCCTTTGGATTTACACTGGAATCTGGTGGAAATCATTACGACCCTTATCCTAAAAGGAGAGGGAAAACCCTAAACCCACAGCCAGCCCTGGTTTGGAATCAAATCATAAAGCTACCTGTAAAACACTCACTTGAGACTGAAAAGTGCCGTAACCTGATTAAACTCTATCGTCTCAGACAATCTCCAGGCAGGACACCCTCCTGGCCCCCATACCCATCGGCAGCAGCCAGAGCAGGGTTCCACATACGCTGGAAGCTCCAAGAATGATTTATCAGCACACGATATAACATTCACCAGGGACACTCCAGTTCCAGGAAGGACCCACCATTCCAAGACCTAAATATAAACCTTTTTCCATGTATTGCTGATCACACTGAACAACTCCAGGTGATGAGAAAGTTCAAGACTGATTAAAGCAGCAATGACAGTTCAGCTTCAGTCTGTGGTGGAATTTCTGAAAAAGGGTGATGAACTGGCCACTGGGGCCTGGATCAACTGTGAGGGTCACACCTGCCAATGCCAGGGGACATCACAAAACAGGAAAAAAAAAAAAAAGAGGAGAATGACAAGATAAAAAGTTCATTGCATTCAATTTGGCCTAATTTCTTGATAATAGTTTCCTATTAGATTTTCCGATTAATACTGATGGCTCTTACCTAGGCTGTGATAATTAGGTTTTGATCTATTGTGACATTAATGATCACAATCAGTTGACTCTGAAATTGTCTTAATTAATGGCTCTTCCCTTGTCGGTGCCACCAGTGCAGGTTCTGTCCCCTCTCCCACCACCTTGTTTTAACTCCTTCTCTCACTGACCTCAGAGACAAATAGCTTTGGAGGATCACTTTCTTCCCATAAACCAAATTTTAAACTATTTTAAAACACTTCTCTGATAGAGGAGCAATAGGAGATGATGTTAGGTGAAAAGAGGATCAGGATGAAAAGGCAAAAGAACATGCTGTCCATGAGCAGGAAAAATCCCATCTTAGAAAACAACCGAGTCAAGTGTGATGTTAAAGTAGCAATGACAAGGTGAAGCAACTCTAAAAAGACAAGATGAGGTAGTTTAAAATTCAAGAAATCCAGAGCAAGCAAAAAGAAACTGGAACTGCTTTTATGAAGCTAGCCAAAGAACTATTACACTTTAATTTTCCAAAAGTTACTCTAATTCCTGGGAATTCTGACTTTCAAAGCTAGTCAGCTCTCAATTATCCAGGCAGAGAAAAGCATCTTTTTCATGTCATGGTATGGGTCAGAACTAAGAAGGCTTTTTCCTAACAAGGCAAGGCCTCACCCTAGACCTCCCTAGATTGACTAAATCTGAAACTCTGGGGGATGTGTATTTCTGGGCAAGGTTTCCACACAATTGACACAAGCATCTGCTTAGAAATTACCATCTTGCAGCGCTGACTAAAACTACTACACTGCCCAGAACAGATGCCCAGGTGTTAAGAGAAGTGCCCCAAGCCTTCTTCTTGGCACACCTGTCATTGGAAAGTATGTCCCTGTTTTAGGCTTCAAGCCAGCCTCATGTTAACTCCTCCAAAAAGGATGAGAAACTGAAAAAGATGTGAGCAGCTCTGATAAAATGTCCATGAGGAAACAATGTTACAGAACCCACAATAATGTAACAACACACCTGCAACACAGTTAATACTTCCCATAAGCAAGAATTAACTGGACCATTAAATTCTTAGGCAGAGAGCCTAAAATAGGGGCAGAAATCAGGTTCTCAATGCCCACTCACCTGCTGTTTCCCCTCTCAGTAACAGCATGTCTAACTAACCTTTAGTTACCTTTATTTCCTGGAGTAAAACAAGCCCTTGTTGTGGTGGATCTATAGCTATTTAGCTACATTCATCCAAGGTCACATGAGCCTTTTCCACATATGAACCAACTGTCACCCTCCTACTTCAGCACCGTGAACTATACCAACCAGTTGCCTCTGCCCCCAAATAAAAAATGTGTACCCATTTATAGCATTTATCACACTGAACTATTAATAGTCAGTTGATCCCACACCAGTATGAAAATTCTTTTAAGTCAGGGACTGCAGCTTTTTGAACTTTGTATCCCCAGAGCCAAAAAGTGTTTGTTGAATGAAATGCTGATGTACACTAAGGTGGCTGAAATATGAATGGCTCAATACAAACCCACCATTATTAATTGGATGGGGGGCACCCAATCCTGAGCATATACTCTTGGGTGCAAGGCTGGTAACATCTCTATTTTCGAAAACATAACTTTGATGACTAGTGATAAAGCCAGCATGAAACCGGAATACACTGGGTCCACACATTTCCTCTCCGTCTCACCACAGGGTATGCTTGCTTGGTGGTTTCATTACAAAGGTACAGACTTCAACACTGTAAGATTTACTCTAAAAATCTAAAGCAAAAGGATGGAGTCATGGTGCAAAATGAGCTTTTCCTGTGACCTAATTTGTGAGAAACAACTGCCACATTTCAAATCTAATGACACAGCTCTTCCTGGGGTTCTCATGTCACTGCAAAGTAGTATTTTAGGCCCTCAAATATGAACCCTAAGGGCAAAGACAATTGCTCCCCAGCCTACAGATCCTGCTGACCCCTCTCTATACCATAGGTGAGCGGGCCTAAACACAGAAGCAACAAAATCACATGATGAAAATCCCAAGCAACTTCCCCAAGGCCCTAGGATTTGGCTTGAATATAAGGAAAACAGACTGCAGGGTGGCTACAGAACAGGACTAACTTCTCATCAACAAGTAGTGCGTAGCTATGGCTCGGGGACAGCCAAGGAGCACAGAGACTTTTGAGCATTAAGGAGCACCACAGGCCCAAACATTTCCTTGTGCAGACAAAAACTGGACTGCAGGAGGAAAAATGATACGGCTCTCTCCAGGTTAAAAAAGGGTGCTTCCATCAGGGCTGACGTTCCCAACAGCTGATTTTAACAGGGGGGCATATGCCCAGCCCAGGGCTCAGAAAAGCAGCTACACTGACCTTGGTAGACTCTGCTGGGCGAAGTTCTGCTATATTCTGTGGAAAGGGAGATCCTTGAATGCTGATTACCAGGAGAAATTCAGCATGAGAAAGATGTTTTGAAAGAGGTCTAAACACAGGAAAAACAGACTTTGAGCACCTGAGACCTAGAGGTTTAAGAGTGCTTACTTAGCCTCCGGCTATTAACTTTTCTGAGAGGAGACAGCCCATGAAAACAGGTTTCTGTTTGAAGTTGCAATTCTCCAAGGGCCAGGACAGCTACTTGGCACTAACAAATGCTGGAGGCACATGCTTGCATCTGGTTTCCCTTTTGCTGAGGGCCAAAAGCAGTACTGGCCTCTGGCTCCCTTTATTCCTGGAGAAGAAGCTGTGGGTAGGCAGGGAGAGAACAAAGTTGTTTCGGTGGCACTCAGTACCAGACCATGATTCAATAAACTGTGGATACAAAAAAATGAAGTGAAAAGCAAGGTATTAAAGGGGTAATGAGTAGTAGATGATACTGGGGTTATATTGTTAAAAGGAAATCAGATTTTGATGAATGCCTTAAATATTACCCATAACCCCAACAACCACGTATCCCAGGTTTCTGAGGAACAATCTCAGCACAAGATATCTGTTGTGTTCTTCATTCACATGCTAGATTTTGGTTTTCAAAATATGGTCACTGTGGTTTACATGCCCACAGTTCCTGGGAGAGACACACTGGCTACGTGGATAAGCTGTCGTTTTCTCCACCTGCAAATTGAGACACAGATCACCTCCTCAGGGGCCCTGGCCTACTTTCGTCCTATTCTTGTCTACTCGAATTGATATCCTTGGTTACTTTATGACAAATCTGTTTCCTGACTATCCTTTCTTTTAGATACCCATCAGATGAAGAACTAACAACTGTCAATTAACTAGCACTTGATCTAGGCCTCTAATTCCTTCAGAGAGTAAAGGAAGATGGAGTTAAAACTTCTACCCACTTGAGGTGTGGGTTATGCATTCTCACCCAATCACATTCCCATTCAGAAGGATTTTCCTGGATGACTTAACCCAGAAGCTTCATTGTTCTAGTCTGTCACGTCACTGCAGCAACAGCTGTCTTCTCAACTGTGCAGTATAATTTCTGACATAATTTATACAAGCACACAGAATTCAATCAGCAGCTGAGCAGGGAAGCAATGTTAACAAATGCTATGAATGGGCATATGATTTGCATATTATTCGGCTCATCTGTGAACTGGAGCAATCTATCCATTCCCCTCATTACTCTGAATAATCCAGAAATGGTTGAATGCTCCTGGCCAGACAGCTATATGTTTTAAAAATCAAAAGCAACAAAAACCTCAATGGCTGGTGAACTCTAGAGTTAAGGCTATTTCAAGCATTTTATTCTTATTTCCTCAGCTTTGGGCTGGGACAAGGATGCTCAAAACCCTGCTATTTCCTTACTTTTAGTCTTGATCCTCTAGCACCCCCTCAACTACAAGATGAAAAGGGTAAAGAGAAGTAGGGCATTTCTTAGAGGACAAAGGCAGGATATGATGAGAAAAATAACCTCTCAGGATAATGGCAAAGCTGGAGGAAGCCAAAAGGGACATATTTTGCTGAGTAGGGAGAGAAGGTTGTGTCAACATATTAATGCCAGGGCTTGTCACTCTCTGAAGTGGTAGTCTTTAATAGAAATGCATTTTAAAAAATAAGATACAACTAAGAGTTTGAGGGTGGAAAAAAGAAAGACTAGGGGCCAGCCCCCTGGCTGAGTGGTTAAAGTTCTGCATGCTCAGCTTCGGTGGTCCAGGTTCACCAGTTCGGATCCCTGGCACGGACCCACTCCACTCATCAGCCATGCTGTGGAGGCATCCCACATACAAAAAAATAGAGGAAGATTGGCAGAGATCTTAGCTCAGGGATAATCTTCCTCAAGCAAAAAAAGAGGAAGATTAGCAATGGATGTCAGCTCAGGGTGAATCTTCCGCACAAAAAAAAAGAGAGAGAGAGAGAATTAATACTTTGGAGACTCAGTGGCAAATCCAAGAGTCAACAAAGCAGGAAATTTATGACTATGAATGTGATGAATACTTATGATATTGTGAACATCATAATTGATATTGTGGCCAATGGCTCCCCTGCAAGAATTCCCCACTGAAAATAACTGCATGGAGGGGAAACTTGGGTCCACTGAGAAGCGAGGGTCAGGTTTGAAGCCTCTTTGGTAACAAGAATGCTTTGGGAGGCCACAAAAGTTGGCAGGGTTGGAGGGTGCCTAGCACCTTGGCACAAGCAAGCACCAGGCAGTCACTCACACCTATAAGAATATATAGTCCAAATGCGAGGGGTGGAAGGAGATAATACATATATATCATACGTGATAATAAAGACAACTGTACCCTACCCCATCATCCTCATGTACCAATAGCTAAAAATCTCCACAGTTAATTATCTCATCATTTTGTGACAGATTACACCGCCTTGCAGAAGCAGAATCAGGGATTGCTAAGAAAGAAGGCCAAAAGTCCTGGGGCTAAAAGAAGTGCCTTGACAAATTTGAATGCAAAAATTTCAAGTCCTCCAAAGGATGGAGCTATTCTGGGAGGAACAGTGAGGATGAACAACAGAGGGTGGCCCAGAAGACCACACCAGGAACCCTGTATCCTCCTGGGTAGAGCTGAATGAGGTTGGGAAAGCCCCGACAGGTAGGCAGTTGCTATTGGCTTTTTAAAAAGATGGGCCACATCTTTTCCATCCCAGCATCTCAAAACAAAGGCTAGCTGGTCATCAACATGTTCTAAGAATCAAAGCAAGAAACCTAAATTCATCATCATTGTGACAAAATCCCACAATCTAAAAAGTGACCAACCGTGAAAAGATCAAGACTCTAAGGTGGTTAAAAAGTTAAAACTCATCTTGAGGTCACAGGGGAGCAGAAGGAAGAGATCAGGGCAAAGGAAAAAACTGTAGGAATTACAAACAGTATGTAAATGCCTGGTCTTCACAGAGAGACACTTATCATGAATCAGACCACCAGTTATGTTACAAGAGAACCAATACCAACATTTCTCCTGTGGAGCACAGTGATAAGCACATTTTTTATGGATGTGTTTAGGATAGAAGGGGGTGGGTTGAAGGGAGAGGAGGTTGGGAGGTCAATGTATTATGTACAAAGAGAAATGACAGAGACCACCCCCTCCTTTAGCTCTTTGCTGTTTCTTTCTCTTTGTTTTCCGCGTCCTCAGGATATGCATGCCATGTCAGTCTCTCTTCATAAAAGGCTATCACAATCTGTGGACATTTGACGTTAGCTTCTTTTGCAAGAACCAGGTCGGCTTCATCTGTGTCTTTCCTGGAGAGAAAGAGCATGAGACTTAGAAGGAGAGGAAGCGAGAGTGAGAGTCTGTCCAAGCACAGGTTTATGTCATTATATGCTCTTAGCTTACTTGATTTCCTAGTGAAAAGGACCCTAAGAGTCCAATATTTGCGAGGAGAAATTTAAGTAAATAAATTATTAGTAAATATCACTTTACTATATCAGATAGAAACAGAAGTCTTCAGCTAGAATTTAGATGGAAAACATAGGCTTAATCAAAAGGCTGAAAACTACATTATAGAAATTCTGCTCCTGTAATTTTTATTTGTGTATGAGCATGTGAGTGAACACACAATCAAATCTACATTCAGCCCTATTGATTATGCATAAAGTAATCAATCCAGTTTCTAGATCATCTAAGTGAAAGGGTCCTAACCCTCCTCCTATCTTGTGGCCTTTTAAACACTCATTATCCTTTTGGTCAGAACAGTGGATTAGAACAATAGGAAAACAGAAATGTAAGTAAGCAACAGAAGTTATAAAAGGGAGAGTAAGAGAAAATGTAAAATGTAAAATCTAGTCAGTAAAACAAAATGTAGGAATTAGCTACAAATTTCAGTTATCCAAGTTACACAGACTATACTATCACATATAAAAGATCTAGGAAGTTCCTTAACCAGGATTCCAAATCAAAACAAAATATTTTAAATTAAAATTCCACTGAGATGTGAGCAAAGACAACTACCTCCTTTTCTAGAGAACTGAGATGTTCAATTCATAGAGGTAAGTATTATGGGTGAGGAGAGGAGGGGAAAACACACAGCTGAGAGCAGATACTCAAAAATTTGGACTGTGGTGGAGAGAGCTGGTTAATATATGAATGTAAATCACAAGTACACATATGGCTGAGTGGGAAAAGCAGTCAATATAGCTATACACTTCTGACAGAATACAGTGGCTTCAAATATAGGCTTGGGGTAGTTTACCAGCAAAATTTCGATCAGATAAGATATTAAACCTTTTGATTATACAACTTTTAAGGTAATTAGCTTCTTTAGTGGCACTGTAGCACGAACCCTGTATTTAGAGACCAGATTTAAATCACAAGCCCATAACGCTTGGAAACAGAGAGGTAGCGAGGGCCATCCCATAAATCACCCTGTCTTTAAGAAACCAAATTGAGAGGAAATAACTACACTTTCCTCTAAGAGCCATTCCCTCTACCGGATGAAATAACTTGTGCTTTCGCCACTATGATTCTTAATGCTTTTTGTTGAGATAATTTTTCTCTTTTAGACATTATTCAGTGGTCTGGGTCCTCAGTGATGGCAGAAAGTCTCACTCAACTCCTATCCCACGGCCACAGGCTCACAGTCTGACGGTAAATGATTCCGAACCATGTAAATAAATGGTTAGGTCATGTTTATATGTTTCCTACCTCAAATCTAGCTTTTTCCAGTATATGGGCTAATATACTATAATTTGGCTTAATACCAAAGCTTCAGAATGTCTTAAATCCATTCTGAACTGTAATTCTCATTTGATGCTGACAGTTGGTATCAGTTAAAGATCCTTGGCGAGCAAATTTTTTGGGTGGAATACTCAGGCTTCCCTCCCTATCTTCCACACAAATTCAAGTCACTGGCAAAGAAACACAATCGTAGAGTGAGGCCCAATCTCTCTCACCATTTCATTAGGAACATTAAATCACCACAGGAATCTGTTGCCCCAATGATCTTTTCTGGTTCCAGTCCTCTCTCAAAGCCTCGAGCGATATCATTGCTCTGCTATAAAGAAAAGATGAAGAAAGGTTACAGCTTGGGGAAAGAGTACAAAACCTCCTGGTTTCTCAGCTCAACAAAGCACAACCTAAGTAAATATCACCTGATACCATTTCTGTCACCAATTCATAAAATTCTTAGAACTTAACAAATACAATACGGGTCAGTCAATGACAGTAATGCCAAGAGAGATTTTTGCAAGATGCAGTTGTCCTTCCAGTATTCCTTCAAATGATTAGGAGCGGCCCCTAAAATCCTTTAATATCCCTTAAAATATTCTGGAGTCATCATCTAGGAACTCCTCTAATCTTCTAATCTCCTTAATATTATAAATTGACTACCCCTAAATTGTTGCTTCTGAGATAAGTCTGTTTACCTGAACTAATCCCTTTTCTCATTTTATAAATTTCAAATATACCACCCCCAATCTTTATTTTTTTAAGATTTTCAGTTTACCTTAACACTGACCAATATTTTTAGTACTTCTTTTCACAGTCATTTATATTTATGAAGGAACAGAGATAAGAATGGCTCAAGGTAGTGCCATAAAACAGCATATCTCTTTCAGCACTCACAGCCTACAGAGCCCACGCCCTTGGAGAAGAGGCCCTGGCCTGTGCCTGTCCCCTCCTGATGTGCACGAGGCATTAGCATTCGAGGACAGAATTGGACAGTGATTTAAAACAAACTGATAATTCCTTAGGGGATTATTCAAACTTGGTCAAAATGCAATCATGCCCTCTAGACAAGGAGCTCAGGGACTGATTCGGGAGTGATGGCAATGGTGAGAGCAAAATGGAAAAATTTTATACAAACCAGGTAATTTAAAAAACTTATTATGAAAGATAATGCAAGCTTATCTAGTGGCAACACATAAAAAAAATTTAGAAAGACTGGCCAAATGAACTAAATCTCTGATGCCTGATTTTCATAATAAAATCTCTTTGATCTGACATTCATCTTGCCTTCCTCTGAGAGATACAAAGCATTCAGGGTCCAGGTGGTCCCCAAAGATACCAGAACCCACATTGAGAAGGAAATTCCATGCATGGATCAGGGGAGACACTGACTCAAAAACAGCGTCTTTTGGGGGCACTTAAGGGGAGGAGGTTCCCAGATGTGCACACAGCTGCTCACAGCTGGAATGCTGGCACTCGAACTGCGTCATAAATCATAGCTGGCGGCTGAAAACAGTTTGCCACATAGGGAGGGAAGGGAAGAAAAATGTTCAAGCTGCTGAAAGGGAGCCGAGGCGAGGAAAATGCTAAAATCATCACACAGGCAGTAATCTTAAATCAGGCATAATGCCGACTAACAAATTTCTTCTACAGTGGTCTAAAGAAAGAAACGCAATCCCCTCCTGTACCTTTAAAGCATACAATCACCTATCTTCCCAGCTACCTACCTGACAGCTACCAGCAGTGCTGAGAATGCTGTCAGGGGCCCCCGATGAACATTACAATGTAAGGGACATGTGGGGGTTGTTTTGAAGGTCAGCAGCATCAGAACCTGGCCTAGGAACGAACTCTCTGCGCTCGCCAGTGGCTCTGAGCCAAATTACTCCTTTTTAAAGAAACCTTAGGTTGAGGAAATACACACTATATGTCACAAATTGCTAGTCAGAAGTCTTATGCTGTGTTGCTTTTTGGTCTCTTTACTTAGCTAGAAAATGAATCAAATGACAAAAGCCAGAATAGACAATAATAATAAAAAAAAAAAAAAAAGAAAGAAAGAACAAACCACATCTTAGAGGAGGGAAGGCACTCTCAAATTCTTTATCAGTACAGTACACCATAATGATATACACACCTCACCAGAATAAGGCAGTTTTAAAAAGAAGCCTGAAATAAATAAAATTAATCAGGGAAACAAATAAGGAAATAGACACAAACCAAGTCCACTTTCATTTGCAGCCTCCAATCTTTCACTTTTATTTCAATTCTTTTAGGAAAGCTAGTTTCCCATTTTCTCTCCTATGGAATCACCTGTTTAAGTCTATATAAAATACTGATGCCTATGTCCAACCCACAGAAATCTGAATTTAACTGGCCTGGGGTGCATCTTGGGTACTAGAGGTCTTTTTAAAGTCCCTCCCTTTCCCTGGTGATTCTACGTGCAGCCAGAGCTAAGAACTAATGCTCTAGAAAAATAGGTATCCAAGTAGAATGAAGATAAATAGGGATGCTTATGGCAGTGATGCTAGAAGATTCAGAAGCAGACTTATGCTTTTATTTTATTAAACTTTAAGGATATGATACATCCTTCACCACAAAAGGCTTCACAAGCTTGAAATAAATAAAAGGAGTGGAAGCTGGGGGGAGAAGGGGTGTGTATGTGTGTGCACAGATGGAAAAGATATAGATGAAGAAAGAGAGACAATGACAGTGCTTTATGTTAGTTGCTTGACAGCTGAAGATCAGAAGGATTAAAGCAACCAAATAAAACAAAATTTCATAAACACACTTTCCAAACAGAATGAAAAATTCAAAAGGAAGATGAAAATTAATTTATTTGGAGTATGTAGAAATAATAGGATCAAAAGAGAATATACAAGCCACTGAACTGTACATTTTAAAATGATTAAGTGTACATTAGTGAATTTCACCTCAATTAAAAAAAGAAAGAATATAAAGGGTTGAAAATAAGTGCTATTTTTGGAACAAAAGAAAAAAGGAAGTGAACCAGTAAACATTTTGAAGCCCTCTATCCTCAGAAAAATCACCAAAGACCTTCCCTGTCTAAGATAACTTAGCCTTCTATTTATGGAGAAGGCAGAGTGGCTGAACGTTTTACAGGGATTTACTTTTGGAACCTCAAAACAGTACAATCAGTGGACGTACACACATTACATTTCTCACTCAGCCAGGAGGGGGCACTGTAGTTAATCAACATACTTCCCTGGGAAGCTCTTTTGTTCAACAATTTACCCTGCAGGCCACCCTTAGAACAAAAAAAAAAAACAAAATAAGGTTCTGGGGGGGCGGCTGGTAGCAAAAGAATAGTTTGTGGAACAATGGGGAAAGGAAGCTTACCTCTCTCTTTTTTTTAGATTTGATATCATCAGCACTGTTTGAGAAATTGGATTTCCTCTTGTTACTTTCTGACTTCTCTCTGGGTTTGTTATTTTCACCCTCCTTCATCTTCTTATACTTTTTCATAAACTCAGAAATTAGCTCAGGGCAATCCAAATTTTTCTCAGGTTCCCAAGTATTGTGCTCCCTGGGCAGGAAGAATAGAGAAAAAAGGAAAAGAATGAGGGGGAAAAAGAAATCCAATGCCTTATTTTAAAGAAGATAAGTAGGCAAAAAAGGAAAGAAACCCTTTGCTTAAAGGAAATAACAAATTTGATCCTAGAATCTAAGTGAAATGAAAAAATACATCCACAAAAATACTTGCACAGAATTATTTACAGCAGCATTTCAATAGCCAAAGACACAAAACAAATTCAAATGTCCGTCAACTGGTGAGTAGATAAACAAAATGTGGTATATGCACACAATGGAATACCATTCAGCAACAAAAAGGAACACAGTGTTAATTAATACATGCTACAATATGGAAGAACCTCAAAAACATTCTACTAAGTGAAAGAAACCAGATTAAAAGACTATATATTGTCTGATTCCATTCATATGAAATGTCTAGGAAATACAAACTTAGAGACAGAAAGCAGATCAGTGGTTCCCTAGGGTGGGGGTCAGGATTAACTACAAACGGGCTCAAAGAAATCTTGGGAGGTTATGGAAATGTTCTAAAACTGGAGTGTGGTGATGGTTGCACAGCTTTATAATAACTTACTAAATCACTTAATTGTACATCTTCAATGAATGAATTTTATAGTATATAAATTATACTTCAATAAAGCTGTTAAAAAGTCAAACATGAGGGGCTGGCCCCGTGGCCGAGTGGTTAAGTTCGCGCGCTCCGCTGCAGGCGGCCCAGTGTTTCGTTGGTTCGAATCCTGGGCGCGGACATGGCACTGCTCATCAGACCACGCTGAGGCAGCGTCCCACATGCCACAACTAGAAGGACCCACAACGAAGAATACACAACTATGTACTGGGGGGCTTTGGGGAGAAAAAAGGAAAAAATAAAATCTTTAAAAAAAAAAAAAAAAAGTCAAACATGAATTCTGCTTTATAAGTGGGAAAATAATATCAGTTCAGACATATAGTCATCTATGCAAATCCTGAAGAGATGACAATCTAATAAATCATGTACCCCCAGTTTACACTGTCTTAAATACGCTACTTATATTTTGAAGAAATGTCAACAAGATATCGGGAGATTGATAATAGTTATTTAGAAAAAAGGCATTAAGTAAGGGCTTATTTAAGATTTACTTAAAAGTAATGGCTTAACTCATTAGAATATAGGCAAACCATAACGAGAAGACTCAGAGTGGGATTTGGAGTGCCTTAATTCAATGCTCTGGATTCAAGTCTAATGTCACCAGGTAGTCAAATATATTTTTAGATTAATAAGCAAAACAACCCACAAAAAACCCAAACCCAAATTAAATAATTGGGGCTAATTAAACTTGGATCAAGGGAGTTCTACTATGAGGAAAGCAAATAGTTGGTATTCAAAAAGTCATTCTCAGGCCAGCCCGGTGGTGCAGCAGTTAAGCTCGCACGTTCCACTTCTCAGCGGCCTGGGGTTCGCCGGTTTGGATCCTGGGTGCTGACATGGCACTGTTTGGCATGCCATGCTGTGGTAAGTGTCCCACATATAAAGTAGAGGAAGATGGGCACAGATGTTAGCTCAGGGCCAGGCTTCCTCGGCAAAAAGAGGAGGACTGGCAGTAGTTAGCTCAGGGCTAGTCTTCCTTTAAAAAAAAAAAAATCATTCTCTGTATTCGTGACATGGGTTTTAGAAAACCAAACCACCAACTACATCATAAGTTTATGGAATCAAAGCAAGAAAAACCTACATGGAAAAAACTAGACCAGGTACTGTCTTCATTCCTGGCCAGTAGCAGAGAGTTTTTTTTGTTATTTGGTAAGGACTAGTTTCTATTAAGATACATCTGTAAATATATCATAGAAGCAGTTTCTACAATCCCTTAATTGACTTGGGAAAATTTTTTTAACGTATGCACTATACATTTTAGGTGTTTTTTTTGCTGAGGAAGATTCGCCCTGAGCTAACATCTGTTGCCAATCTTCCTCTATTTTGTATGTGGGTCACCGCCACAGCATGGCCATCGACAAGTGGTGTAGGTATGCACCCAGGAACCAAATCCAGACCACCAAAGTGGAGCATGCTGAATTTAACCACTAGGCCACAGGGCTGGCCCTGGTTTTGTTTCTTTTTTTGTTTGTTTTTAAATAAAGATCTAAATCTTTAGATAAGGAATGGTTTGAACACATGCCATAATAACTTGACCCAAGAAGCAGAATGATGGAAAAATCTGAGATATTTACTCCAGACTTAAATAACTTTCTGTAAGAGGACCTTAAGAATGAGACAAAATTTCTAAATCATTTGAACTAAAACTGGAAAAGCCTCTCCTTCATAGCTCTTCTTTCAGCAAAAAGAAAAAAAGTCCTCATACAGCAACTTTCCCCCAAATCCACAGACCATATAGTTTACTATCCCAGAAGAAATTAAGGCACCAAAATCAAGAGGTATGCCAACATTATAACATAAGCAAGCAAGTGTCGGGGTAGGAGAGTCTCTGCTGATAGCAAGGAAAGCCAGTCCTGTAACAGGATTATCCCTTTTCCTACCATATGGGTATTCTGTTTCTACATCAACCAATTTTCACCCAAAAGACACAGCATGTTATAATTTAAAGAGCCTAGGTTTCAGGGCCAAAGAAATCTGATACTGGATCCTTCTTCTAGCACTTACCAGTTATGTTATCTTCAGCAAATAACTTCACTAATTTCGTCATCTGTAAACTGAAAATACCTCTAAAGGCTGTTACGAGAATTAAAGAGAAAACATGAGGTAGAATCTGACCACTGCCTAGCAAACAGCAGGTACTTCGTTGTAGACAACGCTGCAGGGGCAAAATTTATTGTAGTCTTTAATGAAATCCTGGGCATTTCTGACAAAGAAGAAATGCTTAATCTGTCTACCCCAAGCCTTGTCTTTCCCTCTTTTATCTATTAAGGTACCAGCAGCTCAACTGCAGACATAGTTTCAAGTACCTTCAAAATGCCCAAGACTTCCCAGTGGTGGTGACTCAGTGGGCCCAAGAAATACCTGTAAAATCTTTAGGTGTTATTTTAATCCCTATTTCATAGGCTCTAGGTCTCGCAAACTCACAGTTCCCATCTCCAGACGAGGCTGTGTTACCACTTCTCTTTAGAAACCTGAGGGCATATTCTGATTGCCGTGCTACCCATATCTAGTGCTCTGTGTACTAAGCATCCTGTAGTGCACAACCTGTCCCACCTACACCGCCAACAGTGCTCTGGATGAGAAACCTTCGTCCACGTAATGAAATAACCTTACGTATGTTCCAAATGCTCTTGATTCATACCTTTATCCAAAGGTACTGTCAAAACACTGAATCTTCTAGTATATTTAAAGCCCTACACTTTAAAGCTGTGATGTTCTGTATGGTAACTACTAGCCACATATGGCTGTTGAGCATTTGAAAAGTGACTAGTCCATGCTATAAAATGTAAAATATACATCAAATTCTGAAGACTTAGCATGAAAAAATAATGTAAAATGTTTCAATTTTTTGAAGATTTAAAAAATTTTTCCTTTTTCTCCCCAAAGCCCCCCAGCACATAATTATGCATTTTTAGTTGTGGGTCCCTCTAGTTGTGGCATGTGGGATGCCGCCTCAGCATGGCCTGATGAGCGGCGCCATGTCCGCGCCCAGGATCCAAACCTGTGAAACCCTGGGCCTCTAAAGCAGAGCACGAGAATTTAACCAGTCCGCCATGAGGCTGGCCAATCAGTCAATTTTTATGTTGATTAATGTTGAAACAGCATTTTGATATATCGTGTTAAATAAAACATATTATTAAAATTAATTTCACTTTTCTTCAATGTGGCCACCATAATATTTAAAATTACCTCTGTGACTTGCATTTTATTTCTATTGGACAGCACCAATCTAAGGAGCCTAAACCAGCTCCTCTCAGGTCACTGGGGTTCTGAGAAACCCATTCTTTGTTATTAGGCAATCATAGGAAGGGAATTAATCAGAAATGCCTAATGATTACAAAGCTGCATGTATTTCACCTTTCAAGCAACCTCTTTTATGCTTCAACGTGTCTAGTTCCATTCATTCCAAAGGAAAAAGTAATTTATTTTAGCACTTCAGCGCAAAGCCAGTTACTGCCTAACAGACATTCCAGTCAACATTTCAGTATCATTCTTAAAGCTCATTGACTTAAAAAGGTTTCTCAGGTCTTCAAAATAAAAAAAAGATTGATGGATAAAGAAACAGACGATAGATCATATTAAAATGTTAATTGTAGGGGCTGGCCCCGTGGCTTAGTGGTTAAGATTAGCGCGCTCCACTTTGGCAGCCCAGGTTAATGGGTTCAGATCCTGGGCGTGGACCTATATCATACTCCTCAGCCATGCTGTGGTGGTGACCCACATATAAAGTGGAGGAAGATAGGCATAGAGGTTAGCTCAGGGCAAATCTTCCTCAGCAAAAAATAAAAATAAAAAGGTAAAAGTTAATTGTAGAAACTAGATAGTGTGTATCCAAGTGTTTACTCAATTTCTTTTGCCTCAGCTGTACATCTGAAATTTTTAAAAATACATACTGGGAGGAGCCAGCCCAGTGGTGTAGTGGTTAAGTTCATGTGCTCTGCTTTGGTAGCCTGAGGTTTGAAGGCCCACATCCCGGGTGTGGACCTAGCATCACTCCTCAAGCCATGCCATGGCAGCATCTCACATAAAAAATGGAGGAAGGTTGGTACAGATGTTAGCTCAGTGACAATTTTCCTCAAGCAAAAAGAGGAAGATTGGCAACAGACGTTATTAGCTCAGGCCTAATCTTCCTCCAAAAAAAAAAAAAAAAAAAATTGGGGAGAAAAAAATGTGGCCTTCAGATTTAAGTCTCTCATTAAGATAAGTGCTTCATTCTAGGATATTTCTGAGATCCAAGGATCATTTTGGAAAGCTATGGGCTATGGCATTGAGGATGATTTCTGCTGCTGCTGCTGCTTAAATGTATGTATTTCAGCTTAGTTATATCCAAAAGAACAGCAACAACAGTTTATACCTACACTGAGCTTATGTGTCAAGCTCTGTACATCTACCAACATCTCTATGACAAGTATTATTCCTTATCCCTATTTTTTTGAGGAGGAAAAAGGATTAAGGAACTTAACCAAGGTCACCCAGCTCATATCATAAGTCATGGAACAAGAGTCTGGACCCAGGCAATCTGGCTCCCAAGTCTACACTCCTAACCAATTCATTATACTGCTTCTCAAAAGCATTATTATTAGAACACCAGCTCCAAGAAGGGGGAGACTTTGTTTAGTTTATTGCTGTGTCTCCTGACTCTTAGGAAGGGGAGGTGGGGAAAGAAAAAGGCAAAGATGGCTGTGGTTCATAGAGAAGTAAACCAAAGGTGCCCACCTTTGCAGTCCTAAAGCCTAAGAGAAGGCACTTACTCAGAAAAACCTTTCCACTTCAGTAGGTATTCCACTTGCCCCTTAACCACGCGCCTGTCTAGCACCTTCTCCACAACATACTCCTCCTCATCCTCTGAAGAAGAACTGTCAGCTGTCCGCTTGGTTTTCTTTCCCATGTCGCACGCTGTTCCACCTGAAGACTAAGGCCACCGGGTTCCTGCAAATGGGAAGGACAAAATGGTCAGTACCCACGTGAGGAGTTAAAACTTCCTGTCTCTTCTTGATAGGATGTGGGAGGTGTAACACAAAGATGCCATGTACCCTTCTCTTGGGTCTTGAAGCATTCCACAGATGAGTCCTAAGAATTTAATCAAAAAATAGGTCAAGCCCCACTTTCCCAACCACAACTTTCTCTTCAGGTAACAAGACCAAAATTATTAGATAATTGTCTAACTCCTCTGATTTCAGATTCCCAAAGACAAGTAGCAGGGTATGCTCCTTCTGGCTACTTCTGTAACTGTTTACAAGCCAGGAACTCAACGAGAAATGTGGAAAACCTTCAGTTAAAAGAATGAAAACCTTTCCCTCCAAAGGGAATAAAGTTCTTTATGAAAATGAAAAAGCAAAAACCACCAAAATGCAACTTTCTCCTGCTCTGAGCGCCTTGACTAGTCTCTTAGAAGCACAAAAAAGGCCTGCTCAGGCACCTTTCACCACATTTTCAGCGACTCGGTACATTTCCCTTCAACAAATTGAGCTTGTCCCTTCAGAGCATCCATCAGCTCACAAAAGCAAGGCTGACATCTCAAACACACTTAGGCCTCCTTTTTCACTTAGGGATAGGAGGGAGGCAGGGAGAAGAAAACATTTTTTTAGTCCTAAAAATCAAAATTAGTCATTGGATTGTTCAGTAATTCTCCAAGTTCAACCAATCCAAATAGCTAAGGAGGTACCTCTCCTCTTAACTGAAGTTGACTTTGGGCCAAAGGAAGAGGAGGAGGAAAACGTAGTCTGGCCCCAGACTCACATCAACATGAAGCCTTGAAACACAGAGGAACCATTCATAGGCCCAAAGAAAGCTGAAGCAAAGCCACACAAATGGAAACTGAGTTAAGCACAGAAATATGCACAACCAGGGGGGACTCAGCAGAGAATCTAGTCTTTTAAATTCCCACGTTGTTGTTACCATAATCATTTTTAAGAATTCTTCCTTAACCATGTTAAATGGTGCCCACAGTCTGGATGATAGAGTAGCAGGAACTGTTTTCTCAGCTGAACTCCATTTTTACTTTGCCGTAATCTTTAGAGATTTTTTTCAGCACTCTCTAAAATATTTCCATCGTGACCAGAAGACCACTCTCAGGAATAGGGAAGGCCACTACTAATCTCAGAATTTTACTTAAGTCCAGCAGCATAAAAAATTGCATTTATCAATTTACTTCAAATTAGCAAAATTTAAGGAATTATTCCAAGAATATATAGTTGGAAACCATATCCCCAGAACTTTCTAGCAATACATCTGCCCTCCCAAAAAACTGTCTATACCCATTACTGTCCTGTAATAAAACTAAGTTTCTTTAAAATACTTTATTTGGAAGAAGGAGTGGGGGGAAGAAAGTACCTTAGGTAAGGGGTTTCAAAATAATTTTTCCATGAATTTAGGAGAGAGTCCTAAGCTTCAAGGAAAAAAAAAACCCTGATTTGATTTATTTAAAATAAAAACAGCCTCCGACCTCACCAGAGACAGGAAATGTCATATTCCAGGGAGAGTACCCCACCCCCACCCCCACTCACCTTGGAATTTCCGGGAGCTGAGCAGTTTGGGTCAGAGCGCTGGGGTTAAAACCAGCCCCGGGTTAGATGCATGCAGTTAAGCATTGTGGCTATGGCCTCCCCTGCCTCACGAGGAAAAACAAGGATTTACATATGTGTTTTTCAGTTTGAGGGAGGGAAGAGGAAAATCTCCCTTTATACCTTCATGCAGAGGAGAAGCCCCAAAGGTAGAAGATGAATGGGGGTTCCCTCCCTTACCTACCGGATCGCCCCAGTTCTTTCTTTCCCTCTGGGCTAACAGGAGGGGCCTCCCCTCCCAGGTCTGGGGCTTGGCGGGCTGGCAGCTCCCCCGCCCCCACCCAGCTGCCTGGGCGCCACTGCGCAGCTGTCCCAGTCCGTTGCCATGGCAACTGGCAGCAGTACTAGACTAAGGGGGGAGAGGCAAACGGAAAAGTTAAAAGGCTTAACTTTCTTTTTCAGTGAAGACTGGGTGGAGAAGTTGGAAGGTACCTCCCTTGGCTTCCAGGCCAGGCATTCAGAGCTCAAGGGAATTGGTTCTTGGGTTTTAAATCCAAAACTTGTGTTTACTCCTCCAAGAGCACTGGAAGTTAATCAATAGCATTTTAAGATCATCTAACAGGATTATAGCTCAACTGGAAAGGGGGAGGGGAAAGGCTAGGTCCTTCCACAACAGGATCAGTACAAACCACCTACCCCCAATCCAGCCCACAAGAAGCACGCTAGACAAGGCCTCTTCTACCATCTGTCACTGAACAGTTAATTAAAAGTGCTTGGGTGGAGGCTAACAGGAAAAGGGGGAAGGGAAGTATTTCAAAGATACATACAACTTTCCTTCTTTGCAGGATTATTAGAAACAGAATCCAGAAAATTGAAGCACTACCAAAGAACCTTTCAACTGAAATTACAGGTAGAAAAAAATTTAACCGTTAAGTAGTTTAAAAAAGGGGAAGGGAGAGCAGCTCAGCCACAATCTTTACTGTTAAATTAAAAGTAAAACCACTTCATTAGCTGTTCTTGTAATGTGATAAAACAAATTTTAAAAATAATTACTACCCACATGAAACATTAATATATAATAATTAAAAACCCTGTACATCAATAGTTCCTAATACCTGAGAAACGGAGGACTGAGATAAAGAAAAGAGACACTTAGAGGCCTGCAATCCCATAAATTCTCCTTTCTCCTGGCTCTACAGAACATTTTAGAGAGCGCCAAAATCCTGCTCTGCTTTACAGATAGATATGGGTCTTGAGAGCCAGAGGTTGGTGCCATAGGAGAATAAGAAAAAGGGGCAGGAAAAGCAGAGACTGGTGATTGTTTTGGTTATCAAACAGAAGAAACTACAGGGTATAAGAGCAAAGCAGACATTTTTCAACTACTCAGGATTTCCTCAAGTTTGAATGGACCCATCAGGAAATCTCTGAGTAAAAACTGCCTCTTTTGTCTCTTCCTAACTTTTTTTTTTAACTCTTCGTAGTTAAAGGATAAAAACAATGCCAAAGGAATTAGATCAGGGTTCTGATTCTGTGATTAACCTGCCATGTGTGATCTGGAGTAAATAATTTTAGATCTAACCCTGGAATCACTAAAATGGGTCAAATAAATCCCCACTGCCTACCTCCTAGGGAATGAGCGAGTTTATGTCGCAATCAAAGAGCTGGTAAGTCCCCTAAAGAGAAGCTTTTGTAAAAATGTTATAGGGCCGAATACAACAGCAGTAGGAAATACGTGAGCTTCCAAATTCCTAAGCCGTTAAACCATATCACATGCAGTAACTCCTGCAGCTCACCCAACATGTTAGCAGGTAGCAAGAAAGGAGGAGCAGTGCCTGTTAGCTAGGCGCGGGCAAACTAATAAACCTTCAGAGAACAGACAGGTACGTTCTCTCCCAAGGTTAAAAATATCCACTCTTACTCCTTAAAACTCAGAAAAGCACTGAAGATGGCAGAATGAAAAAACTAACTGTAATTCTGTGAAGGGATAAAGGGCAGGAAAGAATGAGAGCAACACTAACATTTTAGTGAAATCTTTCAGGAAAAAAGCGAATTCAATGAGGAAAGAGACAAAAATATTCTGGTGCCCACTCCTCTCCCTAAAACATAAGGAAATAAAGAGTCAGATCAATTCCCTCTTTCCCACTCTTAAGACCTGCCTGACATGGCTGAGGTCCCTTTCTCTTTGGGAAATGGGTAACAGCTGACAAATCAAATTGGGCCTGATGCCAGGAGTCTGAGTCCAACCATAATATTCTGTAAAGAATGGCATGCAATTGTCTTGTAAATCTCCTGGACAGTCACAGATCAGAAGCTGGCAAGGATGACGACATAGTTCTGATGGAATGTGTCTTATCTTAACCTTGAAGTTACAGATCTGCTCAGGAGCAGCAGTAAGAAATGAGAAATGCACTCAGACACTGGAAGCAACATAATTCTCTTTGAGACAGTGCGACCCAGTGCATTAGGGTCAAATGAAACACAAAGCCAGACGGACAATTTAAGGGCTAGAGCCTGGACCAGATAAAGCATCAAGACTGGTGGTTCACGCTGAGCTTGGGAGGAGGGAGCATTCCTGTATGAGAAATGAGACAGGGCTGGCAGGATGATGGAGTGATTAAGGCAGAATCCCGATACCATGACGGAGGAAGAGAGGGTGAGCCTCTGAGCGCAACCTTATCCTTGTGGAAATCTCCATGGGAAGGGGTGAGCAGATTCTCAAGTTTCCAGAGTCTTTCAGGCATAACAGTCTCAGCCCTTTCTTGAATATACACAGGAACTCTCTGGTAAAGGCATCAACAAGTACACATAGATTCTGGCAATTAATTGACCATAAGGATAGAGCAGATCCCACCAACCCTTCATATCAAAGATATAGGGCAAATTCACTTCATAGGCTTCTGAGTGCTGGGGGAAAAACACCTAACCAGGGATCTGGTGAGAAGTCAGCCTTGGAAAAACATCAAAGAGCTCTGTGGTCAGGCACAGTCAGAACCCGCATTCCAAGTCGCTGACAGGAGACTTCTTTAAAAGATGAATCCTCCAGAAAAAAGGGGGGGAAGAGGTGAGGAGGTGAAACAGAAAGAGGAGAGGGACAAAAAAATCCCACACATTATAAGGGTAAAAGATAAACATCTAAAACTGCCAGTCCCCCCAAATTACAGAGAGGGCACCTCAGAAACCTGGAGCAACCAGAAGAGATGGAATGATTAGCTATTCAATTAACCCTTCAATCCTGGAACCATGGAATCACAAAGCCACCCATTGGGGTCTCTGCTATCTGTCTGCTCTGTCCAGTTCAGGCTCTGCTCCAGTCCCTCCAGTCACTGCTTTTCAGTGCCAGCTGTCTTAGTGGCTTTTCTTAGATCCTGGTGTAGCACATTTTATTTTCATCACTACTTACGAGCGAAAGCATATATATAACATAATTCTAAATCTTTCTCTAAGCTTTGTGTTTTGTTTTGTTTTGTTTTTAGGAAGATTAGCCCTGAGCTAACATCTGCTGCCAATCCTCCTCTTTTTACTGAGGAAGACTGGCCCTGAGCTAACATCCATGCCCATCTTCCTTTACTTTATATGTGAGACGCCTACCACAGCATGGCTTTTGCCAAGCAGTGCCATGTCTGCACCTGGGATCCGAACCGGCAAACCCCGGGCCGCCGAGAAGCGGAACGTGCGAACTTAACTGCTGTGCCACCGGGCCAGTCCCACCTTTGCATTTTTTTTTTTTTTAAAGATTTTATTTTTTTCCTTTTTCTCCCCAAAGGCCCCCAGTACATAGTTGCATATTCTTAGTTGTGGGTCCTTCTAGTTGTGGCATGTGGGATGCCGCCTCAGCGTGGCCTGACGAGCAGTGCCATGTCCGCACCCAGGATTCGAACTGACGAAACACTGGGCTGCCTGCAGCAGAGCACGCGAACTTAGCCACTTGGCCACGGGGCCAGCCCCCATCACCTTTGCATTTTTTAAAAAGTAATGAAAACCAATTGGTAAGTCACCTCACTGAACTGTCTGGAGGTGGATGTCAGACCAAATGTCAAAATGAGCTCTCTCTCCATTTCATATTTCTATATAAATTCTCTAAGTCCCTTAAGAAGGCAAATCCTCCAGAAAGAAAACCAGGCTGAAAGAGTAGGAAAGGGTGACAAATAGTCAAAACAATCTTGAAGAACAACAACAGGGGCCAGCCTGGTGACGCAGCAGTTAGGTGTGCACGTTCTGCTTTGGCAGCCCGGGTTCTCTGGTTAGGATCCCGCGTGCAGACATGGCACCACCTGGCAAGCCACTGGCTGTGGCAGGCCTCCCACATATAAAGTAGAGGAAGATGGGCTCGGATGTTAGCTCAGGGCCAGTCTTCCTCAGCAAAACAGAGGAGGATTGGAGGCATATGTTAGCTCAGGGCTAATCTTCCTCAAAAAAAAAAAAAAAACAACAAAGCTGGAGGATTCACACTTCCTGATTTTAAAACCTACTACAAAGCTATACCAATCAAAATAGTACTGTACTGGCAGTAAAGTGTGTTTCCTCATAAAGTTAAACACAGAATTATGGTATGACCCAGCAATTTCACTCCTAGGTATTTACCCAAAAGAATTGAAACCAGGGACTCAAATAGATACTTGTATATCAGTGTTCACTGTGACATTATTCATAATAGCCAAAAGGTGGAAACAACCCAAGTGTTCATCAACAGATGAATGGATTAACAAAATGTGGTCTATCTATATAATGGAATGTTATTTAGCCATAAAAAGGAATGAAGTACGGATACATACTACACAACGTAGCATATTGATAACAACACGCTAAGTCAAAGAAGCCAGACACAAAAGGTCATATATTGTATGATTCCATTTATATGTAATACCCAGAACAGGTAAATCCAGAGAGACAGAAAGCCAATTGGTAGTTGCCAGAGGTTGAAGGAGGTGGAGGGTGGACAATGGAAAGTAACTGCTTAGTGGGTATGGGGTTTTATTTTGGAGTGATGAAAATGTTTTAAAACTAGATAGAAGTAGTGCTTGCATAACATAGTGAATGTACTAAACGCCACTGGATTTTTCACTTAAAATGGTTAGTTTTCTGTTATGTGAATTTTACCTCAATTAAAAAAAGAAAAACCCGACAGGAAAAAAAGCAGGAAAGGGTGAGGGCATGTGCAAAGCTCCCTAGCATATATATTAATTAAATATGCCACACTGATGGGTGACTTCAGTCTGTCCAGGCTTGAGAAATTCCTCTTTCTCCTCTAAGGCCCTTGGGGAGACCTGGTGGCTTAGGTGAAGATTAAATTGTCAGCTATGGCACTGTCTCCAAGGTGTCCTCTATACAGCCTTACTGTAGCAAATGAAACAGATGAAACGAAACTAAATTTACAGAACCATTTTAATCTGGTCTATGTTCTTTGCTCTTCATGAATCTAGAAGTACCAATGGTTTTAGGTTTGTAACACGTAACGGCATAAAACTAAAATACTCTCTATAAAGATGTTTTCTTCCATTAGATTTATGATTTCCAAAGTATTAGCCATGTGGCATTTTAACAAAAACACAGCATAGAAACGCACATTACAGCTGTCCTGGCTGTCTCAGGTTTTGTTAAATGGGCTGATAACTATCACTCCACCTCTACCAAAAGCCCATGAGCACCCAATTCAAGGGGAGTTAAAAGCTTTTTAAATGTCTATTTAAGAGACTGGATTAGGAAAGGGTTGAGGAGGAAGATTAACTGTGGTCGTTAACACCCCTATCATTAACCAGCCACATATAGACAACACAAACTGTATTAATAGAGAGGAGTGTTGAGAGAGGAAATATTCTCCCTTTGGCTAGCACAGCTCCAGCTCAGCAACCTTTAAAAATCAGGCCAAGGCACTGCTTCAACCAGTCATAGAATCATTCTGGGGCAAAGTATCCTGTCTGTTGATTATTCAAGCTTCCTGCTCCAGTGAGCAAGGGAGTAAAGGGCCTTTTGTTCTTTTAGATTAAAACATATATATTATAAATGGAGATAAACGCTGCCTTATAAATTTCATTTGGCTGTACTGTCCTCCAAGTTCTGACCACCATTAAAAAATATAAATGAATGTGTACCACAGCCATTCTCAGAACTGCTGGAAGTTCAAAGTCTGCTTCACTGGTATATTTAGCAGTAACACACAAGTTCTTGTTATCTCATCACCAGATCACAATCCTACAAAATAATCTTACATGGGATTTGTTTTTTTTCATTTATTAAAAAATCTACTGAATTTCTTCTCTCTGGTATCAGTCTCCTTTAAATTTAGTCAGGGCACAACTAAACCCTTACTGGGCATGAGGTCAGATATCCAATTGTTCCAAGATTTATGAGAAAGTACAATTTGGCACCACCGTGGGCAAATGTCTTCCAGATGGCGCTTTCCAACAACTCTATCCTTGGAATGTACTGAACTCATCGCAGGCACCACAGTTTCAGGTGGGTGTTAATCTCACACCCACTCCTCTCTTAATTAAATGTGACGAAGCATAACTAGTAGATCCTGTCATCTTTCATGAAGAACCTGGCAACTTCACCATAAATAAATCTTAAGAAAAATGGGTAATAGCAATGTCTGAGTAGATTACCATGAATCACAGATTTTTACATATCACTTTGGCAGAGTATGTTCACAAAATATGGAAGGATTAAAAGAGAACTAAAGTGTCCACCCCCAAATAAAATTATGGTCATAAAGCATTTTTCAAACAGCCATAAAATTAAGACTCGGTGCTTACTCTGGCATCATCTAGTTTGTACAGATTTTGGACACCAGCAGCTTAAGGGTTACAAAAGCCCCTTCAGATCATTTCAACAATCCTGTTTTAAGGAAGAGCTACTACTATGCCAGACAATTTATGTTTTCTCATAGTCTTTGTTTAACGAAGACATTCAAGAGACATAAAAATTAATTTACATAACCATAAACATCTCTAATTTAACTGTTGAGATGGTATTAGAATTCAAATCAATATGCTAAAATCTAATTAATACAAGCTAACAGAAAAGGAGTTTTTATATAATTAGAATAAGGAAGATATTTCAGACTGCAAAACTTCAGAGAGTCAAAGAGAGCATTCCTCCAACATATGGCATAATTTTGTGCTCTGCCATTACCTTGGTGTATCTGCAACATGAATTATATTGAAGTCATAGCCTACAATTTAGATAAATAAAATCAAGCCGGTATTGAACTTTTCCCATCCTGTACAACGGTATCCTTGGCAGCTCCTTGGCCATCTATTACTATCCTGACCAATTTCTCTCTGTGGCAATTTAAAAGCTGTAAAAAAATACATAATGGGTGATGACAGGAGAAACAAACCCACGCCAGAAATTATTGAACCTTGTAGGTCTTTGCAAGTGTCTCTATTGACATTTAAGTGTGAGTTACTATGCCACAATATCATAAACGTGTGCTCTACACTTCAGATATATTGATAGTTAAATGCAAAAAAAGGCCACCATCAGATAAACAGCTAAAGGGATGGCCAATTTCAGACCACCCAGCTCTTCCACTAAGCGTTCTGACGTGTTACTTAAGCCAAATAAGATGTTTCTGATTCTCTCTTTGTCCAGTTTCCAACTATAATCCCAACTCAAATTCTATGCCAAAGGGATGATTAATATAGTAATTCTTATCCTTGCTCTAAAATTGTTTGGTTGGTTATGGGATATTTATCAAGGGCCTAGTAAGTGTCAAGCATGGCATGGGCTCTGAATATAGCCCAGTCTTCAATTTAAGGGCTGAGGATTTAACAGTTCCTCCTTGGTTAAGTCAGCACTGGTCTGACCTGTCTCCAAAGGTTGTTACAAAAAAGCTACAAAATGGGTAACTTGTTAACAGTGGCAAGATCTGGACTAAGAACAAGGAGATGTGGGTCCTATCCCAACTAGATCACTGAAAGGTCAAATTGCACAGTTCACTTAACCTTAAGGGTGTTAGTTATTTGCCCTACTCATCTCATAGGTCTGATGTGGGGGAAAAAAACTAGAAAATGTTTTAAAAAATGTAAAGCAAACAGAAGTTAAATGTCTCATAGGAGATGAAGTTAAAAATAATGAATGCATTGGTAAGTGTTCCTTTCTCTTCTATTTTTTTGAAAGTCTGTGTAGAACTGATATTGTATCTTCCTTAAGTTTGGCAAAATTCACCAGTGAAGCCATCTGGGCCTGGAGTTTCTTTGTGGGAAGGTTTTCAACTACAAATTCCATTTCCTTAGTAGATACAGGACTAGTGAGACCATATTTTTTCTGAAGTGAGCTTTGCTAGTTTGTCTTTCAAGAAAGTGATTCATTTCATCTAAGACACTGACTGTACTGTCATATTTGTTTATGATATTCCTTTACTACCTTTTTAACGTCTGTAGAATCAGCAGTGATATCCCTTCTCTTATTCTTGAAATTAGTATCTTCTTTGCCTCAATCAGACTTGCCTGGTTTACCAATTTTATAGCCCTTCTCAAAAAATCAACTTTCAGTTTCATTGATTTTCTCTACTGTTTTATTTTATACTTCATCAACTACTAATACTTTTATCTTTACTATTTCCTTTCTTTGGGTTTAATTCGCTCTTCTTTTTCTAAGTTCTTAAGATAGAAATATAGGTCACTAACTTTAGACTTTTCTGCCTTTTTTTTTTTTGGAAGAAGATTAGCCCTGAGCTAACATTTGCGGCCAATCCTCCTCTTTTTTCCTGAGGAAGACTGGCCCTGAGCTAACATCTGTGCCCATCTTCCTCTACTTTCTATGGGGAACACGTGCCACAGCATGGTTTGACAAGCAGTGCCTAGGTCCACACCCAGGATCTGAACCGGCAAACCCCCAGCCACTGAAGCGGAACATGGGAACTTAACCACTGCACCACCAGGCCGGCCTCAAGATCTCTCTGCTTTTTTTTTTTCCAGGGAAAGATTCACCCTGAGCTAACATCTGTTGCCAATCTTCCTCTTTTTTTTTTCCTTCCCTCCCCAAAGCCCCAATACGTAGCCGTATATCCTAGTTATAAGTCATCCTAGTTCTTCTATGTGAGCCGCTGCCACAGCATGGCAAGTGACAGACAGGTGGTGTCGTTCTGTGACCTAGAAGTGAACCTGGGCCATGGAAGTGTAAGCACCAAACTTTAACCACTAGGCTACCAGGGCTGGCTCCTTTCTGTGCTTCAAATTGAAGCATTTAATACTATAAACTTCCCTCTAAGCACTGCCTTAGTTACATTCTACAAATTTTGATCTGTCATGTTATCATTTTTATCCAGTTCAAAATATTTTCTGATTTTCTTTGTGATCTCTTCTTTGATCCATGGGTTACTTAGAAGTGTGTTGTTTATTATAATTATAGATGTATATATTTCAGTTCTATTGTCTTTCTTCCATGTATTTTGAAGCTTTATTAGTTGTTGTGTAAAAGTTAGGATTGTGTGTCCTCTTTTTTTTTTTTTTAAAGATTTTATTTTTCCTTTTTCTCCCCAAAGCCCCCTAGTACATAGTTGTATATTTTTAGTTGTGGGTCCTTCTAGTTGTGGCATTGGGACGCTGCCTCAGCATGGCCTGAGTGGTGCCATGTCCACGCCCAGGATCCGAACCTGTGAAACCTTGGGCTGCTGAAGCAGAGGGCACAAACTTAACCACTCGGCCACAGGCCTGGCCCCATAGGATTGTGTGTCCTCTTGATGAATTGATCCCTTTATCATCTAACCTGCTGTTAAGCTATTTGCCCTACCTACTTCACATCTATTATGGAAAAAGAACAGGAAAACACTTTGGAAAATATACAGAAAACAGAAGGTAAAATATTTGATGACAGAGGAAGTTAAAAATAACTTTAATGAATTTTCTGAACTATCTGTAAGTTTTATCTATGCTTGTCTCCAACTACTCATATAAACAAGGTTTGCCTATGTTTTATCAGATCCTTAAATATACTTTACTGTTGTGAAATACCGAACAAATTAGCAGTATATTAGCCTCTACAACTCGCTGTGAGGTAAGTGAGTCTTACAGATATAGGGTTGAGAAACAAGGCACATGGAGTTCAAGGATTTGCCTCAAAAACTAAACTTAAGATAGATTTCCCAGCCTGTTGGTTGACCTCTTTTGCACAGGGCATTTTCTTCCGACATAATTATGCCCACTGGCTCAGATATGAGCTTGCTTTCTTCTAAGAAATGTAGATTATGATCAGAGAAATACTTGAATTCAATTTAGTTCCTCCTCTCCATGGAAGAAATAAATAATGAGCTATAAAACTCGATCTTGAAATAGTCCTTTCAACAACACCATCTCAACCCCATGCTTTCTAGTGTCCTTCCTAGCAATGAAGCACAAGAGAACAGGCACTCCGTAAGTCTGAAGCACAAAACTGCGTGTGAAGATGAAACTAGGTCCATGTCCTAGTTTAAGGTAGAAAAATCCATCAGTGTTTAATTTTGACAAACTACTCTTACTAGAAAGGAAATCCAAACTACACAGTCCACAGTCTCATCAGGATGAGAGTGAGAAACGGCCCAGCTAGTCCACTATACTCTTTGTAGACAATTATACACAATTAACAAGTACAGGTTTGTCCTCCTGTGTTAATACCCCAAGGAGCTGACAACCAGCCAACAACTCAGTCTTCCGTCCTCAAGCCCTAGGTGAGACCATCACAGAACTCCACTGGCCCAAAATACTACAATGAGTTCCTAATCTGCATGTAGAATTACTGACTTCATAAATAAACTCCAAGACAATTTGGGAGTCATTTCATAAAAGTCTTAGGCCTAGACGGCTATCAGCTATCATCCATCCCATTCCTTTTGTATAAGATGAAGAAACTAAGGACCAAGGAGGTCAGATGGCTCACCCAAGGTTATATCACTAGTTAATCACAGAAGTGGGAAGAGAACTCAGGTTCCCTGAACGTTTTTGTTTTTCATTTGCCTCTCATTTTTAAAAATAACCTTTTCTTTTTTGAATTAAGTAAAACATTTTTGGATAGGGGTTAGAGAACCAAAGTGTAGTGGTCTGAATGATGCCCTCCTCCCAGAAATCCATGTCCTAAACCCTCAAACCTATGAATATTCCTTATATGGCAAAAGATGTAAAAGAAGAAATTTATCCTGGATTATCCAGGTGGACCTTAAATCCATCACATATATCCTTATAAGAGCGGAAGAAGGAGTTTTGGGACAGATATACAGAGGAGGAGACAATGTGAAGACAGAGCAGGAAGAGATGAGGCCACAAGCCAAGGAATGCTGACAACGACAAGGAGCTGGAAGAAGCAAGAAAAAGACTCCCTTAGGGCCTCCAAAGGAGGCTCAACAACTTGATGGCAGACTTCTAGCCTCCACAACTGGAAGAAAATAAATTCCTATTGTTTGAAGCCACCAAGTTTGTGGTAATTTGTTGTAGCAGTCACGAGAAACTAGTACATAGAGGATATCTAATTTCAAAAATCATAAACTAGACACACATAAAACCAATTACTAATCTAAAAAGAACCGTGCTTCAAGTGACCCAAAGAATGCTTAAAACCTTTAGTCCCTCATTTCAAGGGGTAAACTGAGGCAATCACAGGATGCAATGTACCCAAAAAGATATTGGCAGATCTGAGAAGACAAACTCAGAAAGGTCTAATATTTACATAGCTGCTAAGAAGAACAGTGTAGGTTTTCCCCCAAACATGCTAGCTGGTAGCTCCTGGACAGACTAAACATAGGCAACAGTTGTCACTGTGGGTGTTCTGCCAACACAAGTGTAAAGTTGTCATCAGAAATGAATATGTGGCTTCGAGTGCTTACAGAAATCCAACAAATCTGCGTCTTGGACTCTGCACAAGCCAGCTCTTCTCAGAATGACCTGGACTCCTTCCCATTAGTACAATGATCAGCTAAAGCTATCCTCTATAAGGAGGGAAGGAAAATCAAAGTTTATGTCAGGGAAAAAAAGATAATTGCCCAGAGTCCAAGTTCATGAATAACAATGTGTAAATAGCAGCCATACAAGTGATACCTTGCACTGTAATTTATTACATTTAAAATCCATATCCACAGCACAGAGCTTTAGGCCCAATTTCACATAAGGTGAACAGAAATAAAAATAGACCAAGTAAAAGAACAAAGAAGGACAAGAAATGCTTTACCAGGGGTTGTTAAATGGGCTATTCCAGTAAGACATTTAAACCATGCTATGTGCTTAAATAAAATACCTCAATAAAAAGCAAAAACTACTAGTCTTTGTCAGAAAGCTTTGTACTCTGGTACCTTTCTCTCTTTTCTAGAGCTACTGTCAAAGGCTCTGAAAATCACCAGAACTTTCCTAAACATAATAAAAATCCAGTCAGTTCAGAGATATGTTCTTTCTCTTTCCCCAACCACCATCCTGGTTACCTTGATGGCAGACTTCTAGCCTCCACAATTGCAAGAAAATAAATTCCTATTGTTTGAAGCCACCATGTTTGTGGTAATTTGATAGAAGCTTTCTATGTATTGGTTTTCAGACAGACCAGTGAAGATGCATTATTTTCCATTTTAGTGAACAATGTCCTTTTCTGGTTTGGTTGCAATAGCATGCCTCGAAGTTCTAAGCACAAGTGTCCAAAATTTAATTTATTCAATACAAACTCAACATTTTGTCTTGTTAATGGAGTGGTACAAGTTAACAACCAAACCTGGTTCTCCAAAGGCAAGAAATAAATCTAAAGTCAGGATTTTCAATGTGATCATCTCAGAATTTCAATGAAAAATTATCCACTAAAATTTCCCCACCAGAGAGAAATGTTCATCAGACCTATTACTACGACACTGAAAGAAAATTCACAATAAAACAAGCACTTTTTCCTTGTACACTACAGTAAACCAAGAAGTCTATGTTCAAATCCTGAAATCTTTCAAATTAAAATATATCATTAAAAACATCAAATAAGGGGTAATTGAGTAATTTGTTTACAAATACAAGTTGCTGGGGCTAGAGATGAGAAGAACTGACTCAGAGAGTAATTTAACATGGCATGATTTGGTTACCTATTCTTCAGATCAGTTATTTTTCTTTTTCCCCTAAACTGTGGGTCTGTACACAGCTGTGAAATCATTTCAGCAGAAACTGATCTGTGTTTTTAAGAAAATGAAATAGTGTCCTGCAGATGAGAAAATATCAGAGTGCTTTGCACATTTATACTTATACCATATTTGTATAGTATATACATTGTTTCAATGTGTATACAGGATCAGCGTAAAATGTATTTCTTGCTGAGGGTCAAGGTCAAAAAAATTTGAGATGCTGAACCAAAAGAATTCCAGTAAAGAGGCTTAAATCAGCTGAAAACATTAAGAAGTATCTGAAGCAAAGTCTACCTTCTTCAAAAAGATATTTGCCATTATTTTAGGAAGCCAAATGAACACAAGATGCAATCAATCATGTTTAAATTGCAAGGAAAGGTAAAAATCTTAATGGAATTTCCCTTTTATCCAATGGAACAATTATTACTCTCTATCTGAAGAGATAATCATTAGGATTTAGTGATCCATTTACGACAGGCCACTTCTTAAACATAAACACTTCAACCATCTTCTTCCTCTATCTAATTTCCAACTAGTAAAATAAAAGATTTTGACAAGATAATCGACTCTAGTGTCTCTCATTTTAGGTCAATGATTTTCAACTGGGGGAGATTTTGTGGGTGCATGTGCGCACCCCCCCCCCCCCACCCCAGGACATCTGGCAATGCCTGGAGACATTCTGATTGTCGTAAGTCGGGGGGTGGGAGGGTGAAATGTATTTATCTGGCTCAAAATGTCAATAGTGCTGAGGTTGAGAAACCTTGCAGCACATCAAGATTGTATTCCTTTCAAACCTAAGCAAATTAGGGACAAATACCTTAACCTGTGTCACTTTAGTTGCTCTTATAAGGTAAGCAGCTGCATTATTAGCCTACCTACAAATAGTTTCTAACCAAATGTGAAATAGGTTTGTCCTTTGCAAGCACCAGAGAACATGGAAATCTCTCCTCTGTTCATTACAAGCTCAACTAAAATCATCTTCCTTTTGTACAATGTCAGAAAGGTCTCCTATAAGTCTCCTTAGTATGTAGTTGAACTTATTACACTATTCAAAAATTTTTCCCTTGACCCTAAATAAGTCAACAATAGAGAAGTATAGACTCTAAAACAGCCAATACATAATAAAAATTCCTGTATTTTATGAAGACATCTTGGAATAAGCAGAATGGACATTACCAATAGGAGACGGACTGCATGTAAAACAAACACTTTGAAGGAAACCTAATCAAAAGGCAAAGACTAATTCCCCAACACCCTAACGTATCATCACTCTCCTTAACCAACTTTCTTATTATCCAAATTCAGACATCCTCAAAGAACAGCAGAAAGAAGGGCTTAGAGACTCTTTAACGATGTAAAGAGAGAAACATACTAAGGGTTGAAAAGTTCTTCAAAGAGACTAAGATAAAAGGCATTGGAGAGACGGGGAAATTCTTGTAAAGTGCTTAGCCTGATGCCTAGCAGGTACTAGGCAAGCAAAAAAAAAAAAGTTACCTTTTTAAATTAACATTTTTATAACAAGAATCACCTTAATTCTTAAAAGGAAAAAGAGTACTCTTTCGAGGTGTAAGGAGAAAAAGGGTGGTAACAAGTACGTGATAATGACTGGAAACAAGAACCGACTTTCTAACTTAATTGTAGTCACGAATTAGCATTATTCCTGAAAGGATTTTTGCATTACAGACCCCACCTTTTTCCCTAGAGGTAACATCCTCGGGTCTGTAGCTTTCCAAAACTTTTTCTATAGATTTACAAATATCTATTTGTCCGTGGAAATATGCATCATTATGATGTAGATTTTTTTCGGGCGCCTTTCCACGGGAGTACATACAGATTTATCCCATTCGTTCTAACATTTCAAGTCAGTCTTCCTAAAGAAGCGAGTTCTTAAAGTCAAAAGACCTCTCTTGCTTCCCGTAAAATCTAAAAAGTAGTGGACGGTGGGAAGCACCGACGTGGGAAAACAATGCCGAACTCGAGGCAGACAGGAGCAAACTTAGAGCTTCCGGACCCGGGAGGTCTGGGGATGGAGGCCGACGGGCTTTGTTAGAGAAGTCATGGTGGAGAAAACACCCACCCCGACGCGCCATCACGGGCATTGAACCCCCTTCCCTCAACCCCAAATCTAAGACCTCCCTCTTCTGGAGAGCTGATTGGACGGCCTGCCCGAGCGCCTTCCGGAGGCTGCCCGCCTACTGGCTCCAAACCGGGTCCATCCATTAACCCGCCCGACTCTCGCGTTCCCCATTGGAGACACACCGCGGCCTCTAGGAGGAGCCCAACCTACCGCGCGCTGCGTGCTCATTGGCTCGGAGAGACGCTGCTCAGGAGGGGAAAACCCGCCTCCCACATTCCGCCGGCCCAAGGACCGAGCAGAAGGCAGCTAAAGGCAGACCCAATTGGCCTATACACTCGCCAGTCAAACTCCTCGGCTGCAAAGCTCCACAGAACCTACGGGGATAAAACATCCCGCCCCTGTCCTTCTATTGGCTGCCCGGACCCACCGCTCCCCTTTCACTGGCCCCCACCTCGCGGTCCATTCATTTCACACAATAACGGGCCCAACTGGAGTCGGTTCAAGACCTCGTATGGGTAGGCAAGGCTGTCAGCCACTTACCCGGGATAGAGACCGATCACTCACGCAAACGTCTTCCCTGTTCGTCTGTGGTGAAGCCGGACCACAAGCCACTGCTGCCGCCACCTTCTGCGCAACGCCAACCGCCCGCCAAAACGGATCCTTCCCTGCGCCTGCGCGACCAATCCTGGAACCGGACCCTTTCTCCGCCCATTACGCCTGCGCAAAACGGGGCACAACTCCCGCCACTACGCAGGCGCTGTAGGTTCGCCGCCGTCTCCCGCCCGCCATTTCACGTGTTCCAAGCGCCAGGCGGAACTTCTTAATGCGTCTGCGTAAACTCGCCATTTTACTACACATGCGCTCACCAGGCGGTCTTCGTGGAAAAAAAAAAAAAAGTCACCCGCTAACTACCTTTTTAATACATAGTATTAATCATGCTTTGCTAAGAGGGCTGAATATAATATCCGGGGCGTGGAAGATTAAAGTTATTTAAATAGCCAAAGTACATTCAAATATGAAAGATTAACTGGCTAGCCAATCAGCCTGGTTAAGAATAATATTACTCGGGAACCAATGGCCCCCCAAGGGGTGGAGACTGCGTAGAACGCCCAAACGGATGACGTTAGACAGCAGTGCGGAACCGCACACCAATAGTAGGAGGAAGCTGTTTCAAATATCCAATCAGAGCTGCCCAGGGGCGGAGTCTACCAATGCCGAAAGCGAGGAGGCGGGATAAAAAAGCGAGGCCGAAGGTAGGCTGGCAGATACGTTCGTTAGGTTACTCCTTTCTGCCCGTGGACGCCGCCGAGTAAGCATCGTTAGTCTCCCCTCCCACTGCAGTCATGTCTAAGTCAGAGGTGAGTAGGACGCTCTCTCCAACTTCAGTTTTTTCCTCGCCCCTCCCGGAGTTCGGTAGGACGCGGCCTGGTTTGGCTGCTTGCACCAGCCCATTCGGCAGCTCTTCTGTCGCTGCCAGGGCCTACCCCTCCCAAAGTTCAGGTCGCCATTTTGTCCTCGTCGTCGCCATGAGGCCGCTGTCTTGCCCTTAGTTATCACGCCGGGCTCTTTCCTCCTGGCAAAACGCTTAGGCACATTCAATGTATTTTTCACCTTGTCTCGGTGGGCAAGTTCCTTAAAGAGTAGCTACGGTTGCTTACTGGCACGTACCCCGCCCGCCGGGTCCTTTTGTTGCGCGTGCGTCGGAGGGAGAGTGGGGACGCATGCGCTCGCGGCTCCCCAGCCCTTGGCCTAACGCCTGCCCTAGTGCGGGGAAGCACGTGGCCCGCTGCGGCCCCAAGGAACAATAAGTGCTGCGTACGTCGTTGTGTAGTTTTGCTTCTCCTAACCGGAAGATGGTTTGTGTTACAGCCCTACTTAACGCTTTTATTTCCTACTCCTAGTCTCCCAAAGAGCCCGAACAGCTGCGGAAGCTCTTCATCGGAGGTTTGAGCTTTGAAACAACCGATGAGAGTCTCAGGAGCCATTTTGAGCAATGGGGAACGCTCACGGACTGTGTGGTAAGGCTCGGAAGACACAAAAGGCAGTAGAACCTAGTTGATTTCCTTGGCTTATCTTGCTGGAGTTCCTGTCTGAATGCTTGTGAAGGTTGACAGGATTTGAGTTGGAAACAACTTGGCAAGGGAAGGTGTGGCCTTGTTAACTTGTTAAAAAGCTTCCTCTTAATGGGTTTACCCTAGATGGGTAGAGGGAAACTGAAGAGCTTTGTGTAGTTTCTTTTTACGTTGGTCAGGTTAGAAATGACAATGGCTTCTGGGATCTCAGTGTGTATTAAATGATTTAACGCCTCAGGTAATGAGAGATCCAAACACCAAGCGCTCCAGAGGCTTTGGCTTTGTCACGTACGCCACTGTGGAGGAGGTGGATGCAGCTATGAATGCAAGGCCACACAAGGTGGATGGACGAGTTGTGGAACCAAAGAGGGCCGTCTCAAGAGAAGTGAGTGGGTTTTTTTCCCCTTCCCTAAATATTGATGTGGGGATAGAGTTCGCTAATACAATACAACTTAATTGGATTTTCTCCTGTTAGGATTCTCAAAGACCTGGTGCCCACTTAACTGTGAAAAAGATTTTTGTTGGTGGCATTAAAGAAGATACTGAAGAACATCACCTAAGAGATTACTTTGAACAATATGGGAAAATTGAAGTGATTGAAATCATGACTGACAGAGGCAGTGGCAAGAAGAGAGGATTTGCTTTTGTAACTTTTGATGACCACGACTCCGTAGACAAGATTGTTAGTAAGTATCAGATGACTGGGATTTATTTGCTAATGGTTCTGAAGTCTATGTTCTCTAAAGCCTGAGATCATGTTCTCTTTATCTTTGAAATTTTTTAGTTCAGAAATACCATACTGTGAATGGCCACAACTGTGAAGTAAGGAAAGCCCTATCTAAGCAAGAGATGGCTAGTGCTTCATCCAGCCAAAGAGGTAGGTTTGTTGCTTAATTAAATCTTACAGGTTACTTTGAGTAATTCCAACCCGCGTTGCTTAACACTTAACTTTTATGTCTTAAGGTCGAAGTGGTTCTGGAAATTTTGGCGGTGGTCGTGGAGGTGGTTTTGGTGGGAATGACAACTTTGGTCGCGGAGGAAACTTCAGTGGTCGAGGTACGTATGGTTAATAGTTTACTAAGAATTAATAGTAAGCCTGTAGTTTAGTTACCCCCAGATAACTTAATCCTTTTTGCAACCTGTGGTAGATGGAACTACTGGCCCACATTTTATCCAAATGTACTGCTGGTTTCTCACTATCCAGAAGTTAAAATTTGGGGTATGGGAATCAGTTTGCAGTACAGGGAGTGCTTCCTAAAATTTAAGACTTAGAAGACTGATTTGTGTGTGCAATGCATATACTTGAGACATGGTTTATAAAACTCTTCTTTCTTTCAGGTGGCTTTGGTGGCAGCCGTGGTGGTGGAGGATATGGTGGCAGTGGGGATGGCTATAATGGATTTGGTAATGATGGTAAGTTCTTTTCAAGGAATACACAGGTGAAAAATTTCTTGGCAACCTTTAGAATAGGTTAGTAGAGACTAAAATTCTAGTGCATGACGAGCTCAATTCTGACCGTAACAGCATGCTGTGAGCGGGCTTTTAGCCATTACGCTTGCGCAGATTTTGACTGTTGAATACTTTTGTCTTATTGAGAAGAATTGTATTCTTGTAGGTGGTTATGGAGGAGGCGGCCCTGGTTACTCTGGAGGAAGCAGAGGCTATGGAAGTGGTGGACAGGGTTATGGAAACCAGGGCAGTGGCTATGGCGGGAGTGGCAGCTATGACAGCTATAACAACGGAGGAGGCGGAGGCGGCTTTGGCGGTGGTAGTGGTAGGTATCGAGTGATCTGAGTACTTGGTGCAGTAGCTAGATTAGTCTCTTAGAATTGATGCTCGTGTGGGGATTTGGTGCTCTTACAGCATTACATGGTGCACTGCATGGTATCCATTTTTAATGGGCTTGCTAATGCTACCTCCTAGCTTTAAGCTGGGGCCGCCTCACTCCCAAATAGATGGATAAGTGGATAGTGGCATCTTCGATTAGAATTAGATTAGCTTCTGGCAGGATTTAGTATCTTAACTCCTTTGGCACCTTAGGCACTTAGTTGATGTATCCAGCCTGTGTTTGCAGTGTCCCTGAATGGGTAAAGGCCTTAAAGGCTAGAGAGTTTTTGGTAAATTTGATGTTGGGCAAATTTTTACACTACTGGATTATTCAACTGAATGCCTTGCCCACAAAGGATGAAATAGAAAGATAATAATTGGAGCCACCAGAGTTTGGGAGGAAGGCAGGCAGATCATCCATCTTTTTTCTATCTGAATACTAAATAGCATGCAGAACTATCATCTGCCCCAAGTAACAGATGAGGCCCTCTTTCCATTCCTAGGAAGCAATTTTGGAGGTGGCGGAAGCTACAATGATTTTGGAAATTACAACAATCAATCTTCAAATTTTGGACCCATGAAAGGAGGAAATTTTGGAGGCAGAAGCTCTGGCCCCTATGGTGGTGGAGGCCAATACTTTGCCAAACCACGAAACCAAGGTATGGTATATGTGTAATATTGATAGGAATACATTAAATCTTTAGGTGATTTATGTGTAGACAATAAAAACCTAACAATTTAAAGTCTTCAGAAAACTTGAGTGACTGGTAACTTGTAGTCAAATTGGAAAAAAATCATGTGAGTTCAAACTCTTGAATTTTAGTTTTATTGCCCCGATTATAAAAACATTACTATTAAAGGAACACATTTTATTATTAGGTGGCTATGGCGGTTCCAGCAGCAGCAGTAGCTATGGCAGTGGCAGAAGGTTTTAATTACTGCCAGGTAAGTATGCACCTTTTTGTGTTTTGACTTAATTTTTATAATTTGATGAACCCAGTAACCCTAATGTAGCTGAGCAGTACAACATAGTTAACATTAATTGCAGTAAAATTGTGGATCTTAAGTTAATATTCAGATCAGCAAAATTTGTGGGAAACAAAACTTGCTATTGGATTGTAGCCTTGAGTCTTAATATGTTTAGATTAACAACTTTATTCCATATTGTTCAACAGGAAACAAAGCTTAGCAGGAGAGGAGAGCCAGAGAAGTGACAGGGAAGCTACAGGTTACAACAGATTTGTGAACTCAGCCAAGCACAGTGGTGGCAGGGCCTAGCTGCTACAAAGAAGACATGTTTTAGACAATACTCATGTGTATGGGCAAAAAACTCCAGGACTGTATTTGTGACTAATTGTATAACAGGTTATTTTAGTTTCTGTTCTGTGGAAAGTGTAAAGCATTCCAACAAAGGGTTTTAATGTAGATTTTTTTTTTTTTTTTTTTGCACCCATGCTGTTGATTGCTAAATGTAATAGTCTGATCATGACGCTGAATAAATGTGTCTTTTTTAAATGTGCTGTGTAAAGTTAGTCTACTCTGAAGCCATCTTGGTAAACTATCCCAACAGTGTGAAGTTAGAATTCCTTCAGGGTGATGCCAGGTTCCATTCGAAATTTATTTATAACCTGCTTGGGCACAGAAGCCATTGTCTTCAGAAACCTTGGTGTAGTTGAACTGACAGTTACTGTGTTGTGACCTGGAGTTCACTGTTAAAAGGGTCACCCAAGCAAAGTCATGGAGTTCATTTGGTTATTAATATGATTGTTGGCACATCCTATGCAATATATCTAAATTGAATTATGGTATCAGATAAAGTTATAGATGGGAATGAAGCTTGTGTATCATCCATTATCATGTGTAATCAATAAACGATTTAATAATACTTCTTGAATGGAATGACAACTGTATGGATTTGGGACTGGCAGAGCTTTGGACTTTCCCTGCCCACTACCCCTGATCATGTTGACTGCTTCTATCACAATTCAAGTTCAAAACTCTGCCAGAGAATAGAAACCAGCTGCTGGCTAATGCCACCCATAAATCCACAGATTAGAAGCGTTTGGGAGACCTTTTTAAACTGGCCAGCACCAGTAAGAGTATCTTACTCTTAACACGGAAACAGGCTTACATTAAAGGAAAACTGCAGTTTTTATTTTGTTGTGGTTGGGTGGGTCTTTGGAGGTTTGTAGATTAACCACATTAGTTACCTATTTGGAAATTAAAATTATTGGAGATGGTAAGGAACCACATTATATACTTCAATGTTAACTGCAGCTTTCCTTTAAATATGACACAAGATAACACGACCATCCTAAAATGTTAATTGTATAGAAAATGATTTCTAAACCTTTTAATAGTTAATATCCAATCATTGTTATTTGTACATAGGTTCTTTTGAGCCTTCCCTTTGGTACCCTCAATTTCAGTAACAATGTACCTAGCAGCATAGAGATTTTGTTTATCACTAGGACTGTGTATTCCATCCCATGGTGTGTTACTTGGAAGTTTGGGGAGGAGGGTGGGTGAAGGTGGGTGGGAGGTGGAGGAGGGTGGGAAAGCATGGGTGATAGTGCCATGGGTTTGATATTGGCTGAGTTTGCAATGGCAGGTGGAACCTTAACTATTGAGGGAGTTTGCAGATACCTCAGGATTCGTGACAATGCCTTTAAAGATCCAGGAGAGATGTTCAGCTACTAGGAACTGCTAGCAAGTATAGCGCGAATGGCTCCGAGCTCAGACACTCTACAGCTGAGAGTAGACACTTGTGGTATGTGGAGTACAGATAAGCCAGGGGCAGGCCACGCACGCTCCATGAAAGCTAGGAGGGAGTGAAGTTTCAGGACCATCGCAAGGAAGGAGGCAGACGAGAGTAAGGCACACCTGACTCTTAGGACTAGCAGTCAGAACCAGGAGGAAAGGTTTTATTGCTATGCTGGTAGGTAAGAACAGATTTTACTTACATCCATATAGCTATCTATAATCCAGCTTTCTGTTATGTTTTCCTTAATATATTGAGCCAAAACTAGTCCAGTTAAGCTGAACTTGGTTTTTCTGGAGATGAATTGTTTTAAATTGACACCCTTGTCTTGGTGGCTCCCAATTGAAGGAAGTGAGCACTTCAATTATTTCTACTGTGATAGTAGTGCCTTTTTGCCCTTTAATTTTGATTTATTTCTTACCTTCCTTTGACCCATTTCCTTAAAACAATGGCTCAAAGTAATGCATTAGAATCTTCCCCAAAATGGTGGTGGGAGGGTGGGTGGACCATTAATGGGGGTGGGGGGTTTAGCCTGAAATGGGACTTGGTCTTAGAGAAAAGCTGGTACTAAAGGTTGTTTACTTTTCTAGGGAGGAGTCTGCCACTACAGGCTTATCAGCTCTCTTTTAAAAAAACAGAAACTCATCTGTCCAAGTTCATGGCTAAAAGGTAAGTTTTTATGAAGTAATGGTCTGCAAGAGTGCTTGGTATTGCCCAAGTAAAGAGAATAACAAACTGCCTCAGAACCAAAAAACATGGGATCTCATAATCTGGTCTTAATGGAAGACTGTAGCCAGCAAAACCAGTTATTAAAGCAGCTGGGTTCCCAGTAAAGGGAATGGATGTGATTGTAGAAGCTTCACTTGCTTGTGTAAATACTTCATAGACTTTTTTCTTTTTGCAGGAACATCCTTATGAGGACAACCTTTATCTGAGCCACTGCACTTCGTTTTCACTGCCATGCAGTTGTCGTTAGCTGCTCTGCAGCTTGAGTTAATCATTCAATTTTGTGAATGGGCTTTTTAAATAAAATGCTTTTTAACTTGTTTTTTTCTTGTGCTGTTTGTGATACTTGTGCTAAATAACTCGATACTGTGTTTTTTGCCATTTCAAGTTTGAGAGTGGGAAATAGAGGAGTTAATGACATACCAGGTGTCTAGTAAACCAGAATAATTGAGTCAAAATCCCTCCCCTTCACGCCTTACCAGTGCTTCCCTGGATCCTTTTAAATTTAAAGGAGCAAGCTGTTATGTAAGTGTATAGTCACTGCATCTTGAAGCTAGCAGTTTAAAGAAGAGTGGAACAATATCAATGCTTTAAACCAAAGCACAAGTTGAAATTGTAAATAGGAAGAGGGCTGGCCTCGTGGCCAAGTGGTCAAGTTCGCGCGCTCTGCAGCAGGCTGCCCAGTGTTTCATTGGTTTGAATCCTGGGTGTGGACATGGCACTGCTCATCCAACCACACTGAGGCAGCGTCCCACATGCCACAACTAGAAGGACCCACAACGAAGAATATACAGCTATGTGCTGGGGGGCTTTGGGGAGAAAAAGGAAAACAATAAAATCTTTTAAAAAAAATTGTAAATAGGAAGGATTGGGTTGTTGGAAGTGGTTCTTATACTGTGTGACTATAATAGATTATCCCATCAGCGTCTTGTTACTATAATAGATTATCCCATCAGCGTCGTGCTTTAGTGAAATCAGAAACTAGCTCTCACTGCAGGAGTAAATCTTCACCCAGTTAGAAGTAAGCTGTTTACGATTGTACCATTTGACCATGTCCTAGCTTCCCTGGCAAGGGAAAACCAAGTTGTAAAACCCAACAGCTGCCGTTGAGCTCAGGGTGTCTCTGGGAGGAGAGCTTATCTGTGCTTATATGTTATGCATAAGCATAGCATAAGAGCCACACTTATCTAGTAGGTTCTGGAGGGACATAGTGCATCTGGTGAACAAGTATTTATTGGCCAGCTATCTCAGGCTTCAGAAAGCTCAAGCCAGGGATGATAACATGAACTGAATATGGAAGGGAAGGAAGTCTTCTCATAGGTAATTGGCCTAAAAATTTGTTTAGAAGCAATAATTTAACCCTTTGGCAAATGCTTATGTTTTTCCCTAGTATTTTCAAGAATAGTTCATCTGGCCTCAGTTTTCAACCTAGCAAAACAGTCATCTTATTGCTGTGATTCTGATTTAAGAATCTCATTTGTTACTTGAAATTACTAGTTTGTTTCACACAACCATAGTTTGGAGGGATAGGAAACTCAAGCTACCAAGAGTTTGCTAAAAGCGTTCCTATTGAAGAAAAGCAGTTATGCATCTGTTACATTCTATGTACTTTGTTAACATTCTTTACATATACAAGATTATTAGTAATTTCTGTTTATTTTAGATGAGGAAATAGACAGAAGGAAGATAATTACCTCGTTGGAGTTCTTGCAACCTGTGGGTCGCATAACCCAGTTCACTCTCCAAAACCGTATTCCACGTTTTGCTTTAGGTAGGCACATAACCAAACAAGGTGTGTGTATGTGATGGTTGGTCCTCACTACAGTGTATCTCCGTAAGAGTAGGGCGTTGTCTTGTTCATTGTACCTCCAATGTCTAGAACGGTACCTTAAGCTTATTAGGTGCTCAGTAAATACTAGTTGAAGAAATTAATGTCTAAATTTGCCTCTGAATTTACCACCTTGGTAAATTAGAATGAAAAAATCTTCAGTGTCTGATGTCCCTTAGGTGAACTAATCAAGTTTCTCAATAGCTAACCCCAGGCTCTGCACTTTACAACTTGACCTCACATTTTCAGTTTTTTGAGAAATTGAAATTCACAAGTTGTCTAGATCTTCAGATCTATTAGGAATAGGAAGCTCTAAGTTGTTTTCATTCCCTATACCTAGGCTAGAGACGATGTTTTTCAGAATATATAGGCATAGAAGTTTCCACATCTCTTTTGATCACTTCTGTGTGCTTTTATGGCTCACAACTAGTGTCTATCAGAACTTGAAAATAAGGTTTCCCTGTTGGAATGGAACACGTAAAATTGAATAGAAGTGTATATAGAAGTAAAATACCCCAAAGAGGTAATTTGTGTAATTCAGTGACTGGGAAGGTTGGGAACCACCCAATTCCAAGCAGGAAGAGGAAGGTAATGGTGTCAGGGAGGTTTCACTGGACTTTGATGTGAAGGCTTCTGAAAAGCAATCATGTCTAGTTTCAAGAAAAAATATATATACTAATAAAGGCCCTAGATCTTCAAGGATCTAGAAAAGGAAAGCCCCAAAACATGAATTGGGTAGTGTCTGTTTGTCTGGTTTTTGGGTTTTTTTTTCAAAGATTGGCGCCTGAGCTAACAACTGTTGCCAATCTCTTTTTTTCCTACTTTTCCTCCCCAAATGCCCCCTGTACATAGTTGTATATTTTAGTTGTGGGTCCTTCTAGTTGTGGCATGAGGACACGGCCTCAGCGTGGCCTGACGAGCGGTACCATGTCCGCAGCCAGGATCCGAACCAGTGAAACCCTGGGCCACCGAAACGGAGCACACCAACTTAACCACTCGGCCACGGGGCTGGCCCTTGTTTTGTTTTTGAAGATTGGCACCTGAGCTAACATCTGTTGCCAATTTTTTTTTTTTAATTTATTTTTCTTCTCCCCAGAGTCTCCCAGTACATAGTTGTATATTCTAGTTGTAGGTCCTTCTGGCTGTGCTATATGTGACACAGCCTCAGCATGGCTTGATGAACAGTGCGGTGTCCACACCCAGGATCCGAACTGGCAAAACCCCAGGCCTCCAAAGCAGAGCGCGCAAACTCAACCAGTAGGCCACAGGGCCGCCCCCCTGGGAAGCGTCTCTCTTAACCAGGGAGATAGAAAATTTCACTGAAATGCATATTGTACTCCACTGTGGAGCTGGCTTTACCCAGACCAAGGTGTGAAATCCCCTGAAACTTTGTTGTCCAATCAAATTCTCTCATTCCAATCAAGAGCAGCTCACTCAGTCTTCTGAGAGAACTCTGGCACATCAGAACCCAGGCTGAGGGGGTCCTAGAGAAATAGGCAGAAGAGAGAAAAGGCCCATGGGCAATCCAGGCTTTTCTGTGCTCCAAAGATTGAGAAAGGAGAGGCCAACCCTCTGGGCCTTGCACATAGGATCTAGCCAGCTTTGGTAGCAATCCCAGCTCCATAAATAGGGGGCCACCAGAGAAGGTGGGGTTCCTCAGATCATCCATGGCCCCGGCTCTGAGAAGGAGTATGAAGATGGTGGATCACACTGCTCCAGCCCAAATGTCATGTGCACCTCTCTTACACAGAGCTGTAGGGGAAAGAAATGAGCTTGGCAGGATTCCCTCCCCAACAGCAAGCAGTCAGCTCTGAGGGGTGCTCAGCTTCATCACCCTCCCTTGAGAAGGAAGACACAGCGGAAGGTTATTTCTGTAGAGTGCTTTATATACCAAAGCTCAAACAAGAGGTGGACGTTGGAGACCTGGGAAGCTGAATCACAGAAGAGAGATTCCAGCCCTCCCCTCACATACTTCCCTCAAGGCAAGCCTCACAGAACACACTTTGGACCTTCCCAATGCCAGGTTTCCCACTGTCCCCTTCTGGTCTAGAGAACACAGCTCCTGGGCCTCAGGGTTGGGGAGTACCTTTATCACAAGGGAATGAAGGAAATCGCCATCACCAGTCCCACCCCTCTGGACCAGCTCAGTCTGTGGCCTCCACCTTCGGCCCCCGGGGCACCAGAAAGATGGCCCCATCGGCAGCCTGTTGCAGCACATACTCTTCAGGGGAGTAGTTGTTGCCTGCTTCATCCCGCAGGTGCTGGAAAATGTCCCGGTAGAGCTCCGTCAGCTGTTGGCGCATAACCTCCAGGGTTCGGTCGGCCTCCCCTCGGGCTCGGAGAAGCCGCTCCCGCTCACTGCCCAGCCGCTCCAGTTCCCGCTCCAGCTGCACGATGGTCTCCAGCTTTCTCTTGCGACAGTTCTGGGCGGCCACCTTGTTCTTGCCCCGCCTTCGGATGTCCCGGACTAGTGCCAGCTGGCTCTCTGTCAGCGGGTACCGTGCCAACAGCTCGTTAAAGTCATCTACCGGCAAGTTGACAATCTTGTCCGTAGGGAAGGGGATCTTCATGGCCAGGGCCCGACGTTCATCCCGACTCCCCGCCTCCCCCCTTGCAGTGGGCTTGGCCCGCACAGGGCCTGAAGAAGGCTCTAAGGCTAAGGGGGTCTCAGCAGGTGGCAAGGCATAGTTAGGGTGGGCCAAGGAGTTGGGCATGATCGAGTAGGGGTACTCCACTGGGTACATCTCTACATACTCGCCACGTCGCCGACCAACCTCTGTCCCCTCCAGCTCAAGAGATTCAGCGTCACTATAGTTGAGGGATAATCCTGAGTCAGATTCTGGGTCTTCTTGGGGCTTGGGTGGCCCCGCTGGCAGCCCAATGTCCAGGAGGGCCAAGGGGTCTGGGAGGGGCTCACTGAGCAGACCTGAGAGGGTCAGTGGCTTGGAGACTGGTATGGCCATGTTGCAATAGGAGTATGGGGGGTCTTGGACATGAGATGTAGGTGCTGGGAGCTCATAAGGTGGTGGAGGAAGCGGGAAGCCAGCATCCGGGTGGATTGAGCAGGGGCAGTAAGTTGAGGGTGGTGGGGGCCCAGGGTATGGGGCTGGGGCTGGGGGCTCGAATGATGGCTCAGTTGGAGCATTCAGGCCCTGCAAGAAAGACACAGAGAGGCTGAGGAGGAGAACCAGCTCTCTCAGGCCCAAGCTGGGGCCTTCTAAAAGACCCAGTGAGATAATAACAAAGGGAAGAGAAAGGTGTTAACAATCACTGACAGCTTCATATAAAGTTGCAATGCAGCTATTCCAAGAAGAAAGCAGCTTAAACAGGTATGGAAGTCTCTGAGGTCAGACTTCAGAAAGGACTATCTAATGTTGCAACAATTATGGAATCTCCTTCTCAGTAGAAATTCTTACTGGGTTGGGTTGAAATGGTTCGTGTTCCTTTATTTCCTTCAGGAAGACAAGGAGTGTTATCCAAGACGACCCCTGGGAACCCTTTGCTGCTGTGGTTATCTAGGGTCAAAGGGTCAAGTTCAGACTCTGGCCATGCCCTGGGTGCCCAGCAGAGGGAGCTGCTGTGTGGGAGGAGGGCTTAGGGCAGATCCTGAGGGCCCAGACATGGTGGCAGGGGAGAGAAAGGGGGCAGGCGCAGAGCCAGGTCTGGGGGCTAAGAGGCACCTTGGGGAGCTAGCACAAGTGCTACCCTCTACTCTTCAGTCCCTCTGTCCCTGCCCAGGTGCAGAGAGGAGGAGAGAACATGCTGGAAACAGGGCCCCCAACCCATGTCGGGAGCCACCCTGCTCCAGCCCAGCTGGGGACAAAGGCATCATTGTTAGACCAACAGACACCCCTTTGTCCAACTAGCAGGAGGAGAGGACCCCAGCATAGTCTGACCCCCCTTCCCGAGGCCCCTTACTGCTCTGCTACCTGGGGGAAAGGGGCCCAGCTACGGAGGGCAGGGGGAGGAAATGAAGGAAGAAGATGGACAGGATTGGAGGAGAGGGAGGTCAGAAAGGAAGAAGGTGAGCAAGGGAAGGTGGGGACGGGGAGGTGGGGTAGAGAGATGTAGGCAGAGTAGCCGCTGAGAGCTTACAGCCCAATCAGATCCTTCCTCCCCACCACTCCTCTCCCCTGCTCACCCACACCCCCAGTCCCTCAGCGTTCTGCTCATCCATTCAGATCTCCTTCCTACTCCAGCCCTTCCTTTTCCAGTGCCTGGAACATTTCCAACTTGAGACCCTGAGCCCTGCTTGTTCCAGCCCCCTGCCTCAGTCGCAGCCAGACTCTCTGCGTCTCTGTGCTTCCCTGCCCCTGCCCCAACCCAGCTCACCTGCAGCTCGGTGATGGACATGATCTCTTGCCAAGTCAGTTCCATCTCGCCCAGCTCTGGAGTGGGGAGCTGTGTCACCCTGTTCCTGCTCTGCTGGGGAGGACACGGGGGCATCCTACTGGGCCAGGGCCTGGTCCAGGGTCCCCCAAAGCCCAAACAGCCCCAGCAACCTGCGTGGAAGGAGAAATTGGGGTTAGGGCCTTTCCTGCTAGGGGTCAGCAATTTTGTCCTGCCCCCATGGAGAGGCCCCCTCCAACGTGACCTGAGAGAAAGAAGGACCTCATCGCCCGATTCCTGCTGGACTCATCAACCAACTCCTTAAACTAGAAATCATTTTTCTGCGGTGCAATCTCCACCTCACCTGCTGTGGCTGTAGTCAGCTCCTTTGGGAGCACAGGAGGTCTTTACCTTTTTTTCAGACAAGATGCCTTCTCTTTCTCCTACTTCTTACTCCCCAAAACTATATCACTGGCTGGAGGAGAAGTCATGTCTTCTGGGGTGGGTTTCCCATTTTCTGGGCAATATCAGGGACCACTCCTGCTTTCCTCTTCTGTCCTGTTCTAGGATCTGGGTCTTTTCTTTCCAAGATGACAGTGAGTGCTTGGGGATCCCCAAGGAGTGTGTTATGGGAAGAGCCAAGCAGACAGCCCCTCCCCTTCTCTAAGATATGGCCCAGGCCTGGTGGCTGATAGCAGCCCTGCCCTCTCCTATCCTGGCCCTGGGCTCCTCTGCCTGAACCAGATAAGAGGTTTATCAGCTGCAGGCAGCAGAAGAGGAATGGTCTCTGGAGACACTGGACCTCTACTCTGTGTCCCTGCAGGGTCATCTTGGCCATACCCCAATCCACACAGCCAGGAGTCTTCTTCCTCTAAGGTAATACAACAACCATAGCAAAGACTCATCAAGCAATGGTCAAGAACTGCACTGGTGTTTTCCAAGCATTAGTTTATGAGATTGATTTTCACAAAGATCCCATGAAGTCCATTCAGAAGTTGAGACCCAAGCTGGTAAATAGCAGGAGCAGGTCTGGAATCTATACTGGCTGACTCTACTAGCCTATACTGCCTTCCAGGTGCCTTCCAATCCCACTCCTGTGTCTCCATACTCCAAGCCTCTATTGGCCTACATCAGCCAATTCCTTCTGTGGAATCTCAGTCTCTTTTCTCTTTTTCTGGGGAGTATCTCTGTAGAGCCTTGAAGACATACTCCCCTCTAGCACCTTTTCTTCTGATCTGGGCTCTAGCCGCAGGTCAGCCACAAAGCAGCAGTGTGATGTTGGGCAAGCCATCACACTTCTCTGAGCCTCTGTTTCTTCATTCGTAAAACCAGGGAGTTGGACAAGTTGAACCCACAGGTCCGTTTCTGCTTGAACAGCTTAGCATTCTCAGCAAACTCTCGCCCCTGCTTTCATCTTCTCCTCTCTGGCAGTCCCTCTCCTCATCCTACCTCCCTACCTCCCTGACACCCAGCTCTCCTGCATCTGTTCACCCTGCCTCCAGCATGAGATTTCAAGTAGATTTGGCCAGGGCCTCCTGATCTCTTAGGGCCAGACACCACACCTCACCTCTGCCATATAAGTAAAGGTGGCCAGCTGAGAGTAGGAGAAACTTATGGAAGGACAGAAGACAGGACTGGATGACCTCAAATTGCATGACCTTAGATAATCACAAGGATGGCATATCACAGCTATTTAATATGGAATCCACTCTTTGACTTACCACAAAATTAGTGAGAATGCAAACTATCCTTTTGAAGGAGGATCTTCTCTAGCCCCTTCCCCCACCCCTTTGTCATACTGCTGTCCCCTGGGAGGGGTGTAGGCACAGGCCCTTGGGCAGTGGGCAGGGTGGGTGGGGTGTTTATGTCTGTCCAGGATGCCATTTCAACACCGGAACCCCACCCTCCCGCACCCAGGTTCTGGCGGAAATTGCCCAAAGGCAAAGTGAATGGAGAAGGGGTTTAGGGGGCAGGGACAATGACTCTTGCCTCATAGTCCTTCACACACGTACCCACCCTTTGTCCCTTTTTACTTGTTCCTGGATCTGACTCTTAGCTGCAGTACAAAGATCCTGCCCTAGGAGGCAGGAGACCAGGTTGTCTGGCCTTCCAGATTCATGACCTTGGGCGAATTGCTTCACATTCAGTCTCCTTCATTAAATGGAGATGGGCCTAGAGAACGTCCTTGCTGTGAGAGGCAGTAGATTACATCTGGCTCAAGCAGTCACAAACCTTACTGTGCACTACATTCCCCCGGGGGGCTTGTAAACACAGAATCCCGAAGGCCTCCCACTGCAGACCTACTGAATTGATTTCATAGGTGCAGGGACCCAGCATGCAGCATTTTAACAGGCACCCTGGTGTTTCCGATGCCAGAGGCCCACCCTGCCTTGAGAACTACTAAACTAGTCCAACCGTATGAATTCACAGGAAAGAACACAAAGCCAGATAGGAGCCTGGCAGTGCTCTCCAGGCTTCTCTTGGGTTCAAACCCTTGGCCCAGGCAAGGCTAGGTTCTTGGCTGCTCGTGTCTCTGAGACCAGATATCAGCCCCTTCTCATGAAGACCAGCAGCTCAATCTCTTCCTCATCTTGGACAGGGAAATGAGAATCCAAAAGGAGAGCAGGGGGAGACAGGAGGTTGGAGAAGGGGGAGTTGAGGAGAACTTCTGGATCAGCTCCAACCAGCTGTCTAGTGCAGTGGCAAGTTTGCACCAGGCCAAAGGGCAATACAGCCATGCATCGCTTAACAATGGGGATATGTTCTGAGAAATGCATTGTTAGGCGATTTTATCATTGTGTGAACATCATAAGAATGTACTAACACAAACCTAGGTGGTATAGCCTGCTGCACACCTAGGCTATGTGGCACTAATCTTATGGGACCACCATCATATATGTGGTCCACTTTTGACCAAAATGTCATTACACAGTGCGTGACTATAGCATGTTTTCCCCTAGACACTCAGAGATGGGTGGTGGTCTGTACACGAGGCATAGGCCCCTCTGTGTCTTAGGAGCCTATCTTCCTGATGATGGGCCAGGAGGCTGGCAGTCCATGGTATCAATCAGGGAGGAGGGTATAGCCAGAAATGGATCAAATAGAATATCACAGAGGGTGCAGAAACTAGAGAGATACTGGGAAAGCGGAGTGGACATCTGTGTTCCTCTTCTTTTATAATAAACAGTTCCCACTTTTCAGTTTAGTCCACACTTTGAGGTCACACAGCCATCTTACTCCCCAACGTTATGTATCAGGTAGGACTGGAATCATCTCCAGGGACTATAGTCTATCCTCTTTACTCTCATCCTGATAGGCCTATACAGAAAGATCTTGTCACAATCCCTGAGTACTCACAGAATGACATGGAGCTTTATGCTTAAGGATACAGGGTGAGGACCATTTAGGGAGGGATGCTGGGGAAAGGAAGGCATTTGGCCTCAACTGCTGCCCCAGGGCTCTAATAGCCTTGAGGAAGAGGGAAGTGGAGAGGGGGTTTGCCTCTGGGACACTGTTCCGAGGCTTATTAGACCACTCCACCTCTCCAAGTGTCAACAGAGGCAGTGAAAGGATGTGGAGGGATCAATGAAACTTGGGGTGTGGAGTGCCAGGTGAGCAACCTATTTAGAAAGATTAGGAAGAATCCCCAAAGAAGGAGGCACATAGAGGTGAGACAGAAACAAACAGAAAAGAGGAAAAAGGGAGGGGGAAGGAGGGAGAGAGAGAGAAAGAGAGAGATTTGACCGGAGCGAGATTCAGTCTCCTGGGGGCATACATGACTCAAACAGGTGTATGGGAACAAGAGAGAGAGGGACAAGTTTCTGCCATCCTGTCACTCGGTCCCAAGACCCCAAACTCCAGTCCTTTGGGGGCCAATGACTAGGGAATCCAAGCCCTAGCAGACCTGATGGCTCCCCTCTTCTCTTCCACTGCTTCCCAGCCCCTACCTTCCAAGCTGCCAAGATATCCAGTAGGAAGGAACTACACTGAGGGTGGGATGCCTTCCTCTCCCTTCCAGCCCCAGCTGATCTCTACAGCCGGGGCCCAGAGAAGAGAGGGGCAGAGGGAGGTAAGAACTGAGCACCCCCTACCTCCACCACCCATCCTGCTGCAACAACACTTCTCAGCCAGCCAAGCATTCAGTGCCTCCAATTCCTCAGCTTCCCCCAGACCTTCCCAGCTGGCTGGACAGGGCAGCATGAAGGAATGGAGTAGGGGAAAGGACAGTACTATACACCTGAGAGTCTACCATGTCCCCAGGGCAGCCAGCCTGCTGAAGTGTTACTCAGTGTCACTCCCCAGCCCCTCGAGGACCACACTCTCTGGTCCCCACCTATAGCCTTTCACCCCAAGACCCCAGAACGCTCAAGAAGCCATCTAGGTCTTCTCCCAGAGGAGTTCCCAGAGATGTCAAATTCCTAAACCAAAGGCACCCTGGGAAGGTCTGAGATCTGCTAGGAATGTGCGGAAAGTTGGTTATTTTCTCCCTCTACCTTCGCTTCCACGACCCCAGCCTGCCCCTGGATCCCACTGAGATCCCTCTCCCACCCCGCCCCTCAGGCACCTGTGGCAGGGTCCGAGCAGAGAGAGGAGAGAGATGAAGCTCCGGGTGCTGTCTCTGGGGAGGCTGGGCCTGGGCTGACACCTCCCGGGTGAGGATCCCTGCTACCTCTGAGAGCCGGGGAGGGCCGTGCCCCGCCCCCGGGCCATTGCTGAGCGCTGAGTGTGGAGGCTGGGCTGAGCGCGGAGCTCGGGGCGGCGCACCCGTCTCCTCTCTGAAGCCCTCGGCCTGAGTTCTCCGTCCTTCCTCTAACCCTCCCCTTTCCCCATGGCCCTCCTCTCCTCCTGCCCTTTCTGGCCAACAGAGGAAACTTGAGCCCGGTGTGGTTTCTGCCCACGCCCCGCCCCCACCTTGCTCCCGGCCAGCGGGGGCACACATGGCTCCGGGCCTCTCCCGGCCCTCCTTTGGAGCCCAGGAGTCCAGCCAGGTCTGCGTTTCTCCCGTGCTTATGATGAATTCCAACCTGATGGTCCACTCCAAAGTGACCTCTAAACTTCATACAAGTTGTAACCTCCTTCCCTCTGTCCCCTGACCCTCTTAGGGACAGGGAAACTGAGTCATGACAAGGTGGAGGGCAGCCGAAGAAAAGGACCAGGTGCCTGGCGTTCCGACTGTTTAGGCAGGTGGGCATTTAGGGGACCGCTTTTATCTAAGAAAAGCTGGATTCTGGGAAAGGGGTCGGGAGCTATTTTGGGGAGGAGGGGCAGCCGGCTGCTTTGATGTGTCCTTTCACCTGTCGCCTTCTCCCCTCCCCCGCAGCTTCAGATGTCCTAGGACAAAGGCCTCTTTCTTGGCCAGGTTTGTTGTCAGTGTGTGAGGGGAGTTGAGGTGGGGGGGGGGCACCCAGCAGGGACATTATTCACCTCCCTTAAAGGGGACCCCGGGTGCCCTCTGTCCTCCTTTCTTCCAGGCAAGGCACCCCAGCCACATGGCAGCCACATACCCTGGACAGACCAGGGCACGTGTGTAGGATATCAGGTCCATCCCCCAGCACCCACAACAGCTCTGTGTCAGGCCAATAATTACCACCAGAAGTCACTCATTCATCCCTTTGCCTCCAAAACACACACAACTCAAGTCCCAGGCCAAACAAATCTCTTTCCAGAGACCAGGAGAAAAGAGTCTTGCTTCCTCTTAGCTTTTATTTGCTTTCAGCTCTAAGGAAAGTCCTTCCTATGTCTAGCTTCAGTCCTTACAGCTGCATCTTATACTTTTTCTCTGTTTTTTCTTCTTACTGTGTTCAAGTTAAATTGGAAACAAAGACTGAGGAGGCAGACAGGTGCCCCCCTTAGGCAAGGCTGGCATTCAGCCAGCACTCTCTGATAAGATTGTGTTCACTGTTAAAATAATGAAAACCTTCAGTCCCTGTTGATAAAGAATAGCTGCTGGGAATTCTCAAAGTGTTCCCCACCACTACACCACTATATCAGCCACCCCAGTTCTCTCTCAGGACCCTCCACAACCCAGCAACACAACCAAGCAACTCAAGAGGGAAGCTGACACCGCTTCTCTGCAGCCTGTGTACGGGATTGATCAACGCCCATGCAGAACCCATGGCTAAATGTCTTGAATTTCATCTCTATCCCAGGAGGTCATGATTCTCCATGCATGATCAATGTAGGACAGGAGGTGACCCAAAGCTTCATCGCATGTTACATGTGGGTTCAGAATCTCTCAATGACCTGGGCATGAATCTGGGTCACATACATGGGCATTCACGTATAGCTCTCTCATTTGCATACTTATTTGGGCCCCTCAGAGGGGGATGAGGGGTAATGATAATCACACTTGTGGCTAAATTGTGATTAATTGTGATTAAATAATATCAGGTTACAGCTAGTGAACAAACATTTAGTGAATGAAAAACTACCAATTCAGGACACTGTTTGTGGCACTGCAGATATGCCAATGGATAACACAAGCCTCATCATTCATTCAGCAAATATCTATTGACTGTCTCCTATGTTTTACTTTCCAGGAAAACTAAGATGAATAAGACATGGTCTATGTCCTCATTCACAGTCTAGCTGGGGAATTACGTTAACAAAGGTCCATATAAAGTGCTATGGAGCTGAATTTCTGCCTGGTGAAATTCAGAGAAGGCACCATGGAGGAGGCAACAATGGAGCTGGGCTGTGGAGAATGACGAAGGGCTCACCAGGCAGAGAAGAGGAGAGGAGTATTCCAAGCAAAGGTGTGAAGGCACAGAGGCAAAGACACAGAGTAGTACTTTGGGTTTACTGGGTGGGGTGCAGGGGTAGGAAGTAGTAAAAGATAAGCCTGGGAAGTTTGACTGGAGCTAAGTTGTAAAGTGTTTTGAAAGTCAAGGTAGGGAGGTTGTATTTCATCCTGTAAGCAATAGGCATTCATAGAAGTGTTTGAAGCAGTTTACTACTTATTTAGGGGCACAGATGTGGTCACGTAGGGGGAGCTAAGTGAACAGGCAGCCTTCACTTAGGTGACTGGCCAGGCGGAGGTGTCTCTCCCATGTCACCCCCACTCCCCTCCTGTAGGAAGAGGACTTTACTGCGGTTCCCAGGCTGTGTCCTGCCTCCAGAAGACCCTTTACAGCCCTCAGGGGCGGGAAGGTTCCTTTAGCCCCCTCCTCACAGATTCCTCGTGTCCAGAGTCAACAGCCTTCTACCTTAAGTCTCCTTTGTTTGATGTACGATTAGCCGGGCATTAGGAGCCTGAACGGGTTGGACAGTGCCTGTGGCTTGGCAAGGCAGAATACCTACGATTTTCCTATCCCCAAGATTCTCCCACTTCAGCAAAGGTAGCAGAGACAGAATCTGGAGAAAAACCTGGCCACACAGATTACTGTCATACCATTCTCCATGCCGCTCACCCACCCCTGCAAGGCTGACTTGTTGCCACCCCTGCTCAATCCACCCTCACCCTCACCCTCACCCCAACGCGTGTGCACACCACCACCAGCATCAGGTCAAGCCACAAGCAATGTTGCCAAACACCCCACTAGGTTATGCAACCAGCTTCCCGAGTAGGGCGGGGCAGGTAGAGCTGGAACCAGGGGAGGGCCTGGGTCCCAGAGGGAGCTGGCTGCCTTGCCTGCCTGCTGGTCTGACCACAGTGGCCCCAAGGGGCGGGGGAAGGGCTGGCCCTTTATCAGTGCCCTGCAGGGTTGCACCCGACACCCCCTGGCTTCCTCTCTCAACAGACGGAAAGAGGAGGCAGCCACAGGGGACAAGGGGAGGGCTGGGTGTTATCCTAGGCAGCAGAGCCTGGCGGTTACCCCGGATGGCTGGGGGAGGTGGTGAAGGGGGTCTGGGACGAGGGAATAGTGAGGCCCCTCTTACTAAAGTGAGGGAGTGAGAAGATAGAAACTGAGGCCCAGATGGTGGAGCCAGACCTCCTAAGCCATCCATTGTTTTTTCCTTATGTTCTAGTTTGGGTAAGGATAGGATGAGATAAAAAAGTCTTAGAGGAGCTTCCTTTCCACAGATAAGAATTCTTAGAGGATTGACTCAGGAGTTGTGGGGACACTGAGCCCCACTCTCAGGCCAAAAAGGCTTGCGGCTTTCAAGAGTCCAGGGAGTTGGGTAAGACTGAGGTTCCCAGACCCTGGCATTTAAGAGTTATGCCCTGCTGGCAGAGCCCTACATTGAACCCAAGATGGACGAGGGCTGATAGATGAGTCCAGAATAGCCCAGAAGAAATAACCCCTGGGGTTTAATTCTAAATCTAAAGACAGAAGTAGTTTGCCTGGTGTATGGTAGAAGGAGGGAGGAGGACCAGATCTTGAATCTTGAGTCCCAGCATTTACTGGTTATGTGGCTTTGGACAATGCAACCTTTCTGAGCTTTGTTCCCTCACTTGAAAAATGGAGGTAATGATAATAATACTTCTTTAGCGGAGTTGTTGGGAAGATAAAATGAGATCAATAAGAAAGTGAGTCTGTTATTATTAGGAAATGGCAGCTTAGAAACTTAGAGGCAAGAGTGTCTCAGGGGCTTGAAGAACTGAGAACAGTCTATCTGGAAGCCAGACTCTGGTCGCGAGATGCTTGGGACACACCTGAGGCCAGAGAGCAGCCTGGTCCTGGGAGAGAACCAGGACGAGGATGCAGCAGTGTTGGGTCGGGGGGCAGGGGGTGGCCAGACTTCCAGGAACAAGCCATCAGGCATGGCTCTCCCACCTCAGGACCATTGGGCGGGGCAAGTTTTAGCCACACAGTGGGCAGAGTGCCAGCCTTATGAGCTTCAGTCACCTTCCAGGAACCCCAGAACCCCTACCCCCACCTCACCCTGTTGCAATCCTCTGCAGTGGGTGGAGCTGCCTAGGAAGTCCCACCCTCTGTTCCTTAGAGGATGGAAGGCTTGGTGCCTGACTATTTATTTCCTCCTTTTCACAGGCATCCTGCTCATTCCAGCCTCCTCCTTTTGCTCCTGCTGCTCCCCTCCATCAGAATGCTCTCCTTGACCCTTTCTACCAACCTGAGGCAGGATGGAGTGGAAGAGACATCTGGATTTGAGTCTCAGCTCAACAATTAGCAGTGTGGACTTGGGCAAATTATTTAACCTCTTTGAACCTCAGTTTCCTCTTGGTAAATGGGGAGAACAGAGCTTCCATCCCCAGTTGTTGTGAGGGATCAGATGAGACAATGTACATACAGTGCTTGTTATACAGACAGTACATTAATGTTGGTTCCCTTCTTCTGACCAACACTCCGCAGCCTAGCTCAGGTCCAGTTCCATCTCCACAACACTTTTGCCGGCTACCTCAGCCATACAAGTATTTCTCTTCTCTAACTCCTTTTGCAATTATTATATGTAATGGAAAATTAATAAAACCTCATTTAAATATTTTATTTTATAATTAAACCTTATGATTTTGTGTTTCATTATGTCATCCTGTAACAATGATTGGTGTAAACTATATTGTACATAACTTGTCTCAGGCACCACAGTATAACGGTTAAGAGCAAGAGTTTTAGAGTCAGAAATGCCTGCTCTCAAACCTTGGCTCTGACAGTCACTTTGAGATCTCAAGTAAATTCTTTAATCTCTCTGAACCTAATTTTTCTCATCTGTAATTTGGGGATAATAAAAATATTTATCTTACACGTTATTGTACAAGTAACTGAGTGAAACACTGAGTATGGGAGCCCACCCGGTGGTGCAGTGGTTAAGTGTGCACGTTATGCTTCGGTGGCCCAGGGGTCACCAGTTTGGGTCCCGGGTGTGGACTTGGCACCGCTTGTCAACCCATGCTTTGGCAGGTATCCCACATATAAAATAGAGGAAGATGGGCACGGATGTTAGCTCAGGGCCAGTATTCCTCAGCAAGAAGAAGAAGATTGACAGCAGATGTTAGCTCAGGGCTGATCTTCCTCAAAAAAAAAAAAAGAAAGAAAGAAAGAAAAGAAAAAAAGGAAAAACTGAGTATGTATGTTTAATTCAGTGATTCAGTGCCTGGGATATAGTAAACACTATTAAATGGCATACCTATGGTACATCTAATATTATTATTAAGTAATTAAATATTAAATAAGTTAAATTATTGTTAGTTAACTAATAGATAAATTTCTATCTATTCTTGAGAAGGATTGCATTTTATTTTTGTCTTTTTTTGTATGTACCTCAAGGTGTTTAGTTCTGAGTACAAGATACTGTCACTCATTCAACAAATATTTATAGTGTATTTAGCGAATTGCTAAATTTAGAGGATACCAAGATGATTAAGGTGTGATCCTTGCCTTTGGGTGCTCACAGTCTAATGGTAAACTATATTGCATATATTATACGTGCAGGCACATGTATAAACAGATAAATGGATGTGGCCAGTGATGTGAGAATAAATAAATTAAATTTTTTTGGAACAAAGAAAAAGGAGCAACTAACTGTCTCAGGGAAGGCCTCAGAGAGGAGGTAACCTTTCAACTAGTCTTGAAAGATGGAAGAATCTGAATTTTCAAGGGAGAAAAATGGGGCACTGCATTCCAGGCAGAGGAAACGATATATGTAAATGCACAGTTGTTGGGGAAACATCTATAAAGGTTTGATCAGTTATAGTGTATGGGAGTCCGATGGTTAGAAAAGGAAGTGTGGGTGGAGGGGAAGCTTCCTGCAGATTCCTGGGACAGCAGGGAAGGTCATGGTGACCAGACCACTCCCTGCCAGGAGTCTAGCTGCCTATCAAAGTTCCCAGATAGCCCTCTCCCTCCAAGCACTCAGGGGCAGGTGGGCTGACCTGTCCTGGGGAAACTTAGAGGGCTTGACTGAGTTGTTTCCAGTCTCTAGGAGTGACCATCTTGGCCAAAACTAACAAGGAGGGAGCCTGCAGGGGTTCTTTTCACCGTGGTGAGCCTGGGCCCCTTTGATTCTCCAAGTCTCACGCACCGCACATCAGAGATGCAGGATGAAGGGTGTCTTAATTTCCCCTGTGCCTCTGGCCCCCTTCCCAAATTCTCTGGTGTTTAAAGCTTGTCCCAAGAAGGCTGTCCACACCAGGGCCTCACACTCTCCCTGTCAGCAGTTCTTGTCTGTGTTCCCTCTGGTTGCAGCTGAAATCATGCTCACAACCTGAGTGCTGCTGCCTCTGGCAACGTTTTCCCCAAAGAGACCTCTCTCCAGAGAAGGAGACACCCACGAGAAGGAGACATAGGGCTCCTGGCCTCATCTTCCCCCAACTATCAGCTTTCATTTTCCAGAATGAAGAGACAGAGAAAGAGAGGCAGAGGTCCATACTGAGGATTGGTGGAGAGCCAGCAGCTCAGTCACCCAGACAGAAGTCAAAAGCAGACTACATTGCTTCTTTTTCTCTGGTGGGAGAAGAGGTAGCAAGAAGAAATAAGGGAAAACCAAGAGTTGGAAAGGAAAAGAAAGCTGGAACAATTCAATCCTGATAAAATCCTCGGAAATGTCCAAGCACCTCACCCTCTGTTTGCTATTCTGTGCATTTCCTTCTCCTTCTCTAACACCCCTCCTGCCTCCTAACATCCCCCTCCCTCAAGGACCTCTAAACCATCGGTACTATGTTTTTATTTTATTTTTTAAATAATCCATTTACTCCCCGTTATATCCAGAACTATGAATTTACAGACACTGTTAACCTCCTTGCCCCTCTTCCTCTCTATTGAAATTTTCTGGGGAAAAAAACCCCGATTCTGGTTAAATCCAACAACTTAGCTTTTCCATGTCTAGACCCAGGCAGCTAAATTTTGATGGAGAAAATATCAGAATCTTGCTGACTGGATCACTTTAAAGATTTTATTTTTTTCCTTTTTCTCCCCAAAGCCCCCCGGTACATAGCTATGTATTTTTAGTTGTGGGTCCATCTAGTTGTGGCATGTGGGACGCTGCTTCAGCATGGCCTGACAAGCGGCGCCATGTCCGCACTCAGGATGTGAACTGGCGACACCCTGGGCCACTGAAGCGGAGCGTGTGAACTCAACCACTCGGCCACGGAGACGGCCTTGCAGACTGGTATCACTTTAAATTTATGTCCCCAAATCTGAATACTGCCCAATAATTCTATATTTCCCTGGTAAATTCTCTTTTCTACTCTGCTCGATAACTGTTTCACACCTTCTCTCTTCTGAAATCTCCAGTACTCCCTCCACTTCCCTCTCAGCAGATGACCTTGCCTCATATTTCATTGATAAAATAGATGCAATTAGATGAGACTGCCTTATTTTTCCAATGCCAAATCCAGCAGCTTACTTGCATCTATTCCCATGTACTTGGCCTTCTACCTTATTAAGCTGAAGGAAGTACCCCTGTTCCTAACTAAAGCCATCCCCTCTCAGCTCTGTGAAGAGATGAGAAATTAGATTTTCTGAGTACACAGCTAACATTCAACTCTGTACCACAGCGGGGCTGACTATGTGGATTCAATCCTGGGGAAGAGTGAGAGAACAATTCAGAGGGAGGGCTGAATTGCAAGGTGGCAGTCTTAAGAGTTCACCCCCGTGGCACTTCCAGCCCATCCCCTTGGATGAAAGCAGTAGCTATATAAGCCCAAGAAGCTTCCTTTTTGTGGTCTTAAGTTTCATCACAGTCCTGTGTTGGGGAGATGTGTCCTACACCTCAGAGATGAAGCCAGACTGCTGTTAGGTCAAAAAGATACTCCCTTCTTCTGTTGTCTTCCCAAGACCTGCTTCATTCCAAGGAGTGCCCCACTGAGCACCCAAGACTTGAGGTGTCCTCACCAGTCATCTTGCAGAGGGGATGAGCCACATCTCCAGATCAACAGCTGTGGCCGCCAACACTGCTGTCTGTGATTACCTCTTTTTGCGCTGTTTCTCATTCTGCAAGTGGCTGGAGTAGAAGCAATGTATGATGGCTTTAGCAAGACGCAGAGCAGGCCCTTGGCTGGGAGTCAGAGTGCTCAGCACCTAGTCCAGCTGAACTGTGTGTGGCCCTGGGCAACTTGAATCACTTTTCTGAGTCTCTGGTTTCACTCTAAAATGGAAAAACAAAATAACAAAAAACTCCTCTCACTATCTCTCTAAGTACATGAAATAAGGCTCCTTTCACACCTGGGCTGATGTTAGAGTGACAGAAGATTAACGTTGTTAATTTTTCTTTGGATCCGAGGCTCACTTTGAAGGTGCAGAAGTTGATTTCAGTCAATTAATTCATCTTGGGAGAACTCACCCATGCTGACCAAACTTAAAAGAGCATGATATATAAGCGACATGATTGATTTACGTTGTTCTCCATAAAACTTACAGTGGCCAAGACAGTCCTATTGGCTGATCAAAATAGTTGACGACTTTTGGAAGACAAATATTATAATTAGAAGGGTGCTTAGTGAACAAGTGGAATTAGTTGGAAAATTTTAATGGCTAATAGAACTGCATCCATCTCCTTTAAAAATATGTAAGATATCACTTGTGTCAGCCAAACAGGGAATCCTCTTTCCTAAATGTCACTGGAGGAATATTGACAACATTTCCTTTTGTTTTTTGGTTGGGGAGGGGGGATTCTATCTCCCCCTTCTGTGAAGACCAGGTACCATTCAATTGATTGGGTTTCAGCTCCAGCCAAGTTAATATAATTGATTCAGCTTATGTTCACTTCAGCCATTTTATTATAATGGATTGGGTTAGAGTTTGATTGTGTTAGGGCTCCAGCCATTTTACTTTAAGTGATTAGGCTGCTAGAGCTTTAGATATTTTGATAGAATTATGCTTTCCTGAAACTACACCAGGTCATTTGCTACTTCTACATGTGGGTGATCTCATCCATTACTCTCTGACTTTTCCTAATTTCACCTGTGGCACGCAATCTTTGGGGGGGCATTTTCCTGTGACTATTTTGTGGTCACTGCAACCTGAAGAACTGCCATGGCTTCCTAGTTGGTCTTTCTGCCTTTCATCTCTCCTCCAATCCTTCCTACACACACAGTTGTCAAATTAATAATATTAAAATGTCTTCCACACAAACTACAAAACAGGAGGAAATACCTGCAACTCCTATATCTGATAAGGGTCTAGCGTGCAGAATATATAAAGAACTCTTAGAGCTCAACAACAAAAAGACAACCAACCCAGTAAAAAAATGGGTAAATTACTTGAATAGATATTTCTCCAAAGAAGACACACGAATGGCCAACAAGCATATGAAAAGATGCTCAAATCATTAGTCGCTAGGGAAATGCAAACCAAAACCACAATGAAACACTTCACACCAACTAGGATGGCTGTGGGAAAAAAAAAAAAAAGGAAAATAAGAAGTGTTAGTGAAGATGTGGAGAAATTAGAATCTTCATATCTTGCTGCTGGGAATGTAAAATGGTACAGCTGCTGTGGAAAATAGGCTGGTGGTACCTCAAAGAATTAAACATAGAATTACCATATGACCCAGCAATTCTGCTCCTACGTGTATGTCCAAAAGAACTGAAAACAGGTACTCAAATATTTGTTACATGAATGTTCATAGCAGCAATATTCACGATAGCCAGAAGGTAGAAACAATTCAAACGTGTCCATCAATTGAATGGATAAACAAAACAGGGTAAACTGAGCCATTGAAAATTATATGGCCACGAAAAGGAATGAAATACTGATACATGCTGAAAAATGGGTGCACCTTGAAAACATTCTGCTAAGTGAAAGAAGCCAGATGCAAAAGGTCACCTATTGTATGATTCCATTTATTTGAAATATCCATAGAGACAGAAAGCAAATTGGTGGTTTCCAGGGGCTGGAGGAGGGGGAAATTGGGAGTGGCTGTTTTACGGGTACCAGGTTTTCTTTGGTAGTGATGAAAATGTTTTGGAACTAGAAAGATGTGGTGGTTGCACAACATTATGAAGGTACTTAATGCCACTGAATTGTATACTTTAAAACGGTTAATTTTTTGTTATATGAATTTTGCTTCAATTAAAGAAATGCTTTCATAATCTCATGTCTCTGCTCAGAAGTGTTCAACGGTACCCAATTATTTATAAGATAATAAACAACAACAGTAGAGCATTTAACAGTTTACACACATTTTTGGCCATATTATCTCACTTAATCCTCACTTTATCCCCATTTTGTTACTCACTTTTTGTTTATTAGTTTTTAAACATAAACACATGCATGTTGTAACAAAGTCAAACAATACCAACACATATAAAGAAAAACTTTAATAATCCACTTTTTCCATCTCCTCTTCTAGGGTAATATATATTAATACTTTTCTTCCACATTTTCCTCTATGTTCTATTTGCCTGGAATGCTCGTCCCCCAAATATCCACATGAGTCATTCCCCTGCTCCTTTCAGGTCTTTATCAGATGTCCACTTCTGACCACCCTATTGAACTTCCTCCCTGTCCCACAGTTCTCCCCAGTGTAAATCGTACCACTCTAAATTGTGCAACAGGGGCTGGCTCCATGGCCGAGTGGTTAAGTTCGCGCACTCCGCTGCAGGCGGCCCAGTGTTTCGTTGGTTCAAATCCTGGGCACGGACATGGCACTGCTCATCAAACCATGCTGAGGCAGCATCCCACATGCCACAACTAGAAGGACCCACAACGAAGAATATACAACTGTGTACTGGGGGGCTTTGGGGAGAAAAAGGAAAAAAATAAAATCTTAAAAAAAAATAAATTGTGCAACAGAGTGGAATTTCTCCCTGGCTTCCTTTTCAGTTTTAATTTCCTCCACACACTTATCACCTACCCTCCTAGATAGTTTCCCTATTTCTCTGGTTATTGTCTGCTTCTGCTCCCCAACTAGAATACAAGTTCCATGAGGACAGGGACGCTTGTCTGTTTGGTTCATTGTTATACACCCAGTGCTAGAGTGAGTGGCTGGCCCATGGCTGGCATCCAATAAATATTTGTTGAATGATGAATAGAATAGAAACATTTACAAACATTTACAAACATTTGCAAACATTCATGATTAGAGTCTTACTTTTTTAATGAAAAAATGCGGAATCGTATCACATAAATTCCTCTGCAACATACTTTATTTCATTTAACATGCCATTACCATTTCTCCAGGTTAATGCATATGGCTCTAACATTCCTTTTTATTAGTTTCATATTACTCCACAGTCTGGATGTACAACAATTTGTACAACTATTCCTCTATTGATAGACAATACTGTTATTTTTTGCCATTGTAAACAATGTTGCAGTAAGCATTCTTATATATGTATCATTATGTACTGAGTTGTGTTTTTATTTTCTAGGAGGGGATGTGCCCATGTTTAATTTTACAGGACATTGCTCTAACACTTTCCAAGAGAGTGTAACAGTTCCAACTCCCACAGTCATCTGGTCCCACTACAGCAGCATTCGAGGCATTTCACAATCTGGCCACAAAGTACCTTTCCAGTTTTATCTCCATCCTCTTCCCTATTTCCTTATTTAAATCCTCTGTCCTATGAAATCAATCCCTCAAAGATTTCTTACACAACTGTGAAGACATTATGCTAAGTGAAATAAGCCGGACACAAAAGGACAACTATTATATGATTTCACTTCTATAGGGTACTAGTATAGTTAAATTCACAGAGACAGAAAGTGAAATAGTCGTTACCAAAGTCTAGGGGGGAGGGGAGAGTGGTGAGTTATTGTTTAATGGGGACAGTTTCAGTTCGGGATGATGAAAAAGCTCTGGAGATGGATAGTGGTGATGATTGCACAACAACGTGAACATGCTTAATGCCACTGAACTGCACACCTAAAAATGGTTAAAATGGTAAATTTTATGTTATGTATAAAAAAATATTTTTATTTATTTTAAAATTTAAAAAGTTTAAAAAAAAAAACGGTTCCTTACACATCCCAACCTCCATACCTTTATTCATCTCAAACTCTACCCGTCATTCCATCACTGCATGAATGAATCAAGGCCTAAATCAACAGCCTCTCTTCTCCCAGACCTCGACCTTCCCTGCTCCAATCCTCAGGGATCACTCCCTTCTCAATATCTGTACCTCTTATTTGACATTTAATCCTAAACTGCCCTTTGACACTGCTCATTCATCTTCATATCTTGTGCTTTTACAAATATTCATTCCATTCAGTAAATAGTTACTGTTTGAGAGTTTACTGTTTGAGGGCTAGGTGTTGAGGAAATAAAATGAATGGGACGAAGCACTGCCTCAGAGAGCAAGTCTGGCAAGTTAGATTGATGTGTTACAACATGATTATGACCTGAGACAACAACGGCAAAAGCAGAAAGTGTCCAGCTCCACCTGGGGACGGCAGAGAAGGCTTCATGGGGAGAAGATGTTGATTTTGTTCTTTAAAAAATAGGTTATTTATTATCACCTTTTAAAATAGCACCCACACATTTTAGAACGCCTGGAAAAATATGGAAACATTGAAAAAAGTCCTAGTACTTCAAAACAGCCACCGGTTACATTTTGGTGTATTTCCTTTCAGTCTTTTCCTCCACTCATTTTTAATAAATTGTTTGTAACCATATATACATGGTTTTATATTATGTGTGTATATACATATATAGAGAGAGAGAGAGCGCGAGCGAGAGGGAACATATGCATTTTACATTTGATTGGTTCTTAAAGTTTTCCAGGTGAAGGGAAGATGGAAACAAAAGGTGCAGGAATGATCACAGAACTTTAATGCTAGGTAGGGCCTTAGAAAGCCCTGGTCTGGAGCCGGCCTGGTGGTACAGTGGTTAAATGCGCACGTTCTGCTTTGGTGGACCTGGGGTTCACTGGTTTGGATCCCGGGTGCAGACACAGCACTGCTTGGCAAGCCACGCTGTTGTAGGCATCCCACATATAAAGTAGAGGAAGAGGGGCACGGATGTTAGCTCAGGGCCAGTCTTCCTCAGCAAAAAGAGGAGGATTGGCAGCAGATGTTAGCTCAGGGCTAATCTTCCTCAAAAAAAGAAAAAAAAAAAGGAAACAAACAAACAAACAAACAAAAAGAAAGCTCTGGTCTGAGCCTCTTCATTTTCCAGGAGTGGCAGCTGTAGTCCAGAGAGGTACAAGGATTTGCCAGAAGTCTCCCACCTATTAAGGCAAAGTCATGACAAGAACTAATGTCTCCAATCCAGCCAGTTGTCTTCTCCCTACAGTATAGTTACTCAATAAGCTGGAGAGCTAAGAATCGGCCATTTTCTGGAACAATGTCTGACTGTTAAAATTTGTCAGTTACTCCACAATCAAAGAAAGAGGAGTCCACCCCCACCCCCACCCTTGCAACCAACCACATCACACACTTTTCCTCCTCATGGTCCCTCTAGAACATCTGGCTCTGGTGTAGGGTACTTCAGGTAGGACTGGGATGCAAGAGAGGCTGTACCACAAGTCAGAGGAGTGGATTGTGGGTAAGAACATGGTTTCAGAACCAGACCGCCTAAGCTCAAATGTATGGCTGCCAATTAATAGACGTATGGCTTTAAGTAAATTATTTAACTGTTCCGAGCTCCACTTCTCTCATCTGTAAAATGGGAGTAATAACCATCTACCTCATAAGGGTTTTTAACATATATTAAAGAATGTTTTCAAAGACTTTGCATGTGCCTGGCACATAGTAAGTGGTCAATAAATGTTAGTATCAAACTGCCAAGCCAAAGACAACCTGGTGATGCCAGGCACAGTGCTAAATGTTGGAATAACTCCCCACTCAGAATAGATAAAGGCCAAGCCCTTACTTCTTCCAGATATGAGGCTTGTCACCTGGGACTTCACCAGAAAATCATATACCTTCCTTCATAGCACATGTTAGCTCTGTAATTTGTTTTGTATTGTTCTATACTTTTTTTCTTAGGCCCTCTAACTCTCCTGTGAGATTATTAGAAAAATTCCTGGGCAGGTTTTGATGCTCTTCTTGGAGAGCTCCTAAGACAGAATTGTCAGAGGTGAGAAAAAAAAATCCCTTTGGGGATAATATCAGGCAACAGAAGGGTCCCTGATCTAAGAGCGATCAGGGACCAAGGAACCGAGAGGTAGGCGAAAGTAAACTTCATCAAAACCCTTCCCTATTGTGAAATCCCTGCATTCGGTAAACTTCTCTTTTCTCGTTTTTGCAACGGCTTGTCCCTACTGGAAAACCGCAGACCCTGCTCCCTATACCCTTCCTTATCCTGGACCCTTTACCCCTTTGTCCCTCCTACTCTCTCCTCTCTGGTTTCCAAAGTTCTAACATCCCGTTTCATGTCCGGCCAAAGAAAAATCTGCTTTTAGAAACTCACTGGCTTCTTGTCTTTCCCTAGGCCCAGCAAAGCCTGGGACACCACGCTCGGGAGATCCCTACTTCAGCAATCCACCTCTGCCGGCCTTAGTTTATCTACTTAACACGCTGGGCATCTCTTGGCTTTACTCTAAGGTCGTGCAGACTTCCTGTGAGGATGCTAAAGTGACCTGAGAGAATCTGACGGGAGAGCTAGCAGTGTTTGCCAAAGCAACCATGGCTATCAGGGACCTAACGGGGGCTCTTGGCATGAGGATTAGGTTAGGATTCTGTTGGGCGCAGCCAGTGTTAAGGGCTAAGGAGACATAGCGCCCCCTAAAGGGAGTGCGGATTAAAGTTACTAAATCAGCCGGACAGTATCACGTGTCCTTCCCCCAGCCAATTGAAAATTAATAATCGCTTCCTCTGTTCCCCATGGAAACAACCCCGCCCCACTGACCCTCCCGCCCCATTCAGTCTTAAGATTTTGGCGTTTTATTGAGTGTTTAAACTGACAATCAAATACTTGCGCCTTCTGGTTGGGCTCCATGCTTCCGCTAAGCAGCCTAGTATTCTGATTGGTCAAGAAAGCAATAGCTGGCATCTGGTAGTCCAATAACCCTCATCCTAGGCGGGGTCTCACGGGGACGTAGGGCCAATCAGCGGCGGCGTTGCTTTTGCTGCTCCACGTCGGCACCAGCTGCGGGGCAAGATGGAGGCGCTGATTTTGGTAGGAGCCGGGGGCGCAGCTGAGATACTGCGGTGTCCACAGGGGCCGGGAGTCGGGGTTCAGCCTGACTGGGAGAGGGGAGAAAGGGGAGTTCCGGGTAGTCCTCGGGGAGTGAAGGTTCTGCTGGCTCGTGGAATAAGCGTGTGGCCTAGCGCAGGAGCTAAAGCCTCGGTTTGAAGTAGGAAGCTCTGCCGGGGAGAGGGCAGAGTCGGTGGAAAGTTGAAGGGAGCACGTGGAGTCTTTGGAACACAGGATCATAAGCACACTGGATTGGGGTCCTTCAGGTTCCCCCTGATTCTAGCGTTGTGGATGATACCCTGATTTGAGTTTCCCCAAACCTCCAAACTCGCCCCAAACCGTAAAAATAGAGGGCAGGTGTTTGCCATCACAGGTTCCCCCTGATGCTTGTCACAGTTTGACTCTCCGTTGATAATTCCGTCACATTCCTTCAAAAACTTATTTTCTTTTTACTTCGGTTTCTGTTAATCCCTTTTATGTAGATTTGTCATGATAAAGAATCAGTATTCCATCAAAGTTCTGGAATACCTGATAGAATTAGCGTGGATTGTGGAATATTTTTCCAGACTCATTATTCTGTTCTCCTTTTCCCTCCCCATTTAAACTTTAGGAATTCTCATTGTAGGATCTGAGATGCTAACTCTCCTTCTGCTTACATGATAATTTTAGTGGCTAAAGGAGTGTGTTAGCTCCCTTGTCCATATGATCCTTTTTGCTTGTTTAAACAAATAAAAGAATGTAACCCCTTGTTTAGAACTGGACCACAGCATTTCTCTCGAAAGTGCCCTGTTTTGCGATTTGGGGTTGTTAACATCCGTGTGTGTAGGTCTTTAGCTCCCAGCTCCTTCCTTGAGTTGAGCTCCGGGCTTCTTTTTTCTCTTATTTTTCCTTCAGTTCTAATACGTGTACATATCCCAATCCTCATCAGGTTAAAGAGAATACAGCTTTCAATTCTCCTCTTTCAAAATGGCAAAGATAGAGAGAATTCCTTCTCATCCTGTGGGTTAGTCAAGTCTAGGTAGAAAGCTTAAAATCTGAGTAGTATCTACTAAGATATTTTCCGTACCAGGCAGTTAACCAGTATTCTTAAACAGTTAACAGACTGGGAGAAATTCTAGGGAATTGGTTTCTTTGGAAGTTCTTAGAAATTTTTAGACTGCTCCCTACATCTGTTTAGAAGGGAGCCTGCTTAGAGGTAAGGAGTGAGAGAGATGATGTTTGGGGAGCCCTTTTAACCAGGGATCTGTGTGTACTGATGAGTTGAGGAAGTTAGGTGTGAAAGTTTCTATTACATTTTCTCTTACCTCATTTCTCTGTTTCTGCTTCCTCAGTGAAGTCTGTTTTAACCTGCTTCTTGCTTATATTCATTTTGATCTGTACCTAAGATGCTGCATTCGGATTCTTGCTAACCTGGTCAGGTACCCCTGAACTTTGCTTTAAAAAACAGACTGATTCTTTGTCATGAGGAACCTATGTAATGGGTTAGGGGAAATTCAGATCTAGGGAAAAGAGCTTGCTCAAGGAAGCACAGTGTCAAAACTAGGATTAGATTCTGATTCCTAGTCCTCCCAGATGAAGTCTTTCTCTGATGTTATCTTCTCATGGGCTTTCCACCTCTTCAGTATGCAAAACTGTACTTTCAGCTGTCAGTTATATAAAACTTTTGTTGGGGACAAAGTGCCAACATTTATCAGTTCTTGGGCTAGTCTCCAGGGTTCTTAGGATATTAAACTGGTATTTCCTTCCTCTGTGTCAGCTCTGTCCAACATATTTGTTTTGCTCTTTACAATTTGAATATATTTTGGGCCCCCAGAATTTATATACCTTTCTCACCATTCCAGCCCTTCTCAACTGGAGTTCCAGGAGAGAAACAAACCTTAATGCTCTAAGGTATTCATTGTATGTAATGAATCAACGTCCTTCCTCTGTATCCACAAATACATTCTTTGTACCATCCTTGGGAGAAGTGAGAAAATAGTTATTTAAATAATTTTCGGTATTCAGTGGTTCAGATGAAGAACCCTAGTTGAGAATCAGGTGATATTTCCTAAATTTTTATTTCTTTTCTCACTAGACTCACATTCTGGCCCACAAAATTTAGTTTCATCTGATTCATAATCACGCTTCCTCACTGCTCCTTTTAGTCTCATCCCCTCCTCTGTCTACTCAACTGCATCTCCTTATTCTTAGGTCACCATCTTCATTAGGAAAAGCATGAGGAATTCCTGGATCTTACCTTAGCTGTGTGCTGAACTAAGGCGTTTACTCTGGCCAGATAGTATTTAACAAGCCATGCTTTAGAGAGGACAGACACCTTCTAAAGTTCCTTTATGCTTCCTCCTTTCACATTTCTATTTCCTGGTTTGGTTGGACCTCTGAGGAAATCTGATCAAAGCATATTTTTCTGTCCTCACCTCTGCAAGACACACAGCCATATGATATTGAGAAGAAGAGAAGGGTAAGCTAGAGGGGGGTCAAGAAGAACCATCAATCGAAATTTGATCTGATTATGGGAATTTCTAAATATCAGTAGGTTCCCTTCATTTAGATACTTTACAGTGGGTCACATTTCTTTCTTGAATTAAGTAATCCGGTCCTAGCTTTTCAAGCAGATTTGTCTAATCTTTCTCAGATCTTCTTGTAGTCTCTAAGGAAAGAGACCCTTTTGTCTCTATTCGTAGTGCTTGATGATAATGCACCCAGCCTGCATTTTTGGACTCAGCTTCCTCTCTCCTGCTGTTTTCTGCTAGTTCTCCCTTTCTTTAGCTGTGAATGGAGAGGGATCTCTGCAGGCCACCATTCTCCATTAATAACACATGGAATCTTAAAGATAATGACTTATCCCCTTCCTCTCTTTACCTTTTTTTCTCAAAGTGGAATTACTCTAGCAGTCTAGATTCTTAAATCTTTCCTCATAGGTTTCATTTTTCCTAATCCTCTCTGGATTCACTTTCTGAGTGCTTTTCCATCGCTTTACAGACTAGACTTCTTAATTCTATCCTTTCTCTTCCCCTAAATAACATTTTTCTCCTAAAACATTGACCAAATCCAGAAGTCTAAGCCTCATTCAAAAACCAGGGCATCCGAAGTGCACAAGAACATGTGTGTATATGGAGGAGGAAACTATGCAGAATACATCAATGACTCTTAAAACCTGATTTTGCTCTATGGCCTTCGCTTCCTGAATCATCTTAATGGGGCTTTTGTTAAATTCCTTTGGCACTAACAGTAGAGGTACTTGGCCTAAATGCCCCCTCCCTCTGCTCTGGGCAAAGGTATCAATTACATTAAGCCCCCAAAGCACTCCCATATCGTTCCTGGCAGTCCCCCGTGCCCCTCTCCCAGCTGCGTCCTTGCCGGTGCCTGGCCCTCCATTTCGTTAGGAGAAGCAATCTCCTCGTTCCTGCACTGTGGAGATATATTTCTCAGCTAGGGCGTGAGCAGTGCCAGCACTGCCCCCAGTGAGGTCCCTGGCAGCCATAAAAATTTTTATTGTGATTATGTTGGTGTCGGGGTGTCCATCTGGGTTATTGCACACCTAGTTTAATTGATTGAAGTTTAATTTATTGACACTTCAAATTAAATGATCAGAATAAACTGTGCTGTTACTCTGGCTGGCTTGTTTTAATGGTTGATTGCTGGAAGCAGACCTCGGCTTGAACTAAAACCCCCAAAGAGCAATTGACGCTGCTTCTAACTCTCTCCATGTCTTGCCCTCCAAGAAGACCTCGTTATAGATTTCCGACGTATTTATATATATTTTTTCCCTCTCCTTCACAGTGGTGGGAAAGAGTTGGTCCCCGGCAAGGTATAAATTATATCAAAGGTCTAGGGGAACTGTCACATGGTCAGAAGAGGAGGAGGGGGCCTCCATGTGAAGAAAGCCAGACCCTTGAGAAGTCTTCCCTGAGAGGCAGAGAATGAATGCAATTATCCAGATATTTGAGGGAGCCTAGTGGCAGATTTAGGGTCTTTTTCATCTAGATATTTGCTACAATTTTTTATTTTACGTCATCGACATGAGTTGGTTAGAGTCAGGATATTGACAGGAAAACTAGTTATGGAAAGGGGAACTAGAGAAGCAAATAAAGGGTAGAACAGGAATAAAGAATCAGTGCCCTCCTACCCACTTCAGCTGGAGTAATTAGGGACGGAAGGCAGAGTGCCCATGGGCAGCTGATGAAGATGGATTGGGAGGTTGAGTCCATGTCCGTTATAAGATGCCCATATTGGCAAAGGCCCTCTCACATTCTGCCTCCCCTGATTCTTCAAAGAACAGGCTTTCTCTCGGATCAGATTGTTAGAGGAGTTCTGTCCTTAGAATCCGTAGCTTGTGTCACTTCTTCTGGTGTTTGACCACCCCCATCTCTTCAGGAAGTCTTTCCTGTTGTGTAACCTAAGGCATACATACTGCCCCTGAACCCTGTGTCCCTGTGAACCCTGAACCCTATTTGGCTTTTTAATTTTCCCGCTATCAAAGCAGATATCCTGTCCACAGCTAGTTGACCTGGATAGCTCTGTCTACTGATTTTCTCCAATTCCTTTTCTATTTATGTAGTTTTTAGAGGGAGACTAAAACTGGGGGAGAAGATAGCAATTCTGTCTCAGGGGTTGGTTTGAGGGAGCAAATAGACTGAAAAATGAACACACAGGCTGTCAATTCAATCTTTTAGAGACTAGCTTTTTTTCGTGGGGGGGGCGGCGTGGATGGGAAATAAATCATCATATAAATCATGACCAAGGACTCATCAGAAATGGATCTAGCCCTGTTTGATTTTTCCCTTTGCTGAGTGATATTAAAATGAGAGCTCTTGGATTACCAAACTGGGAAGACCGGAAGTTCTAATGTTGCTCTCAGGCCTCAGGTGTGGAGTACCCTGGTTTCTTCTTGTTCAGTTCCTCTCTCTTCCCAGCAATGCTGCTTGCTTTGTCCCACGTTTCTGTAATTCTTTCACTTCCTTAATAGTTGAAGAATTAGGGACTGTGTGACCCCTGGGCAAAAAATTCTCCGGACAGGCTTTCTGAATTTTAAGAAAGGACCTGAGACTTTGCATTCCTGAAGAGCTTGGGGCTTGGTTCTCTTTGTCCTGCCTATCTCATAGCCAGCAAAGTTAGTCATTGAAAGCTGGAGGGGTTTGGTGCTGACCTTTGCTCCCCCTGCTGGCTATGTTAGTTTTCTCAATCATACTTATTAATTTATGAAGGCCACACACATATTTATTGAAGTCATTTGGTGCCAGACAGAGGATGGGGTGATTTACAAAAGTATCACTTGTTTTCCCCTTTTTTCCTCTCCTCCTCATCCCATCCTATTATCCTCAGAGAGAATCTCATTTAATTCTTAACCTAGCTCTATGAACTCCTGGAAATCATAAGAATTTGTGAATGTGTATTTTTCTGGTAACAAGGTTGATAGATTTCATCCACTTATCAGAGGGGTCTGCTGCAACTCAAAAAAGGTATTAACTTTAACTGATGTAGGGCAAACCTCTCATTTCTCTGGTGAGGAAGCTGAGTCCCAGAGAAAGGTAGAACTTGAGTTAAGGACTGATCCAGACTATAAGGATTTTAGGAGTTTAGAGACCCATTTTCTCCTGTAGCATCATAATTCTTGGTGACTGTGCTTTCACGTTTTGTATCTGTGTCACATAGGAAGATTCTTTCTAGGTGTCTCTTCCTGCCATCAGTTCTTCCTTCCTAAGACATGTTCATTTTTCTCTTTTTAACCAATATTTGGTCTCATGTTGGCTGGCTAACGTTCTTTGGTACCTGTGGCTCCTTGTCTTTCCAGAGCTGTGCTTGAACCTAGGCAAACCCTGGGTAATATGTGAAAATTGTGCTTCCCTGTCAAAGCCCTTAGCTAATTCTTCTTTTTATCTGAAGTCCCTAGGCCTGTGGCTGGCAAATTGGAGCTCTCAACCCCAGAGGAGCTTTTTATTTTAAGGACATTGGCAGAGTCAGGGAGCAAAATACCTACTTAGCCATGTGGAGCTGGGAGTGGGATCTTGGAATTTCTCCTTCTAGTCTTTACTCTCTTGGTTTTACTTTAGAAATAGAGTTGAGGGAAGAGCATCTTGTTTCTTGTGATCAAGTCCTATTGCCAAGCCAGGGTACTACTTTTTGGCATGTCCATAAAGATTTCTTTATAAGTGGAAAATGAAGAACTTTCTAGGAATCTCAAACAGATTCTTTCTTACGCCCTTTCAGCTCTGTGGATAGCATCCTCTAACTCCACAAAGGCTTCTTGGTCCCCTTCTTCCACCCCCAAATGAATCAAATAAAGTAATTAGTCATAGCCCCCAAATATCCTGTCTGCCTGCTCCTAACACTCCCTCAGTCCTCTTCTGGTAGCATACCGTGATCTTACCCCAGAGTGTCCTCTCACTGTATACAGTGTGAACAGACTTAATTCAGTGCTTTTTCAGAGCCCATCTCTCCTAGTTTAACTTACAAGACACACAAATAGCTTTTATCCACAGCTGCCTTTTTAATATTTTTGCTAATGCCTGTAATCCTGAGGAAGCTGCAAGTCATCCGAAGGCCCACAGGGGGCAGCACTAGGAATGACTCTTCCCCTCTGGTCCTCTGTGTGCTGGGGGAGGGCATACTGGGAGATGTTGATGTTTTTCACCAGGCTGCAGAAGCCCCTGATTGAGAGCAGAGATTCCCTTGCAGCAGGCTAGTTACTTGTTCGGTGTTGTTTCAGCTCTCTGAGGAGTCCAGTCTAGTTTTTTTGATAATAAAAATGTACCTGAAAATCTGTCTGAGCCACCCAACCTCCCACACAGCAATCTGCCTATACGTCATTTCCAGGCACAATTAGCATTTGAGGTGAAGTTCTGTTATACACTCAGGCTGTGGCTCTCTGAAAGTCAGTGCATCACAGAACTTTGTCTCGAAAGCTTTCTAGCAGCTACCCATTTGGGAGTGGGAGGGAAGAATAGACCTTTTGAATCTTTTGAACATGGCCCTAAGCTTATAGGTTCTTTCTCAATAATCATCACTTAATGTGTTACAAGTTTAAGCCTAGGCCATTGTCCAGGAAGCCTATTTCTCAATAGCTGGGAGTTGTTTATAAACTTGCCCTTTGCAAAAACTTAAAATGAAATTACATTATCAGTAATGGTTTGTGGAGCCTTTAAACTGGCTGGTTTTATGGTATGAGAGGAACTCCTGGCCCTCCCCTCTGCAGAGAGCTGAAGGCCTTAGGCCGAAGTGGAACCAGCTACAGTCAGGAGGTGGCAGGAGAAGTAAAGGAGAAGCTGCAGGATCCAGCCGCAGCTGAGTGGAGAATTAAGGCAGCATTTAAGCTCTTGCCTAAATTCTCAGCTTTATTTAGTGTGATTATTCCTTTGGAAGTTTTAAATGACCAGCCTTTTCTCTAGTCCCTTCCTGCCCCTTTAAGAGCTCTAATAAGTCAGATCTGGTCTTCTCCTTGCCTTCCTTTGCCTGTCTTTTATCCTTCCCAAGAAGATCCAGTGTTTCTATTTTGGGGGTTTCCTTGAAAACATCTCCTAGGAAGCCAATGAAAAGAGCCAGGAGCAGAACCCAGGAATCTGTTTCTCTCTTTGCCAGCTGTTTTAGGCACTCACAAAGGACACTGTCTCACTCTCCTATTTCGCTGGTGGCCATAAGTGTTTTTCTTTTCTTTGTGATCCTATTCTTTCTAGAGATGCCAGACTCTATGGCTGCAACAACCAGTTACCTCTGCCATATCAATGCCCAATATAAACCATTAGGAAGCTCTCTAAGATTTCTGTGAGTGTGGATAGAGGAACAGAGCCAAAGATTTCCAGGGAAAAGGTTGTGGGAAAAATGATTTCATCTAAATTTTCTTCCCTGTGGACTTCTTTTCCTCTTTTAAGGAGACTCATTCTCATTGGTGTCTCGCTTTTAGTGATTTGAGGATCCAACTTGCTATTGAATTGAGTCTGCCTTATGGGAAGATCTTTCTGTGGGGAATTAGGAGTTAGGAAAGATGCTCTATTTGTGACCTTTTAGATGGACGCTAGAGGACTTCCTGCTACTAGACACAGAGTCCCTTAGGTTGAGAGAGTGTTTATTCCAGAGAGAAAAGTATATAGGTTGGGCATCTCTAAGGAGTGTTTATCAGCGGAGAGAGAAGTTGGTAGTAATAGCACCCAAAGTGGCCACACCAGAAAATCTCCCTATGCTATTAGCGGACTCTAATTATAAGAGGGTCCCCTAGATGCTTACTGCATCAAAAAATTTTTACTTTCTTCCCCAACTTCATTTATTCTCAGAATCATTCAGCAAATATTGAGAGTTAAGTATGTGGCAGGCGTTCTGGAAACTTGGAATAAATCAGTGAACAAGACACAGAAATTTTTGTCCTAAAGAATTCAAGTGGGGAAAGCTTACAGTCTTCATCACCGTGTTGTCAAAAGACAAGGTTCTCTTTACTCTCATTCTTAGCTCGCCAAGCTAGGGTTGGTTCTTTGCATGGGATCATAAAGCTCCTGGAGGCTCACGGGACAGTTTACCTTTGTAGAGGCTGCAGTTTCTGGATCCTTGGCAATGATTCTTTCCTCCTCACTCTTGGGTCTTTGTTAAACACATGCTTGGAGAATATGTTTGGCCCCTCCCCTGGGAGGACTGGCGGTTTCTCTAAGTAAGGCCAGGAAAGAGGGGTAGCAAGGCAACAGCCTTGTCTCATAGCACAGGGCAGAGATAGCAATGGTAAGGAATGTTGGTTAGAAAGTCAAAGAATGTGAGCCTGCAGACACCTCCCATCCACATACCACTGCCTCCCCCCTTCCTCTTCCTCTCCTGGTTCGCTGGCTCCCTGGAAGTTGCAGGAGTAGAGGATCTTTTGCAAAGTAATGTGCTCTGCAGTTGTTTGAGTTTGTGTGTAACGGTTAAGGCTGAGGCTGTGATTCCTTTAGAACACTCCCCTCCTGCTCGTTATCTCTAGGACCGCCCCCCCACCCCCACCACAGAGTGTTTCTTAGATGGATCCTCTTCTTACTGCTTAACTCTCCCAAAATTCAGATTGGTTTTTGCCTTGGCAAGTTGAGTGGTGGTGGTCGGGGGTATACTAGAGGAATTGGGATCATAGGGAAGTCCGGGAAGATGGATGTCTCACTGGGCTGCATTCAGAACTGGTGTGTCTGTGTGTGTGAGTGCGCGCGCGCACATGCGTGCTAATTTCCCTCTGCTCAGTGTGTGGGTGGTTTAGGGAAGGCTTGCTTTATGCCTCTGCATTACTACTGCATCCGGACTGCAGAAACTTCCAAGTACACTAGAGCATTCAACCCTGTTTTCAAATAGCCTCGTGCAGTGCCTCTTAATTAATCTGGTCATATTCCATACCCACCTGTGTATGGGAGACCAGGGAGGGAGGGTAATTTGGAAAATAACTGTCGCATAATATTTGGAAGTAACAGCATGACCTACCTTGATTAAGCCCTCTGTGAATCTGGCTCAGAGAAACTGTTGCTGCTCTGGAGTCCTTTGTTGAAATGCCCTCTCCCTTGCTTCAGTTCATTCACCACTTGGTCATTCTCAGTGGGAAATGTCAAAATCTAACCAGGTTAGGATAGGGGACGTACAGAGGCACCTCTGTACCCCCTTGCAGCCCCAGTGGGACTAGGGGAAGGTATCTGGTTTGCTAGTGGTGGCAGGAGCCTTCAGGACTGAAGGTATGTTCATATCTCTTCAGGAACCCTCCCTGTATACTGTCAAAGCCATCCTGATTCTGGACAATGATGGAGATCGACTTTTTGCCAAGGTGAGATTCCCTTTCATGTTAGTTAGGAACAAGACAAAGACTTATTCTGAGATTTGGGTCTTGGGACTGACTCTATTAACTCATATTCCTCGATACTGTAATTTTAAGAATTCTTCTACCTTCCCACGACTACTCCAGAGGACAATCTCAACTGCTTCTGTCTCTTAGTCCCCTGCTTCCCTCTTGCCATCCTCAGACTCCGACTTCCACTGTTGTCAGCAGCAGAGCAGGGAACAGGTTTGGAACCTTGGTTTCTGAACAAAGCAGTGTCTAGATTTGAGAAGCAGCCTGCCCATGCCCACACTCCCTTTCCCTTGCACCTTGTCACCCTGCCTGGGTTTTTCCAGGGAATTCTCTTGCAGTTCCAGGGTTCTAGCCTTAGGTCTGCAGTCACCACCAAGCTTGTTACCTCCTGACTTCCCCAGTGTGACGTTTCTAACTTTGGATCTATTGAAAGAAAGGAGAAAGGACACCCCTCTCCTCTCCCTCCATATTGCCCCCCTCCTGTAGAAATTTTTTCTGTCCCTGGTGTATTAACTCCGGGTGAGCATAGCATAAATCAATCAGCAGGTAGAGATTAGTTTAGAATTCACCAGCTGTTCCTCCCTGTAATTGGATGTAACTATGCAGGACACCTTTTGAAACAGTTATCCAGTTACTAAATGCCAGACCTGTCATAGGTCTTCAGCTGACTGCGACGGATTAGCCCCTAAAGAGCAGAGCGATTTAGCAGCCTGCATGTCCGCCCCTGTGCCAGGGAGAACTTGGGAGTGGGCTCAGCAATGTGGTAGATTGCCTCCTGCTTCTTTTGGTTTGCAGAAAAGAAAGCTAAGATATGAGAGCATCGGGGAGGGCTTGCCTTTCTTTAGATGAGGTTTTTGCAGCCTTTCCCCCTTCTGAAGCTTCATACAGTGAGTGAGGGTCTGAAAGAAGTGCTCTGTGCCTCTGGTGCCTTTTGTCTTCTCTAGCACTGCTCCCTGAGGGGGTAGCTCCTAGGAAGCACTTGAGGGGAATGGTCTCAGGATTGCTGTCCTAGAATGCAGACAGGCAGAGCCTCGTCACGGGGCTGGTAGGCCTCTGCCCTTACAGTCTTAGAAATGTGAGGTGGGGTTGCTTACAGCAGGGTCCTTAAAATTTTTTTTTTATATTTGATTACTCATTGCCTATTCTCTGCCTCTATAGTTCTTCCTCCTTCATGTCACTATTTCTCCCTCACCCCAAGCCTTGAAGGAGAGAAATCCAAGATCTAGGGCAAAACACAGTCACTAATCATTCTGGACTCCCAGCTCTGATGACCCAACCTGTCTTCTTTCCCTCTGATCAGTACTATGACGACACCTATCCCAGTGTCAAGGAGCAAAAGGCCTTTGAGAAGAACATTTTCAACAAGACTCATCGGACTGACAGTAGGTGGTTTTCCTTTCACTACTCCCTGTGTTGGGGGAACCGTGGTGGGGAACGGGTGGCGGCAGGACTGCGGAGAAAGGATAAAATGACTCTGCCTCCTTTTTCTCTTTTTCCCTCCTCCCCTCATATAATAAACTCTTCAGAAATGTAATGGGGAGGTGAGTGTACCTCACGCGGGAATACCGTGCTGGAAGGTTGGCTGTTAGCTACCTGTCTAGTCCCTGGATTTATGAGCCTCACTTGACAAATTTAACTGCAGCTCTGCTTATTGTACCGCATCCATTAGGGCAGGTAAATGGAAGTCTGTAAAGGTGACCGCTCTGCATTTTCACCTCTGAAGGATCGACTAGTATCCTGTCTCATATACAAGGAGGGAAATACGGGTAATGGGGGGAGGAGGGTGGTTAGAGGAGAAGATACATTTAGATGCCCCCAAATTTATTCTTCCCTTCTTCTGCTACCACCTGAAAAGAAAAAGCAGGTCAACTTCAGTCTTTGGGAGTCATTATACCTACTTACCTCAGCCCCAAATAGCTGGGTACCAGGAGTTCATGGTAACTCCTTCTGTCCTACTTCCTTGTCTCAGGCTGCCCACTGTTTCCACCTTTTCACTCCCAGGTGAAATTGCCCTCTTGGAAGGCCTGACCGTGGTATACAAAAGCAGTATCGATCTCTATTTCTATGTGATTGGCAGCTCCTATGAAAATGAGGTGAGAATCCCCAGCCCTCTTTGCTGTCTCTGATCCTACTTCCTAAACCACAGGCAGGACACAGTTACTGGTTCTGGGCCCTAGGAGTGCCATGTCCCTCTGGCTTCTGACTGAGCTAACGAATTTGTCAGACATCCCTGCTGGCCTCACAAACATGGCCTAGGCAAAGGAATCAACCTAGAATGGACGTTTTTCCAGATCTTTCTTTTATCTCCATGTGGGAGACACCAATATCTGTTTTAATACATACTAACATATAATATCAATGGCCTTCCCTGGATGTTGTTTTTTAAAATGGATTTCTGAGGTGTGGTCAAGGTTGGGGGCATGTTTGCTCCTGCTGTGAAGGGTCCACACCTGACTGAGTTTGGGTTGGTTAGCCAACATTCTGTGTCGTGTTGAAGCCATATATTTTGAATGGGTCACTTGAGAATACTGTTGACGTAGTCCTGACATGTTTCTTAAATGCAGGAAGAGCCATTTACCTCAGGTAGCAACCTCTAGGAGAGTAGAGAAGTAAAAATAAGTCCCTACATAATTTGAAGCAAAAGTAAAAGTTTGAGAGAACCAACTCTGAGCCTGAGCTCTTGTTGCTGTAAGTCATTGTTATTTAAACCTTCAGCAGTTCTATGAGTTGTGGGCATTAGTGCCCTTGTTTTATAGATGAGGAAACCGAACCATGAAGAACCTGTGAAATTACTTGTATTTGACCACTGATAAACTACAAAAGTGGCAGTTTCATGTGGTTCAACCTAATAACTTTCCCAGGTCACACATCTAGAAATGGCTCAGCTGGGATTTAAGCCTAGATCTGTTTAACATCAAAGCCCACGCTCGTTCAGCTGACTCTCTGACCTCAGCTATTGCTTGATTAATGATTTCTCTACCTAAGACATCAGGTAACACATATACAATTGGTAAAGGCACATAGAGGACTATGACAGGAAAGTTCTGTTTGAGCAGTCTGCCTCAAATTGTGGGATCATGTAGCAGAATTTATTTCTGTGAGAAACCACAGGTCCTCTTCCTGTTTTGCTCTCACTTCCACCCTATTCTTTTAGTCCTTTATGAAAGCCTGTGTCTTTTGATGCTTAATGAATTAGAGAGTTTTGTTTTCAGGTAGCAGCTTTCAGGGCCTTGAACCTTATCCTTCTGCTGCTTCTGTCTCCCAACAGCTGATGCTTATGGCTGTTCTGAACTGCCTCTTCGACTCATTGAGCCAGATGCTGAGGTGAGCAGGCCAATCTTGACATCTGTTTGGGAGAGAAAGTCACTATCTTTCAGGCCTAGGGATTTGTGGGGGATCAGCAGAGGCTCCAGGGAGTTGATTTACCTTGAGAAGTTGGGCTTATTATTTCATACTAATTCACACTGATGGTGAGGACTGGATGGAGAGAATGTCCTTCCCACGGAATAATTCTCTTAAGAAAGGGGATGGGAAGGAGCAGAATTTCACCTCTGTGTCTACTCTTGTATCCCCCAGTGGCTCTGCTGTCAAGGTGCTTTCCTGGGCTTCATTCTTTACATTAGAGGTGTGGAAAGGGCAGGCATGGGGAAATGTCCCAGATGAAACAGCAGTACCTTGGGAACGGAGGCAACACTCCTGATTTTTCACTTCTAGCACTTAGTTTTTCCCTTCTATAGAATAGGAAGAATATGCCATTTACCGTCTCTTTCCCTTCCACCTCCCCACCAGCCCTCTGTTCCCATGTAGATGGACAATAGAAAAGATATAAGATACTTTTCTGGAAAACATCTAGGGCCCTAAACTTCATTCCCCCAGCAGCTCCCCAGTGAACTCAGTACAGACAGCCATCCGGAGCAGAACAGCAGGCGCTCTCAGCCCAACAAAATCAGCAGGGTGAATGGCTCAGATTTCCTCAGGAAGGGGATGATTTATTTCTTAGCCAGGTGAATGAACAGACTTCATTTCAGTGATCTAGTGAAAGAGTCAAACTGACGGATGTGACTGGCCACATGCACCAACCACCGGATCCGAGGCTGGTGGATGTGGGCCATGACCGTTCCCAGCCCCCTGGTTGGGCTTCTTTTCAAGGCCTGAGCAGAGCTGGTGAGGGGGGCAGGAGGGAGAGCTGACAGAGGCTTGGAAGGTTTGTCAGAGCTTTCATACAAATAGAGTTTGCACTCAACCCCTCCCCACCTCCCACTACTTCCAGATTGAGTTTTAGCTCTGTTTATTTCCTTTTTCCACCCACTGATGTCAGTGTTTATGAGCAATATCATGAGCAGCCCCATGGCAGGTAGGAAAGAAATAGTAGCTCTGGATAATCAACCCTTGAATTGTCAGAAATTGACTGTATTTTTTGAATCTCTTTCCTGACATTCCTGATCCTTAGTCAGCAAATAAGAGTAGGAAGGGGTTTAGAGTGGATTAGTGAAAAAGTTCTTATTTTCTTATTTACTTCTTTGTCTTTGTGATTAGTGGAGACATTTATTGGTTTAGTTTAGGATTTCCAACGGAGACAGTGTTCTAGGATTCCTTTCACACACAGGCTGGTTTTTCTCTTCTCTTGGGGACTCAGGAAAAATGTAGAAAAGCGAGCTCTGCTGGAAAACATGGAGGGGCTCTTCTTGGCTGTGGATGAAATCGTAGATGGAGGGTGAGTTCTCTGACCTGCCCGGACCTCCCTGGATCTGGGGTGAGGGGCTGGGGTAACTCTCCCTGTCCTAAGGTAAATGGCCTGAGTGAGCAGAGTATCCCCATAGTCAGTTGGTCCTTCAGGACAGAGTGAACTATGGTCTCTTCTTGTCTTTTTAGAGTGATCCTAGAGAGTGATCCCCAGCAAGTGGTGCACCGAGTGGCATTAAGGGTAAGCTGGGGTTGCTCCCCTCCATCCCCCCACCTGCTCACTCTTCACAGCCAGACCTGCTAAATGTATCTAAGAGTTGGGGCTTATAGAATACATAGAGCTGTCTCCTTCCCTTTCAAATTCTCATTGTCTCAAAGGAGGGAAGCAGAAGGAACATATATCTGTCCCTAACCTGGTATCTCGTACAGTCCTTGCACAGAGTGGACATTTAATACGTACTTATTATTTTATTTATTTTTTTTTAAGATTTTATTTTTTTCCTTTTTCTCCCCAAAGCCCCCCAGTACATAGTTGTGTATTCCTAGTTGTGGGTCCTTCTAGTTGTGGCATGTGGGACGTTGCCTCAGCATGGCTTGATGAGCGGTGCCATGTCCGCGCCCAGGATTTGAACCAGCGAAACTACGGGCTGCTGCAGCAAAGTGCACAAACTTAACCACTCAGCCACAGGGCCCGCCCCTAATGCGTACTTATTAAATCAAGGATGAAGTAAAAGAAACTTTAATATTGATGGTTCTGAAACTATAAAGGAACTTGAGGCTGGCTTATTCTTCCTTTGGAGATGGATCCCAATCATCTGAGGCAGAGGAGTGTCTTCCTTGTCTTTTAAAGTCTTATACAACTGAGGACAACATCTCTCCATCAGGAAGTACTTATGTGCCATAACCTCAGTCTTCTTTGGTGCTAGTGATATCAGAAAGGGGCCTCTGCATAAAAGGCTCCAAGTCTGCTGGGGAGATAATGGTGGGAGAGTCCACCAGCAAATTGTGAGGGTGCAGAGATGTCTAAGCAAAGCAAATCTCCCCATTCACAGAATGTCCCGGCTCTGACCTCCACAGAGTGAAGGCTGACAGTGCCGGGTAATGGGAAATCTTCTCCCTTAACTGCTGTGGGCTCTATTTGCATAGTTTAATCTTCTCCTCTAACATATGTCTCTATATGGCAAGAGAGAGGGTCCCCCCACCAACTCCCTCCTTCCTCTTCTCAGGCTGCTGTTGTAGCAGTTTATTTCTTCAAATTAACATGCTGTCGTTACCCATCAGGCCTTGCGGGATCCATTAAACTACCCCTGGCGCCCCCTCATCCTTTCCCTAGCGATATTGATATTCAGAGAAGGTCTTCTCTGACTAGGGAATCAGGTCCCCCACCCCCAAGTTGAGGATCAGATTACCTGCTGATTACTTGGAATGGAATAAATCTTTTAAGAAGACCTCCTGCCTTAAAACAGAGGATGGATGAAATGACCCTTTTTTGCTCACAGTCCCTCTGGCCAAGTAAAATTATGGCTGTTCTAGTCCTAGAAGGGACTGAGAAGTTGAGGGCGTCTGTCCTTTGCTTCAGTTTAAAGGGCCACCTCTTCCTTCTCCACTACCAAACTTCAATCAGGTCTTCCTCCAGCTTTCTCCCACGCTGAATATTTGTCTCTCCACTGTAGGGTGAAGATGTCCCCCTTACAGAGCAGACCGTGTCTCAGGTATGACTTTCTCTTCCTCTCCAGATGGACTGGGTCACTAAAGAGGCTAGAATAGCATTCCATCCCAACCCACCAAGTCTGAATGAGACTAGGGACTGAAGACACTTCTTCCTTGGTTCCCTCTTATTCCAGAGAACTGGGACTCATGCAGTCAAATGCTGCCTACCCCACCCCAACTCCTATCCCAGTTTCCTGTGAGCAGCGGCTGTCAGCCTTGCTCTGTACCCTTCAAACCCTCCCTGGCTGATGCCTCATTCAGTGATTTATTCCCCAGCAGAGGCTTGCCTTAAGCAGATGGTCTGTGTGCGTGTGCACGCACATACTCTCTCTCTTTCTCTTATTATTCAAATGAGGGCTAAGCTGGAAATGCATTTTCTAGAATATGCAGGTTTTGCAGATCCATCCTGCTACTTTGCAGATAGATTGTCTACCTGATGCGGGGGCAAGGGAGGGATTCGGTTTTCTGTTGACTTGGAATTCTCACCAAGAAGTCCATCTAGATGTGATAACCGCCCCCCCCCCCTTTTAACATACGCCCAGTAACCCCCAGTTTTTTTCTCTCCTCCCAGGTATACCTCTTCTCACTTCATCCCCCCAGTGGATTTGAATTTTTTTGGAATTTCCCAAACTGACAATCCTCTAGGGCTTTAGAGAGCTTCTTCCCATCCCTCTACCCTTGGGGATTTTCTATTTGCCATTCTTCTAAGGACAGGGAAGGCAAGTGAGGGGAAGGAGAACCCCCATCCCCATCCCCACCCTGCCCCCCAGCAAGCCCCTCAGTGCCGCCCTTGTCCCTGCAGGTGCTGCAGTCAGCCAAAGAACAGATCAAGTGGTCACTCCTTCGGTGAAGACCTCACTGTTCCCGGCTCCTCACCCCCTCAAAATCCACGTCTGCTGTGACTTCTCATCCAGTCCCCAAACTCATGCTCTCAGGGTCATCTTGGGGATCACAGTAGATCCTTACATCTTCATCCTGTCTGTGCTTCCCCCCCTCAAACTCCTACACACTTCCCATTCCTTCTCACTCTTTTTTTGCAGTTCTGGGAGTAAAGCTCCCAGCAGGTTTGGATGCAGGGCAGGGCAGCCCCGTCTTCCTTTCTAGAATGGACTATACTCCCATGCTTTCCAACCCCCCATATTTTCTCCTCAACTTCTGTGCCCTTTGCTGCAGCTACACTTCAGATCAAAGCAGGAGAAAGAATGTGCTGAGTGTTTTCCTCCCTTGCTTCTTTACCCGGCCTTCATCCCCACAGCCCATATGTGCAGCAAGGGAGGAAGAGAGAGAATTCTTTTCTGTATGAGTGTGGATGAGGAGAGGTATGTCCAGTCTCATCCGCAGCCCCACTTACTGGCCTCAGCATTTCTCCCATTCCTTCTTCCTGCCCTGTTCTCCAGTCCTGGAAAAAAGACTGGGAACGGCTCATAGGCACGGGACAGAGTGGAAGAAGCAGTGATTTAAATTTTATGGGCTAGAGCTTATAAAATTCTGTATTTCAGTCACAGCTGCATTCCTTACCCTGATCCTGGCTTATAGCTTCAAAACTGCTGTGGTCTGTGGAGTGTTCATTGTGGGAGTGTCCATCTCTTGGTCTGCTACCTTAACTCTCTACCTTCACTACCCGTGGGATATTTGCCTAGCTTGTCCTCTCTCTACCCTGGAGCAGAGCCAGTCCCTGAACTAAAACTCCATTCTAGTCTCAGGAAGAAGAGTTTCTGCTCAGAACTGGGGAGGGGGTGGAATTTATGACTTGGGCCCCTTTGCTCCCTTACATGCATTTCACTCCTCTGCCTCGGGTCTGCAATCTCTGCTACTTAACCCTGTTTTCTCTCTGCCTCAGCCTTACATCCAGGCAGTAAGTAGGTCCGGGCTCTTCCCCTCCCTAGGGCGCTGAGAGAAGTGCCTTTCTTCAGAAAACCTTTGGGATTGGGATTTCCCCAGGCAGGAGGAGGATGGAACACCCACTCTTGGATCTAATCTTTCCCTTTGACCCAAAACTTCCCACAAAAATGTCTCAGAAAATGTCCTGAGACTTAAGCATTCTGCCCTACCCACTAACTGCCAATTCTCCAGGACTGAAGTGGGGCGGATAACAGGGCATATTTGAGGGGGCATTTTTGTGTAAGAGATGTATGGAGTCAGGAGGTAGCCACCTTCATATACTGCTCTGTGCTAAGAGAAATAAAACAGATTTCTTTTTCCAAACTGCCTTTGTGTGATGTTTCTGTTCCTCTTCCTCTCTTTTTGGCAGCTGCTCCTATTCCTCTAGCCCCCCCCTCACTCCCCATCTTATAATATTTCTTCCCTCCTACCTCAGAGACTCCCCAGCATTCTCCCCCACCATCCCTAATTTACGGGGCTGTTTGCCTCCTTGGCATCTCTCCGTCCCCTCGCCTGGAAATTGGCGCCAGGGGTGGGGTGGGGATGGTATTTTCTCAGTGGGAGTCCCAGGGAACTGAGTTCTCCCCCCCCACACCCCCAAAGCCAGCTGCCTGCTCCTGCCTCTGCCATTAGTAACCCGGAGACGCGCACCTGCGTGGGGGCTCTCCTCCAGCCCCTGCTCCCTTCCTGCACCTCCCACTCCTGCTCTGAAATGGCGCTGAGCGGGTTATTTATCGGAGCCAGCGCTGCTCCAGAAGGTCAGGACGGTGGTGTAAATAACCTCTTCTCGCCATTTCCCCATCCCTCCAGAGCCTGCTCCCCTCCCCCTCCCCCACCTTTATTCGCACAAATGAATGTGGCTGGGCTGGCGCAGAGCCTGGCCCTGCATCTTAATGGGGCGGTGAGCTCACAAGATGGATTTAGCTGGGGGTTTTATGGTTGCCGCGGCGACAGGAGAATGCTTTGGTTTTCTTTCCCCCTTCCTCTGCAAGATTTTAAGGAGGGGGGAGTGTGGGGAGCCCTCCACTGCACTGCAATTTGAAGGGTCTCCTCAGTCACCTCTACTGCTCATAAGGTGGGCCTGCAATTCCAGGATTAAGAGTGACTGCATTAGGACCTCAGATAGGACAGGATAAGAAAAGGAAGGTACAGGAGTGGAAGAGCCTCTCCCGCGTCCAGATATGACACTGAGAGTTACCCAGTCCTGCATGCTCTTCTGTGAGAACCTGGCAATTCAGCTCAGCTACTGTGGGCACCTGTGTCCGAGATCCCCCTCAGCAGATAAGAAAAAAGAAAAATGCTTGGGTATACCACCCCTGCAGTCCTGCATTGAAAGTTGGGGTCGAGGGGGCTAGATATCTTTGACTGTCTGAACTGGGGGAAAGCAGTGTGCACACTTACCACCCTAATCTTCCTACTCATCACCCAACATTGACCCTGGGGTAGGGGTGGGGGGTGTCAGTGTGAGAGCTGGGGGATGCTGATGAGTGACAGGGTGGAAAATGGAGTTCTATCCTGTTCTCAAACTTGGAATTCTCTGAGCTTGTTTACCCAGCCTGGCCTGGTTTGAACTTTTCCTGCCTTCTCTGTTTCCCACTAGGAATGGAACTCTGGTGTCCTGGCCTACCAGTCCTCTGGCCAACAATTTTCTTTCAGCACTATGAGCAGACCCATCCCCAGCACCAACTGAAGCAGAGATGGGGAGCAGGGTCTGATTATCTCCCTCCCTTGGTCTCCTTCTGTCTGATTCTGGGCCTCTGTCTCTCTGTTTGTGAGCCTTTCCCTCCTCCCCAGGGGACACTGGGAAGCCCCTCCTCCCCTCTCCCCCTTCCTCCCCTTTGGCTGGGAAAGTGACTGCAGCCTGAACAGTGCCAGACACCTGCCTGCCAGATGTGGCGATTCCCCATTCTTCTCTCCCGCCTCCCCAAATGTCTATCCTTTCCCCACCCCACTGAGCTCAGGCAGACAGCTCCCCCACAGGGTGATTTAGTGCTGCAGCCCCTCTTCCTCAAGTGCCCCCCTCCAGCTCCTCTCCCTCCCCCTAGTGCCCACCCCACCCCCCTTTTTTATTCCACCCTGTTCTACAGAGGCCTTCCTGGTACGGCCTCCTCCCACTCCCACCCCGGGGTGCTGGCTTATGTAAGCCCCAGCTCCTGGAATAGAGAAAGAATGGGTGCAGCAGAGGTGATTGACCTCTGTTTCACCCATGGGAGAGTACATCAGCAAGGCTGAGGACAGTAGCAGCCAGAACTGATGTCATTCTCTCTTGGTAGGGAGGGCAAGTGGGAGGGGAGGAGGAGGTGAGTAAGGACTCCAACTGTCTGCAGAGAAGGAGGTCTGTGAGACCTTCCCAGGTGGGTGAGAGAGCTCAGAATTGTGGCTGCCTGGTGGGCATCGCATCTTTGTTTCTTTGGCTGGGTCTCCAGATGCTGTCTCTGGATCTCTGTCTCAATGTGACTTGGTAGATGCCCCTCAGCTCTTCCTCTTCAGACTGACCCAAAACACACTCTTAAAGGAAACCCTTGGTCCTTCCCTTCTCTCTTTAGTGTTTGCCCTTCTGTGTCTTTTCTCTATCAGTCTCTGTTCCCTCCCATTTCAACTCTCCTCCCTTAGTTGAGCTTCTCTCTTGGTCACTTGGCCTCCCCCCCCCCCCCCCCCCCTGCCCCATCCCATATCATAACACAGTATGATCCCAGCCCTCTCACCAAAGCAGAAACTGATTCAGAGCCTCTTTCTCCTTCCTGTCCCTCCTTGTAACCCTGCTGTCCTGGGCCAGACAGAGGGCTCGGGGTAAGTGGTGAGGTAGGGAGGTGGCTGGCTGCAGAGCAGCAGAGGCAGGACAGATGGAGAGTCCAAGGAAGTAGGAGAGGGAGGAGGAGTGGGACAGGAAGACAGAAAGAGAAGCACAATGAGAGAGAAAAAGTGACCGAGAGACAAAAGGCAGAGGCTGAGAGTTAGCAGACAGCCAGCATAAACTGGGAGAGAGAGAAACCCGCACAAAGAGAGCAGCAAGGCTGGGAGCAGAGAAAAAGAATGGAGAGATGGAGACAGGAAAGTCACAGCAAGAGAAGGCAGCTGGGGATGGCCCAGGCCAGGGGCGGGCTAGCTCTCCTGGGCTCCCTCATGCTGATGGGCTGTAAATCTTGGGTGTGTGTGCGTGTGTGTGTGTCTGTCCGTCTGTCTGTATGCATACGTGCACACATGTAGGGGTCTGTGGTGGGGACAGGGATGATTTACACAATATTCTCATTCTCCCATTTCTTTCAGCAGCCTCCTTCCTTGAGGCGCCCCACACCAACCCCCATCCTGCAGTATTCCTGATGCTCCAGGGGCCATTTCCAAGGGATTTCCATATCTCAAGAATCCTGGCTTTCTCACGTGGAATGCAGGCCTGCTGGAATGTGCAGTCAGGGTCTGTAGAATCAAGAGGCCCTATCCCCTCACTACCCACCCCCCATGCCTGCTCACCAGCTGCTCCTGTCCATCTTCTCCTCCCACTCTCCTTGTATCTCTCCCTCCTCCACACTGACCCCTCCCCCAGCCTCTGACCCCCAGCCGCCTGGGGCCAGGGTTGGAGGGAAGACAAAGGCAGGATTTATCACCAGGATAGAGAAGCAGCCAGAGACCAGGGCTGAGGGCAATGGCTGACCTCCTCAGGATGGGTTGCAGTGCTTGGCCAGATGCTGGGAGGCTGGAAGCCTGGGTTCCAATGGCCCCTGCTCGCAACCCCCACCTTTTCCCACTCCAACCTTGCTCTCTCTCTTGTCCCTGAAGACTTAGGAAACAGAGAGAGTGGCTTTGAGGGGATTTTAGGCCTCTGAAGGAAACTCTGGGAGGAGCGAAGAGATGAGGTTGATGTCTTAGGGTCATTCTCTTATGGTTTCTGAGGAGGATTCAGAAACCAGGGAGCAATCAGGCACCAACTGTTTCCAGGACTAGAAAGGAGTTCAGGTTTAGCACTGCAACAGATAAGATGGAGAGGATCTTCCTCTAATATAGAGGGACTTCTCAAGAACAGGCCCTGATTGCCAGTAAAGGGGGAGAAAAGGGTGATTACAGGTCCTGAGAGATGGGAGATAAGGTCTCCTTTAGAAGCAAAGGAAGAAATGGAAATCCCCAAGAGTTACTAGCTCCAGCCCTCTGAAGGCCTTCTCTGAGATCTCCCACTGCCTCTGGAGAGGTACGAGGAGCCGCGGGACCCTGCCTTTACAGTAAATAGATGATTGGCCAGAAATTGTCTCTGCTCAGCAGGCAGGGTGTGTGCTCGGGAGAGGGAACGGTGTGATCCAGGAGTTTCCGAGAAACCAGACCATATATCTTTCAGTGGACAGCTCCTGTAGCTTCCCTAGCTGCCCTTGGAGGCCCACTAGCCCCTCAAGAATCTCAGTGTCAGAGGCCTCCGCAAACCCAACTCTGAAGCTCTTGTACCCCTTCCAGCTCCTGGAACTCAACATCCTGCTTCCTGCCTTCACTTTCCTGTCCTGGGAGAAGGCAGCTAGAGTTACCTCCAAGTGAGAAGAGGGTGGAGGGAAGAGAAACTGAGGCAACTGGGAGCTTCCAGGCTAGCAGTCTCTCACCATAATCCCACCAACCCATTCCCACCCGGGCCTGGTGAGGGAGACTTTCTTGTGGTTTCCTTTTAAGTTCTTCTGCAAGCTGAAGCCATTCCCTGATGGAAAGCCAAAAATTGGAAATATTAGTGGGAAGGGGGTCATGGATTTTGAAGAGAGATTGGGAAAGGACAAAAGAACTGGAGGGGTGGGGGTGGCACAGGGTAAGGAAAAAACAGGAAAAGGGAGAAGAGAGCATCTCGTTTTTCCTCACTCCCCCTTCCCCCAATTCAGAAGGCAGATTTACGGCCTTGGTTTTGGGGGGGGGGGTGGTGTGAGCATAAGGAAGACAGATCTGCAGTTCTGCCCTCTGAGTGTCTGGGTACTTAGCTTTAACTCCCCCATTAGCATCAATCCCCATCTTGCTGCCCATCCGTCTTCTGACATCAGCTCCTTCCCCTCTCTGTAGCCCAGGCTTTCTGACCCTAAGTGACTCTTAAAGGGCCAGTCTAGACCCTTTTCTCCCTCCCTTTTCCTCCCACTCCAGGCAGCACAGTCTAGGGTGTGTGTGTGTGTGCGCACACATATTCACATGTACTCTGGCCATCCTTGCTAAGGCCATAGTGTGTGTGTGTGTGGGGGGGGGGGGCGACTCTTCCCCAGCTCTCTCTGTTCTCTTTAGACACTCCTTCTTTCACGGACCCCCACCTCTGTTCACTACCTACCCAGGCCCAGAGCAAGCCCTCTGACTGGGCCAGGGGTCACAGACACATGGCTGCTGGAGCTGAGGGCTGGAGAAGGCATGTGGATCCCCGGGACAGATCCTCTCTCCCTCCCTCATTTCCTGGAGGCCCAGGAAGGGCAAGGAGTATCCAGAACTCCTGGCAGTTTTTAATTCTCAGCCAGCAGTGGGGGTGGACAGGTTGGAGGTTGAGGCTCCTAGGAGATGCCCTGAGCCTCACATTCCTAGCCTCCTTTCCCAGGGACCCAGGCTGTGGTCTGCAGGGGGTGGCAGATTTCACATCTTCCTCTCCCTGTGAGGGAGGTGACATGCCAGAGAAACCTGCCTCTGAATTTCCTGGCTTCTCTCCCCTATTCCTCAGCAACTGAGCTTAGACGGACAGAGGGGAAACTGGCTTCTCCTCATTTCTCCCCATCTTCTGCAGAAATGCTGTAACTGCCCTCCAGGGGCTATCAGACTGCCAGGATGCTTGGAAAGTTCCTCCCCCTTCTGCCTTCAATCCTTTCTGCTGCAAAGCTCTGCAGTCCTCTGAGGGGCCCTCCAGGATAGTCAAACCCTCTTCCTGATACCTGAAACCCATTCCCCACCTCCCTCAGTGCTCCCTCTTCTGGCTCAGGATGAGAGGGAATTGGTGGGTGGGGGCCTTGGGAAAGTGGCCACGCTAAAAATAGGAGCCCCTAGCTGCACCCCCCACCCCACGGCCCCTTATTTATCACCTTCCAAACCTCACTCTCAAAGAAGCATAAATATTCCTAATTCCTGAAGGCCAGCCCTGAACTCATAAATTTAACCGGGGAGGTGGGCAAGGGGGAGGAGTGAGGTGCAGGGAGAGCGGAGCCCAGTGCAGCCTCGACGAAGCAGAACATCTCCTGGGGGAGGTGCCTGACTTGTCCCCACTGCAGACGCCAGTGGGCCTCCACTGACAGGAGGAGTAGCCGTTTCTCTCTCCAGTTCCGCTGGGGATGAGTCTTTTCTCACCAGCCCCCAAACAAAAACCAACCTGAGTTCTGTCTTCTCCCTTAGTTCTCTATCCTGCTCCCTCCCTCTTATCTTCGCTGTTACCTTCCAGTTCTTCCCTGCTCCTCTCAGCTCTCCCCTCTCTATGGCGCCTCTCTCTCTGGCTTTGCTCCTCTAAGCCTCTCCCTTTTCAGAGCCATTGTCTGAAGAGGACATTTCCGTCTCTCATTCAGTCTAGAGAGAGGTTGGGAAAGTCTCTCTCGGTGCCCGGACCTCCCGCCTCAGCCCCTCAGCCGCGCCCTTTGAAAGTCTCTCCTTCTTCCTTCTCTCAGACCCCCACCTCTTGCTCTCCCTCAGCCTTCCTTTTTTCCTCTCACCCCTTTCGCCCCGTTTCCCCTTCTCTCTCCAACCTCCTTTTCTCTCCTTACTCTACCCCCACTCGGCCCCTCGGACTCCTCCGCCCATGTGTACCCCTTCAGACCCCCCTCGGCTTCAGTCCCCCCACGCACCCCATTTTCCCCTCCCGCTGGGTGAAAGAGAAGGGAGGAGGGGGGTAGGAACAGGTAGAGGGAGCGCGGTTCCTCGTGGGGAGGGAGAGAAAGAGGAGAGAAAGCAGGGGAGCGGGAGGCGGAAGCGGCGGCGAGGGGAGGGCGGCCTCACCCCCCAGCTGCGCCCCCCTCCCCGCAGCCGCCGAGCCATCAATCAGGGCCAAGGCCGTTCGGCCAATGGTAGAGTGACTCGTAAATCGGCCTGTCAAGCTCAGCCAATGAGAGGCGGCGTTAAATCAAGTGCTGTCAGCGCTTGGCCAATGAAAGGCCCTGGGCTGACCATAAATCTGCCTGTAAGAGACAGCGAAAGAGAGAGAGTGTGCGAGCGAGCGAGCGCGGCCAGGGCTGGGGGCCGGGCGGGGGGCCGGGCGGGGGGCCGGGCGGGGGGCCGGGGAGGGGGCGCGGGGAGAGCCGAGCGCGGGGGGGGGGGGGGGGGGGGGGGGGGGGGGGGAGAGAACGAGCTTAGGAGAAAGAAAGGCGATAACAGAGGTACCAGAGATGAAGACAGCCTACAGGAGAGACGGACAGATGGAGAGAGACAAAGAGAAGCCTTGAGAGGGAGCGTCAGAAAGTCGGGCAGGAGACTGACAGAGATGGAGAGCCAGAGCCAGACACTGACTCACGCTCAGGAGGGCCTCCAAGTGCAAACACTTCCCCGAGACACGCGTGAGCTCCTCACCAGGAGGGACTTCGTGCGTGGACACCCACGCGCCATGCACACCTGCAAGAGAAAGCCTGAGAGATAATCTGCCGCCCCTTTCCCCAACCCTTATCGAAATTAGGGGCGGGGGTGGGTGTGTGGGCTGTGGAGGGTGAGAGAGGAGGGGGTTGCTTTCTTGCTCAGCTCTATCCTCTCTGGTCGCAGACTCTGGGGTTTCCTCCTGTGTCCCCTGAGTCATTTTTTCCAGCGACTGATAATTGGGAAGTCCCTCCTGGTGTCTAACCTCAATCCCTCTTGCTGCTCCTTTCTACTCGCCAAACCTTTTGAATTCCCTTCAAGGACTATGAAAAGTGAACCCTTTTACAGCCCTTCAGAGAATTGTCAACTTTCAGAACCTTAGAACGTCTGAGCAGGAAGGACTCTTAGAGATCATCTGGTCATTTGATTCTAGTTTTACAAAGGCTGCTGCCCTGTAGTGGTTAGACGTGTGTGCTGGCTCTGGAGTCAGACTCTCTGCCCTCAAATCATGGTCATGCCACTTACTAGCCCTTGACTTTGGACAAATTGCTTAACCTATTTGTGCTGCAATTTTTTCACTTGTAAGCAAGAGATTATGATGAATACTTCATGGTAAATTCTGTGGGGATTACATGAAATAATATATTTACAGGAGTTAGGACAGCACTGGGTACAAGATAAGAGTACCCCCTGCCCCCATCTTTGTACAATTGATAAAACCTGAGGCCCAGAAAGGTCTAGGGTCCTGCTCAAGTTCACAGAGCTAATCATCAGAGAGCCTTAGCTGCACCCTGCTGTCTACACTCCCAGGCTGATGTGCACTGTTGGTCCTCCTGTTCACCCCACCCGTCAGGGCCCCTGCCTCAGTCGCCTGGCCTTGGCTCAGTTTAGGCTGCTGTGATTTTTGTGGAAGGAGGACGGTGGGAAGCACACGTTCCAGATTAGGAGGCAGGATTCCTGGGCCCTGGGAGTGTGTTGAAGGTGAGGGCATCCGTCTGTCCACCGTGACTCTGGTTCTTTCTGCCCTTGTCTGAATCTCTCTGGACTTCACTTTGTTCTCTCCAACTGTGGCCTTGAGGGCAGGGAAGGGACAGCATGCAGCCAGAGTAGCGTCACTGTCAACATGACTATCACATTCCATCCCCAGTGCCAGCACAGTGCCCACCCTGCGCTTGTGGGCTCCCTCCACCCCGGCCAAGTAGACAATAAATATCTTATGAATAATAAATGTCTAATTCATTTTTCTTCCTAAGCTTTGGGCCAAGGGGAGGGGTGCAGATCCCTGGGTCTCCACCCCTTCTGGCCTGGAGGGGGTGGGTGTCTCTGGATTCCCAGTCTCACTGACACCTTCTGTCCTCAACAGGGAAGCCAGAAGGGAAACACAGAGAACCAGCGTCACCTGGTGGCCACAAGTGCTTTAAGTTTGCTCATGTGCACGCGCAAGGGCACTAGCACGTTGGTCATGCTGGAGGAAGGGAATGGTATGATCCCCCTCAGCCTGGCCCCTGAGCACTCTCTCTCTCTCTTTTTCTTTTTGGTGAGGAAGATTCACCCTGAGCTAACATCCGTTGGCAATCTTCCTTTTTTTTTTTTTTTGCTTCAGGAAGATTCCCCCTGAGCTAACATCTGTGCCAATCTTCCTCCATTTTGTATGTGGGTCACCACCAGAGCATGGCCACCCATACAAGTGGTATAGGTCCATACCCAGGAATCGAACTGGGGCTGCTGGAGCAGAGCACACTGAACTTAACCACTAGGCCACGAGGCCAGCCCCTGAGCATTTTTAACTGGAGTTTCTGTTCTGCTTTCATAACCCAGGATGACAAGAGCAAGTCTAGGGGAAGTGGGGGGCCAGGCCCCAGGTGAATTAGCTCCAGCCAGTATGACCCAACTAGGACAGCTAGAAGTCCTGCCTGCCATTGCCCCAGCTAAGGTCACTTCCATTTCCACAGAGCAAGGAGTCCTTTCCATGGCCATTCTCTTTGGGTAGGGTGAGGGCCAGGGGGCTAGACTCACTGGAGTGGCTGTCAAAGCTGGATCACAAAACTTTTTTGAGTGAAAAATCCTGTTTGTAGGGATAGGGGATCCTGGCAGCAGTAGTTAGGGGCAGGGGCTATTTCAGGGAAGTTAAACAAAAAGGCAGGCTGATCCTCTTAAACCAACTCACATGTTTTAGACCTGGAAACCACTCAGCTGAAGGCTCTGTCCTGGGCCCACTGCTTCCTGTCCCTGTTACGACCTCAGTTTCCCCTAAACCTTCAACTATTAGGTTCTAGCTGCAAACCAACCCTGGCCTGTTTCCTTCTTCCACAAAGACCACATATGAGCATTAAAAGGAGGAAATTCATTTATTAATAATTAGTAATGCGCCTTGGGCAGCCTAAGGCTAAAACATTGAGCAGGGGATGGAGATGCCTGGTTTGGGGGTTACTGGAAGGTTGTCTGTAAAAATGTCCACAGACATTTCATGTACTCCCACAAGAGCTGGCTGCTTTAGTTCTGGAGGAGACAGTCCCAGATTCTGGTGACTGGGGACACAGTTCTAATGGAACCGACGGAAACTCTGGGGCCCTCTTTTTAGGAGGGAGCCATAGGCTTGACGGAACTGGCGGTTCATGGCTGCATAGAGCACAGGGTTGATGCAACCATTGAGCCAAGTGAGGTTGGCAGCAAGCATATGGACAACCCGGGGGGCCTGGGTGTTGGCATCCAGGATGTTGAGCACTAAGAAAGGGATGTAGCTCAGGGCAAAGCAAAGGAACACAGCAAAACACATCTGAGTCACCTTCCCAAAGTCTGATGGTGAGTCCTGAGCTCTCTGGGCTCCTTTAGTTGGCCTGGCCTTGGCAGGTGCTCTTGGAGAGCTTTTCTCTGCCTTCTGCTTAGCTACCTTGCTGTTGCTCTGGTCCCCCACTTCTGAGGAGTCCCCTTCCAGGGTAGTGGCAGCACTGACTGGCTCAGAAGAAATTCCTTCGCTGGGCCCTCCTGATGCCAGCCCGCTGTCCAGCTCTTGGAAACGACCAGGAATGGCGTAATCTGTCCCAGCCACATGGTTGGAGCGGATGCTTGCCTGGCGCAGCTTGTACTGGTCCAGAGCCTGTGCTGCTCGCTTCACCTGGCGGTGGATGAGGCAGTAGAAGATGCCGATGCTGCTGAGCCCAAGCACAAAGTAGATGCCCATGAGGATGGTGGTGTAGGGCCGGCCTCGCTTGCGGTCAAAGCTGCAGGTGCAAACTACGGGCACCAAGATATAGATGGGCCAGAGAGGGGCAAAGCTGGCCACACCCACCACCCAGGTGCCCACCAGTGCCAGCACTGTCCCCTTGGCACTGAAAACTTTGGGAAAGAGCTTAGGGTGGGCAATGAGGAGGTAACGTCCCAGGGCTATAAGGCAGAGGGTGAGGATGGAGACAGAGTTGGATGCAAAGAGGAGGAGCCCAAAGACTCTGCAGAAGGTGGCGCCGGTGCGCCAGTACAGGTGGAGGTAGGTGTCCACCGAGAAGGGCTGGAGAAGGGTGCAGTAGAGGAGATCGGCCACTGTGAGATTGGCGATGAGCAGGTTGAAGCGGGTACGCAGCTTGGGCTGGATGGCCAAGGCCAGCAGGGTGAGCACGTTGCCCACGGTGCCTGTCACAGCCACCACCACCCCCCAGCTAACTGCAACGTAACGATAGCCTAGCACAGACTCGTGGTAGCAGGAGAAGTTGGCATCAGAGTTGTTCCACATGATGCAGGCTGAAGCGGGGCTGGTGGAAGAGGAAGAGGGAGTCAGAACCTGACCTTGAACTTAGATCTCTTGAACAACTCTGGGCCCCTGGACACTTGATCTGCTCCGGGAGCTCACCTGCCTCCCAAGCCGTTCCCAGGCCTCTTCATCCCAAGATCTCCAAACCCCTCCCTAGATAATCTCAGTCCTTTCCCATTGTCAAAGATTTCCCCAAATTCTTATCTAAATGTCTCTTAGTCTCTGTCCACTGCAAACTCCAGGCCTCTTCAACATCCATCCAAATACTCTCAGTAACCCTAGTGCCCTCCAACCTTTCTAGATTCTTCCCCTGTCCCCTAAGACCACCCAGGATTCCCCTCTCTGTATTCACCATGCTGTTATAGCCCCCTCTGCCCCTCTCCACTACACACACATACACACTTCAGTTTTTTCTGTTTTTACCACCTGGGAGATGAAGAGACAGAGAAAGTAAAAGTATGCCCACCACAAAGGTACTCACCGGAGTCTGTCAGCCTTCAGTTCTCTCTCCAGGGGAAGAAGTCCAGCTCACTCAAAGAGCAGTACTTTCTGGTGGGCAGTCAAGCTTCAAACAGGAGGTCCCCTGTTCTCAAGTGTCCTATTTTAATAGACTGTAATAATAAGAAACTCCCCAGTTACCCAACCTCAGCCACTTCCTCCCTCGCCTCCGGTCCTATTCATTTTGCTTTGGCTAGTGAAATCTGGGCTTCTCTGTTGAAACTCCCCCGCTACTTGCCTCAAAGTCGTCTCACTCCTTCCTGAGACCCAAGCTCCCTTTCCTTCCTCTCTTTGCGTGGCAGACACCTATAAGGTCATTGCTGAGAGGTGTCGAGACAGGGGGACAAGGGTGTCCGACTATCTGGGCCACTTCTCAAGGGGCCAGAGGGCAAGACCAAGTTGCAGGAGCAACTCTAGGCACCCCAGAAGCCTTGAGTTTGTCTTGGGGGAACACCACCTCCCCTCTCTCCAGGACTTGGAGGTGGTTCAAGTCAGAGGGACCCATGTGATACTTTAGCACGTCTGAGAAAAGGAGTCAGATGAAGGAAAGTGGGAAATGAAGCCTCCAGGATTCTGGCTCACTTCCCACAGGGGCTCAGGCTCCTGTTCAATCATTCATTCATTCATCCATTCACTCAACAAATCTGTACTGAGTGCCTACTACGCACCGGGCTCTGAGCTAGACACTGGGGATACAAGAAGTTTTTGTTTTTGTTTTTTTTGGTGAGGAAGGTTGGCATGTCTGTTGCCAATCTTTTTCCTTGAGGAAGATTATCCCTGAGCTAACATGTGTGGCAATCTTCTTCTATTTTATGTGGGACACCACCACAGCATGGCTTGATGAGCTTGTGTGTAAGTCCATGCCTGGGATCCGAACGTGTGAGCCTCAGGTTGCCAAAGCAGACTGCACTAACTTAACCACTATGCCACTGGGCAGCCCCAAGAAGTTTTGATACCCGAGCTTGTGCATCGTTTAGCAGAGGAGACAGATATGTAAATATATAAATGCTTAATTGGTTCTCTAAAGTGGCGGGGGGGGGGGGGGGGGGGTGTCAGCAAACTTTAGCTTTGGGCCAAATCTGGCCTACCATCTGTTTTTGTGTGGGCCATGAGCCAGGGATGTTTCTTCCAGTTTAAAATGGTTACATTTTGGGGCTGGCCTGGTTGCACAGCAGTTAAGTTCGCATGTTCCCCTTCAGCGGCCCAGGGTTTGACAGTTCAGATCCTGCGTGCAGACCTACACACCACTTGTCGAACCATGCTGTGGCAGGCATTCCACATATAAAGCAGAGGAAGATGGGCACGGATGTTAGCTCAGGGCCAGTCTTCCTCAGCAAAAAAGGGGAGGATTGGAGGCAGATGTTAGCTCAGGGCTAATCTTCCTCAAAAAAAAAAGAGGGAATGTGAGAAGTGCAGTAGGCTTAGGGAAAGAGTTTCGTCGTGAATTCAGTTTTAAACCAGGTTTGAGGTACCTGTGGTGCATGCTAGTGTCTCAGCCCCTCTAACCCCAATTTCTTTCTTTCTTTTTTTTTTTTAGTGAGGAAGATTGGCCCTGAACTAACATCTGTTGCTGATCTTCCTCTTTTTGCTTGAGGAAGATTGTTCCTGAGCTAACATCTATGCCAGTCTTCCTCTACTTTGTATGTGGGATGCTGCCACAGCATGGCTTGATAAGAGGTGTGTCAGTCTGTGGTGCCCTGGATCGTAACCCAAAAACCCTGGGTCACTGAAGCAGACAGCATGAACTTAACCACTATGCCACCAGGCTGGGCCCTAACCCCAGTTTCTTTCAGCCCCAACTCTGTGTCAGACTTCTGGATCTCTAGTCTCTGCCTTTTTTGGAGCTAGATTAACCTGAAAAAAACCTGAAAACTCCTTGTTCCATTTCTGAACCCACAGTGAACTCCCACCCCGCACTTCACAGTTGAAAACCCAGGAGGCCCCTATTCCCTCCTCCTTCCTCTTTAACAGTCCTCATCTCACCTTCCCTCCCCCTTTCGTCTGCAAGATTGGGAAGTGGGTACAGAGGGGGGAAGTGAGCAAAGAAGATGCAACTCAGGAGGACCCCTTGGGGATGCTGGGTTCTGGTCTGACCTTTCTGTTTGAACTTCTTGCCACCCAGTGGCTAGAGGGAGGGGGTCACAGAGTCACTGGCTGCTCTTGGGATTGTGTAGTTGAACTGAATTCTGGAAATAAAGAGACTCCTTCCCGCCACATCAGGCGAGAGTCAGCTGAGCAGAGTGTGCTCCCCTGTCCCACAGACCATTTAAAGGATCAGATGAGAAGGTATGCTAGCTTATCTGTAAATGGCACGGCCCCAGTTCTTTAGTCTTGGATAAATGAAGTCTCAATGAATTTTTAAGAGAGACCCAAACCTGCTCATTTTGCAGATGGTGAAACTGAGGTCCAGAGAGGGGAAGGACTAACCCAAGATCACTATGTACATGAGGCCGAGCAGAGCCTAGAACCTAGATTTCCCAGTCCCTGCCCCATTTCTTCCCATGCCTTGCGTGTCTTTGGCGTGGGTTTCCCACCAGAGGCACAAACGCCTGGCTTCTTTCCTTTGTCCGGATCTGGGTCTAGGCCTGTCTCTCTAGATCGAGACACATCACAGGAGCGCCTTAGCCTAAGGGAGACGTCTTTTCCATGTCGTTGGCGCCTCCTGGTGGACTCGCCCAGAATTATCAACAGCCCTGGCTGCGATCCGAGACCCGGACTCGAAACAATTCCCCAGGGCCAAGTTTACACTTGAGCTGGGCGGGAGGGAGGGAAGGTGGGTGGGGCCGGGAGCCTCTGCTCGTTTTGCACAAGCCTCGGGTCCCCCTCCTCCTTCTGGCCCCTTTCCTGGGTCCCGGCCCCCCTCACCATACGAATACATCTCCCCATGGAATTGCTCCCAAAACAGCGGGCAAAGTTGAGAGTCTGAGTCTGGGGGGCGGAGGGCAACGAATCCAGACTTTATTGTCAGGGAGGGGGAAAAGGGAAAGACGAGGATGGGGGGCCGGGGTTGCTACATCGTCAAGCAGAAAGAGTTGATGGGGAGGGGAAGGCCAGTGGGGGCCCGTCCCGCTCCCGGGTCGGCGGCTGGAAGGGCTGACGATACGGAAACCACAGAGGTGGGGGGTGGGGGGGAGGTCACGCCCCCGCCCGAATTGTGCAGTGGAGGTGTCTGGTCGGAGGGGACAGCCATGAGGTCTATAGGATCTGGGATGGGGGAGGCTACAGACTCTGCGAATCCTGCGGGAAGGGGAGGGGCGGGGGCGAGGCTTCTATTGCTTTTTGCTCACAGTTTTGCGGAAGGCGAGGCGGGGGTGGGCTTGGACTGGACACCCCTTGCCCCCCTCGGTACCCCTTGGGCGATGGGTGCTGGTGAAAAGAATGGAATCCAGACTGGGGAGGAAGAAGGTGAGGGAAGGGTCTATAGGGGCATCTACTTGGTCCCACCCAAGTGCCAGAGATGCCCCCAAGTACTGCCCCCTGCGAGGGGTCCGGCTAGACCTGGGGCTGGGGCATGGTGCGGGGCGGGCACAGTGAGGTTGCAGGCGGTAAAACCAAAGTGCTTATGAGGGACCGAGGATCCCGCCTGCTCCCCTCCCCCTGCGGAGGACGGGGGTGTTCACGGAAGCGCTTCAGTTTGGGGATAGGGGGCCGGAGTCCCAGAGTCCGCTTATTGCCAAGAAAATCCATTTCTGTCCCCCGGACCCCGACCATGGCTTGTGAACCCCGTTTTGTGCTAGGTTTGGGGGGGAAGGGCTGGATGGACATGGCTTTTGGGAGGGGGGGTGTCTCCAAGGGGACTTGGGGGTGAGACGGCCCCCCCTTTTCTAGGGAAAGGGAGAGGGAAAAGGGCAGGGGGCGGGGTTCCCTGAGATCTGGGGTGTTCCCCCCCTTCTGAAGCCCCCCTTCCCCGCTACCCCTCCCCTTTCCTGGAACCCCGTACCTCGGGGTGGGGGGGAAGGAGAGAGATCATTCAGGGAGTGCCGGGAGGAGGGGCGGGCTGGGAGCCCGGAGGCCTGGGTCCCGGCTGGAGGTGGGGGGGGTTGAATGGGAGGGGGTTCATGGTTCAGGTCAATAGGGGGAGAAGAGGATGGGTCCATGCGCAGTTCGGATGGGCCCGGGGGCCGGGTGGAGCAGGGGGTGGGTGATCGGCGGTCCCTGGAGGAGAGGTGCGGCTGGGGCCGGGCGCAGGGACAGCGGGGAGCCTGCTGCGGCTGCCATCACCGCAGCCACCGCCAGGGGGCTGGGGAGCAGGCCGCCGGCCAGCGACTTGGGGAGCTCCTTGGAGAAAGTCAGCGTGCCCTGCAGGGGGGAGAGGGCGGGGAAAGAGAGAGAGGGAGAAGTCATTCTGTGGTCCTGCGAACCGCCTCCTCTCCTGGGCCCACTCGCGTCCGCTTCGCCTCCCCGCTCCAGTCCCTCTATTGCCGAGTGCTGGTTCTCCAGCACCCAGGCCTCACCGTCAGCTCCCCGGCGCCCCTAGGCTTCTTGTGACGGCTCAGTAGCGGGTTGGGCTTCCCGGCCACGCCATCTCGGTGCCGCCGGCTGGAAATGTGCTGCAGGGGCGAGTGGGTAGGGGGCTGTGAGCCACTGGGAAAGGAGCAACAGCCAGAGGGCAGGGCCATGACACTGGTAACTGGTACTCCCCCCCCCCCCCCCCCCACCAGCCCAAGCACCTGGCCCCGCCCCTTCTGTGGCACCAAGGGAAGATTCTGAGGAAGACCCCTCACCCAAGTTCCCTGTTCACCCTCCCCCCTTAGCTGGTGGAGCTGCCCAGAATTCCTGGGAAGGGCCTTGCAGCCACCTGTTTCAGTTGGACCTCCGAGTTGACCTTGACATTGCAGATCTCACAGTGGAAGGTTCGGTCCTGGGCAGGGGCCTCGGGTTCCCCGGGAGTGGGAGGCCCCAGCCGAGGGTAAGCTTTGATGGGGCCCAGCCCACTTCGGGCCTCCAGAATTGTCTTGTGCTTGGTACCTGAAGCCCACAGAAGGCAGGAGATAAGGGGTGGAGGAAAAATTCTCCAGGCCTATTAGGCCTCAATACCCACATTCCCACTTACAATGGCGGGGGGGGGGGGGGGGGGGGGGGGGGGGGGCATCTAGTGTGGGGGTTCTCCAAGCCCCTTGGGATCCTCCCAAACACAAGGTGGGTCAAGGGAGCGAAGTAGGTAAAAGAAGTAAGGTAGGGGGACTGAGGAAGGAAGGGGCTAAGAAATGGGGGAGATGATTAGGGAGGGAGAAAGGCAGGTAGATCTTAAGGGTCCAAGGATTGTGGAAGCCAGGGGAGTTGGGATGTAGGGAGCAGGAGTGGGCTGAGGACAGGGGCAGGGGGTGGGGGCAGGGGAGTCCATACCTTTGTTATGTGCCTCGAGCTGGGACAAGGAGTTCACTGCCACCTTGCACAGAGCACAGTAGAGCAGCCGCTTGGCCTTCTCCTCCTCTTCCTTGCTACCACCAGGCAGGGAAGCTGGGGCTGGAGTGCCCCCTTCCCCCTTGGTTGCACCCTGACCAGTCTCCGGAATGCTGGGAGGGGATGGGGAGCCAGGCTGTTTCTCTGGGGATCCTGGGGCGGGACCCAGTCCGTTCTCCATGGAAACTGTTGTTGGGGGAGAAACACAGGGGTCACCCCAGATGGCTTTTGGAGAAGATTCTTTATGTGGAAGAGACCCACCCCCATTTCCTGGAGGGCAAGGGCCCAGGGATCCCCACCCTGTGACAACATGCATGCTCTCATGCCCTGGGCCAGAGCCAGATGTGGTCCAGCTGCCATAGGCTGGGTGTGAGACTCTTATGCCTTGCTCTTTCTCCATAAGCTGGGAATGCCTGAGGGGTCCAGCCCCACCAACCTCCCTTCAGGGTAAAGCTGGCAGCCAGCCTAGCCAGGGGGAGAGGCATGGAACAAGGATTCACCCCCCAATGGCCTGCCAGCCAGCCTGGGCTTCCTGCCCAGCCAGCCCCTTCCCAGAGTCCTGCCCAATCCCCAGGGAGGCATGCCAAAGAGCTCTAGGAAGGGGCAGAGGCAGGGTGAGGAGAGGCTGGGAGAGAGACAGACACAGACATGGCAAAAGGGAAACAGAAACAGCAGAACTGGAGAAGGAAGAAACAGGGATGCAGGCTGCTCTATAATTCATGGCTCGATTAAAGATGCACAGGCCCCAGGCCTCAGCACTGGGTTCTGGCCTCTGTACAGGGGAAACTCTAGCGCTCCCATTCTTGCTCCAGCAGCTGATCCAGTTTCCGGGTCATGGGGAGGCTGGCAGTAGGGGTGGGGAGCTGGTGGGAGGAGGCCTCCTGACCCCTGCAGGTGTCCATTTGCTTGTCCATCCTGTGATCTTTCCTTTTAGTTCTCTTACTCATTTCAGACATCCTTTACCTCCATCCTGATCCAGACAGCACATTCACATCTCAATCTGGACAGGACTTCATGGCTTACAAAAGCAGGGCAGGTATTATTAACTCCTTTGAGAGATACTGTAAGAACTAAACGAAGTAATATGTGTACAGCGCCTAGAACAGTGCTAGTCCAGAAATGTTAGCTACAACCATCGCCACCATTTCCAGATATAGTAACAAGTTAATCCAAGATGATCAGGCTGAGAAGCAGTCAGAGTACAATTAGAACTCAGCCCGCCTGACTGCCGTGTGTATGAGTGTGTGGTGAGAGTGGGGGTCTGGTTCCCAAGCTGGTGGTGCGTATGCTTGGTTCTCATCCTACTTAGGGTGGGGCAGGGAGGACAGGCAAGGATAAGGAGGAAATGGGGATGTTGGGTCTCTCTGGAATTGGCCATGACTGACATCTGATGTGGCAATCCCAGGGTGGGAATGGCTCATATCTTCTTGTCTTGATATTCCTTCTTTCGAGTTTCTTGGCTGGGAGGATGGTTGAGGATGGCCATCAGCCATGAGAGAGAAAGAATCTCAGAGCTGCTTTTTGTAAACCCGGAAAAGACCTCAAAGATCTTAAAGGCTCACTCCCCCATTTCCCAGGAAAGAACACTCAGGCCCAGAAAGGTCAAAAGATCCACCCAAGATCAACAAGGGGTTGCCTGGGTTTTTGGACTCTCGGTCATCCTTGAAGGGAGCCCCATTGGGCAGGCCCTCAGATATCCTGATTCCCTCCTCTGTCCCCTCCCCAAGATGAAGGGGCCTCTCCCTGGATGTGATGGCTCCCTTTTTCTTGAGGAAGTTTGCCAAGTGGCCTCACCCTAGCCCCTCTCTGAGTCACTGGGAGGTAGGGAGGACAGACAGTGGGGACTCTATTGAGAGGAGCTGGGGTGGAAGTGGGGGGTGACAGGATGGAAATTTTGCATCGCTGTGCTTGGTCCCAGGACTTACCTCAGAGGGGGGTGGGGTGGGGGATGAGGAAGGAGAGGAAAGCAGAGGAGAGTTCTGGGAAATGGAGGAAGGACAGAGGAGACAAAAATCAGTGGAAGAACATGGGGGGAGTCAGACACACCTGGACGGGGGGCTACACCATCCCCATTTGGGGTGGTGCTGCCTGGGGGAGCTGGGTCTCCAGGTTCCCTGATGCCAGGCTCCCTGCCCCGGGTCTTGGCAGCCTCGATGCCTTTAACTCTTCGGGCGTGGCGATTACCCTTGTAGTGCGCCTCGGCCTGGCTCTTTAGGGATGGAGGAAGAGAATGGAATCTGAGATCACCTTTCATCTGCCCATTCTCCTCAAGAGCTCCTTCAGGTCCTGGGGTGGTCCCAGCAGGCTGCAGTGAATCTCTCCGGACACCAGCGAGATGTAAAGCCCCATGCGAAGGAGCCCTGGTTGTTCCTAGGGTTCAGACTAGCTTCTCAAACTTGAGTCGCTGGGAACCTGGATCCCCACTAGCCAGCTCCACCGCACCACCCACCCGGGGCCTGGCTGCTGTCTCAGGCTTCCCACCTAGTCCTGGGGTGAGGGAGGGGCACCCCAAACCTATAGTAGACTCCTAAATGGGTAGGGCCTAGCAGTACAGCCAGTCAGCATCCTCTTAGACCCCCAGCCTCTTGGATCCCCTGGCCCAGGATACAGCCTTCTCTGCTTCTACCCTTAGGCTGGGCGTCCCAGGAGCTCTGAGGCCCGGGCTCTACCCTTATTACTGCCCCCTGGATCTCATTTTCCCTGAAGCCTCTGCGGACACCCTGGAGGACCCTGGCCCTAAGCCCAGCTCTGGAGACAGAGACAGCAGCAGAGACAGCTGTCAAAACAGAGCTGCTTAGTGGGGGAGGGAAGGGGAGTACAAAAAGCAGGGAGGGCTGCCTGCTGTTGGCCCCCCACCCCTCCAATCTTCCACCCTCCACCAGTGTGTAGAGCCAAGGTTGGGAGAGGGGATGCCTGCGGTTGAGTTAAAGGGAAGGCCTAAAGCTGGCTGGTCCTGGTTCCACCCCTCCCCCCCCCACATATGCATCCCCTGCTGAGAACATACAATCCTGGAGCCACAAGGTCACCCAGAGAGGGTAGAGTAGAAATAAAAGGTGTGGATAGGCAGGAAAAGAAGAGTGACAGCCCAGGGGTGGGGTGGTGGTGTGCAGAGCCTGGCAGCATGGTGTGTGTGTGTGTGTGTGTGTGTGTACTGGGTAGAGAAACAGAACATGCTTTATTTTCCCCTACTCAGCGGAATGAGGCTCTGCTGTTTTTCTCAGAACCTACACCCCACAAAGCCCCCTTTAGACCCACACAGAAGTCCCAGGGGAGCCTCAGAGGGAGGAAATCTTGGAGGCCAGACACCTAGGTTCTGAATTTTGGGTGGCTTCTCCCCATGTGAAAGTCCCATGGGAAGGGAGAGGGGCCCAGGCCTTGTGTGTGATTTGGAGGGAGAAGGATGGAGAGAGGAGGAAGCTGGGAAGTTAGAGGGAAGTGGGTGGCAGAGGGCAAGGAGGGCACAGGCTCTGTGGGGGGGCCAATGACCTAACTCAGCCCTGCACCCAAGGACCAGTGGGCCAGAGGCCACACTGCCACCCAGACACTGATGGCCACCTATATTCCAAGAAGTTCTGAGCCAGGGATGCCCCAGTCCCCAAGGAGGGAAGGGCCAGCCTGAGAAGACTGGTCTATTTCATGTCAAAATCTACAGCCACCTCTTGTCCCTCTCAGGTGCCTTCCCTCAGCTCCTGTGCTTCCTGCAGTATCCCCATTCCCTGCTCTTCCCCTGACACCCCCTTAATCCCTACCCCTCACCAGAGCTCCCCCAAGATCCCCTGGCTGCCCCGGCCCCACCTGGTGGGTGGGTGAGCAGGTGGGTTTCTTACCTGAGAATTGAAGCGGATCTGACAGACATTACAGGAGATGATGGGCCGCTTGGTCTTGAGCAAGGGTCCCCCAAAAGTGTGGGAAAGCACAGCCTTCTGCACAGGGTCCATCTGTGGAGGCAGGCTGGGGTGAGCCAGGAACCCCAGCACAAGCTCATGTCCATCATACCCCCACTGGCAGCAGCTGGGTTGAACCAAAGTCCCCAGAGCCCCCTCCCCCTGACCCCCGCATGCCTCTGATTCCTTATTCCTTCCCAGCCTAGTCTTCATGGCACTGAAAGGGACCTGAGGGATCAACTGGCCCAATGCTCCCATTTGACAGTAAGTAGAAGTGGTTTGCCCAAGGTCACACCATGAGTTAATAGCAGAGCTGGAACTTGAACTGGGACTGCTGTCTCTGTTCATCACACCATGAAGATCCGACTCTGTCCCCTTGACCTATCTCCTATAGCTGGGCTGACCCGCTAGAGGCCCACTGACGGGAAGTCCCAAAGCATTCCAGATTCTAGGGCCTTCAGTTGAGGCCTTTGAACTCTTTTGGCCCCCACTCAGGCAAGACTGTCTACCAAGCCAAGCTCCTGGTCCCAGGAGACAGATGTTCCCAGCTTCCCATCTCTGGGCCCCAGGTTGCCCTAACACACTCCCTCCCTGGACCTCTTTAAGGCAACAGCTTCTAAAGGGAGTAAAAGAACTCAGGAGAGAGTAGGTGGCTCTAGCGAATAATGGGGAATTAAGTAGGGGGAACTGAAGAACCTGGGCTGGTCTGAGGCAGCCCAGAGATCTTCTGAGCTCTCTCTCCCTGATCGCAGGGCTTCTGGGGCAGGGCTCTGGGGCTGGGCGGGATTAGGAACAGTCTCTGCCCCCACCCTGGGTCAGCAGATGTCTTTGCAGTCTCCTGCCAAGAGTTCACACGAGGAGGGGAGAGGATGGGAGTTTCTCTCTGAGGCCTTCTGCTCTCAGGGGATGACGCCAGGGGCCAGAGGCAAGAAAACTGCCTCCCTGCACAGTCCTCCTCCCTTCTGGCCCCTAGGCGGCCAGGGAGAGGCGAGACTGGAATGCAGCTGAGGCTGAGGAGGATTGGGTGATGGCTGGGACCTCTCATAAGAAGGAACCAACTTAGAGCTGAAGCCTTATCTTCCAGGTGGAAGGATCAAGTGAAAAAGAGTTTCTGGGGACTTGGGGGTCCTGAGATCCTCAGCTGAGCTCCTCTCTCTACCCTAGGTCTTCATGTTTCCCAGTGAGACACAGGAACAAGAGGCAGGGGGAAGAAGGTGGTTGGAGGCTGGAGAGCCCACACGTCCTGGCTCTGCTCTGCTCCCCTGGCTGGTTGGGGCTAATGTCAGGAAAGGGCTTTAGCATCCTGTGACATGGGCTGCCTCAGTAGGTAGTAATGGAGGCAGGAGTCACAACCAGCTTCAGGTAACTGGTCTGGCTGACAGGTGTCCATTTCTTGGCCTGCCCTTGGCTGGAAGTAGCCCCTCTCAGTGACTCACTTTTTACCTCCTGGAAGCCCAGGTCCTATTCAAAGAAAAGCCAAACAGGGGAAGAAGGGGTGTGTCTGTGTGTGTCTAGGCAGGCTGTGATCAATCTGTGCATGGGTGGAGTGTGAAGGAGTGTCATGTGCTGTGTGTACATCATTTGTGTATCAACATTTCTGTGTCGGGGGCTTTGCCGACGCCATGAACGGTCAGGTTGTGTAATCTTCAGCTGTGTGTTTATCTGTGTGAATGTATGATGTATTTGGCAGAAAGAAAGACAGACCAAGTTGGAGACAGGCTTTAATCAGAAAGGGGAGACAGATGACTGCTCTCAGCTCCCAGTCTCCAGGCGTCAGTCCTCCCTTCCAGAGACCCCAAACTCTGTTCCAGGGCTCTCCTCAGCCCCTGGGCTTCCTCACATGCTGGGTGGGGAGTAGAATTCAGCCCAAACAGAAACCCAATCTGGGCCAGGAAACCTAAGTCAATGAAAACAGTAGGGAGAGAGGAGTGGGATGGAGAGGGGAGAGCAGAGGCCCCTGGTTCTCTCTGTGCCCCACCCCATCACCTCAGCCTACTGCCCAGAGTGGCTGAGGACCCAATGCCCTGAGGTGACTCTCGGGCTGACCATCCCAACATCCATCCTCTGGTAATGGTCCCTGCCTCACTTGGGTCCTTCCTCCAGGGCGAGAGAGCCTTTTCTCTCGCACACCCCCCTCCTCAGGTTTAAGTACAGAAATACCAACTATGGGTGGGGGTGGGCGGGGAAGAGGGCAGTAACCTAGTCAAGTGGGTCCTCCCACCCTCTCCTCCAGGAACTGAGGAGACTTCAGGCGGAAGGTGAGTGCTCCTGGGCCCAATCCCTGCGCAGGTGGAACGTGAGCTACTAAAGTGCCGCTCCAGGCCAAGGTCAAAAGGCCCTGGTGACCTAGATGAGGGCTCTCTGGGGAGGGGTGGAGGCCAGCATCTCCCAGAGCCCATCTCACTCCAGAGCCCCTTCCCTAGGATTTTGGCCTAGACACTGCCTGGAAATGTCCACAAAACAGTCCCCTCCCACCTGCCCTCCAACGGCAGACGTGAAGGGGAATCGTCCCAGAGCTGGGGCAAAATGAATCAGGAAGGGCAAGGGGGAGGGAAGGGGGGAAACCAGATCAGGAACAGAAGGGGGGGATGTGATTATATTTCCTTCCATTGCCCTTTATCTGATGGAACCGGCTGCCCCTTGTCTGACCACCCCACTTCCCCATCCCCCCAAAATAAAGGCGAAAGGGAAGGGGGTGGAATCTCCGGGGTAGGAAGACCTGAGGGACAGGAAGGATTGAAATAGGAAAGAGGGAGCTAGGGGGTGTCTAAAGAGCAGGTGGAAGCTGGTGGAGGAGGGATGCTGGGAAGGGGAGAGAGACTGGGATGGGGTCAGGGCTGGATAAGAGGGATCTGAGCGGCATGGTAATTTGAGGGGCGGTGTAGGACCTGATGGAAAGTCTGAAGATTTGGGGGAATCCAGGGATCTGAGAAGCAGAGGCAGGGGTATCCAGTATGGTGGCAGCAGTCTCGGGGCGCCAGCTGGGATCCAGAGATTGCTTGGGGCCGTGCCGGTTGTGGGGGATGGGCCGGATAACCCAAGGACCGGGCGAAGGGAGAGGTCGCCAGCCCGGCAGGGGCGGGCGGGGATGGGGTTGGGGGTGGGGGGCGCTGCGGCAGCGGCGGGAGCCAGGGAGAGAGGAGGGGCCGGGTGGCTTACCCTGCGGGACCCCGGGGGCCGCGGCTCCATGGCCCGGGGTGGCGGACCCGGGCGGGGGACCCGAACCTGGCCGGGCCAGGCAGGCCGGGGACGCGGCGCTGGTTGCCCGGGTGGCTCGGGGCTGTGCGGCCGGGCCGGGTCCGGAGAAGGGGAGGCGGCACCGGCCAGGACCGGAGCCCGCCCCAGAGGCGGGGCCGAGGGCGGGCCGAGGACGGGGGCGGGGATAGGGAGTCAGACGGATGAACGGGTGGGGGCTAGGGCGAAAAGAGGAGGAGGGGGTGTCCCTGTCCAGACATTCGTTCCAGGGAAGACCTTGTCCTGGCGAGGGGGCGCTTGGCCCGGCGACGGGGCATTGATCAGATGTCCTCGGCTTCCTCCACTGGGAACCCTTGATGGGTCCAGCGTCTCCACCAATCCTATAGACGACCCTGTTTCTCTAGCTTGGACATTTCTCCTTTCTTTCATCCCTTCCTCCCTGACCCTCACTACCCTGCTGACAGCCTCTCTTCCGAGTTCCCAGACGACCCTTCCCCTGTTCCCTCTGCACCCTCTGCACACGGCTCTTCTGCCCCTTTTACATGTCACTTCCCCTACTAGGGAGGCGAAACCGAATCTAGGTACCCGGGTGTCAGGCACTGCTCTCTCAGTGACTCCTCTGAACGGTGGACCTAGGGGCGCCGTGGGCAGAAGCGACCTCAGATTGGGGACATCGTCCCTAACTTCTTCCCATCTCCTCCCGTCGCCCGCCACCTGCTGGAGAACCAGGTTCCCGAAGCGCTTATGTTTCGTGCACTTGCTGCCCTCTGGCGGTCGAGTGGGGGCAGCACTGGGGGACGATGGGCAGGAGGCAGAGGACCCCAGCCCACTCCCCCAGACGCCTCATTCTCTCTGGACACGTCCGAGGATCCCCACCCTCCCGTCTCTAGATCTCAGCCCCTCCCATCCCATCTCATCTAGGCCAGAGAGATGACGGAAGCAGGGGACTGGATGTAGAGGGGGCTGTCTTTGGGAGACAGTGAGGGACGTCTAAGGGCAGTGGGAAGCATAGTGCGGGGAGGGGTGTAAGGGGTAGGAACTGCCCAAGTAGGAGAAAGATCGGGAGGTATTAGTCCAGGGAGGGAGAGACTCTGCCATGAAAAATGCCACCACCACCACCACCTAATGCTGACTGAGCCCTTGGGAAGTGCCAGCCTCTGTCCTGAGCTCTTTCCATGGATTATCTAATTTAATCTTCACAACCACTATTCGAAGTAAGGACTATTATTATCTTCAGTTATAGATGAGGGAACTAAGGTTTACAGAGGTTAAATAATTTGCCCAAGGTCATAAGCTAGTAAGTGGCTGAACTGGGATCTGAATTTAAACCTGGGCAGCCTGACTCCAAAGCCGTGTACTTAGTGCTGCACAGTTCTGCCAAAGGCCGTCTGCAGCCTTCCTGCAGTCCCCGTTCCCCTGCAGAATTTGACACTATTGATGCAGCCCGCCACACTCTCTCCCTTGGCTTCTCCAACTCTACAGGAACCCAGTTCCGTCCCCACTTGCTCTGTGTCTCCTCCATTTCCTTTGCTGGAGCCTCCTCCTGTTCCCACTGCCTGATTTTGCTTAATCCCCAAGGCTGAGGCCTTGGCCATGCTATCTTTCTCTCTCTGATCCTCCCTTAAATAAAAAAAATAAGCAATAACATGACAATCACAGCAGCCAATGCTGACTGAACACTTACTTTGTGTTAGGCGTTATGATTATGTAATATGATTCTCACAGCAGCCTGTGAGTTGGTACTATTACTTTCCTATTTTACAGCTGGGAAAATTGAGGTTCAGAGTGGTTAATTAATTTGCCTAAGGTCACACAGCCAGTACTTTTGGAACATCATTTCAAATTCTGCCAGTTAGAGGCCAAAGTTGGTGCTGCTCAACACCCTGCTGCACTCTCCAGGCTTATCTGTGCACGTGGCTTTAAATAGCTCGTCCCCACCAGAGGCAGTGGAGCCCTGAACCCTAGGAGAGTCAGAAACCCTGGATTATCCATGTGAATTGACTAAGTAGCTTTGTGACCTTGCGCAAGTCACTTCACCTCTCTGGGTCTGTGCTTCCTCATCTATAAAATGGGGACAATGATGGGACACCTGAGGGTAAGTGTCATTCAGGTATGTAGATGGGAGCAAGGTATTCCCAGTACCTTCTGCTCCAGTCACATCTAATCAATTGCACTTTCTCCAGTGTTCTTTTCTAGCCCTTGTTCATGCTGAAGCCCTTGCTTCAGTCTGGAATGTTCTCTAAGGTAAGGCCCCTTTTAAAATCCAACTAATAATTCTTCAAAGCCTAAATCCTATGCCTCCTGCTGCAGGGTCAATCCCTCTTTCCTCTGCTCTCTTCTTTCCCTGCTTAGCTTGGGCTGAGGCACCTGGCATCCAGCAAGCCTTTGTTGACGCCCCTTGGGCTCCCGTGCAACCTCAATGCCTCTGACACGGCTCTGCTCACCCTAGAGGGTGAATGTTAACTTAGCTTTCCTACTAAACCGTGAGCTCTCCAAGGGCACAGACTGAGCCCCGTGTTCCCGACACCAGGCACAGTGCCCAGTGCCAACTAGGTGCTCAAAAAGCTTTTTTTGACAATTGAATCTTAGTGTCTCTGTCACAATATTGATCATCCTTCCTCTGTTTTATATTATGATCGCTACACACGTGTCTCTATTTCTCCCCTAAACCTAAGCTCCTCCAAGATGGGACCATGTCACATTTACCCTCATGTCTCCAGAACACCGCCTTGCTTATAGTCAGTACTCAATGTTCTCACTTGCAAAACGAGGATAAAACAACAGTGACCGCATGGGGTTGCTATAAAGATTGAGCTATGAAAAACACTCTGTGAACTTCAAAGTGCTGTGCAAATGTTGCGTTGGATTCTTTGGGAGAAGTTTGGAGGAAGCAGCTACGGTATGAAGAGAATTCTCTTTGGAGTCAGACGCTATGGGTTCAAATCATGCCTTAGGCACACACTATGTCAACTTAGAATAGTTTCTGTCTTCCCATCTGTCCAGCAGGAATAATAATGCCCACCTGGTTGGGTTGAGGTGAAGATTAAATGAGATCATGTATAGAAGCGTATACTGCCGGACCTGGTGCATAGTTGATGCTCAATACACGTCTGTAGCTGATATGGTTTGATAGTGGATTATTTGAGTTGAATAAGACTGACTTCCCCCAAACCTTTAGCTCTAGGCCACTCGCCAGGCCCCAACTTCCGACTGTTGGACATTTTTGGCTCAATGTCCCACTGGTATACCAACTCACCATGTCCAAAAGTGAGTTCAGCAGCCTTGCCCCAGACCAGCTTCCTCCTCCAGCCCCCGGCCCCGTCAAGGTGACTTCTCTCACCCAGGCACAGAGGCCTAAGTGCTGGAGTCATCCTCTTTCTTCTCCCCCACCCCCAAACATCAGCTGGTCACCATGGCCTGTCAATATTTCCTTGGAAACACCTTGTCCATCCTCTCTTCCTTTCCATTCACACTGCCACTGCCACTGGCCTGGTCTGGCCCTCCAGGCTTCCCTGTAGGCCTGCATGGCTGGGACAGCCTCCTAACTGGCCAGCCTCCTCCAGCCTCTGCTCCCTTCCATCCAGCGGCCCCACTCCTCACCTTCCCAAACACTGTCCTTACCAAGTCACCCCTGCTCAAGAATGGGTCATGGCTCCCTATTTTATATTGTATTAAATATAGACAACTTTGCCAGCTCTCCAGGACCTACCCCACTGACCCTACCCACCCAACTGCAGGCTCCAGAGAGCTGGGATTTACAAACAGGCATGCTTATGCCCCTGCTTGTTCCCTTTTTCTAGATTCAGTACCCATCACCCCTCCCACTTCCCTGCCACCACAACCACCAATCTAGGCCTCGTTGCTTCCCTAGATGGTGGTGCGATTCATTGGAGGACTAAATGAGATGATGCCTTTAAAATGCCCAGCACAGTGTCTGGCCCGTAGCAAGACCTCAGCAAATACTAGTTATTGTTGTTATTGCTAATAGTATCCCAGATAGCCAACAATACTTGTAATTGTCTAGAAGTAAGGGAGATGGGGTCCTAAGAAGACATAAGGAATCAGATACAAGAGGAGAAGAGGACATGGGGGTCGGAGGTAGAGACGGAGTCAGGGTCACAGCAGGGTGGAGAAGGCAGGCTGGCTGCTACTCACAGTGCTGTAGTTGCTGAAGAGGCCCAGGGTGGGGGCAGGTTCCAGTGGGAAGGGCAGGATCTGCTTGAGGTCCAGCGGTGGCTGCATGATGGGGGGCTGCCGTAGCAGAGGGAGGGGCCCTGCCCGGCTCAGGCTGCCTGAAGGACAGAGAAAACATTATGTGGCACAGAAAGATGGAAGCTCGGGAGCCCCATCCAGCCCTGTCAGTCCCACTCCCCAGCTGGGCCCCCCACACTCGGTAGTGTGACCCCCCATGCACACACACTTCCCCTGCTTGCTGGCTCCGGAGCAATGGAGCAAGGGGCCCTGTGGGCCTGGGGGAGGGTGCAGACCAGTCCTTCCCTTCTGGGTGGTTTTCACTTCCCCCTTTTCCAGCCTCCCTCCCCCTAGACCTTTAGGCATTTTACAGACCCAGGAAGAGCACAGACCTTCTCTATAGGCTGCTGGCTGGAGCCCTGGCCACTCCCTTCTTTCTGGTTTTGCTTTCCCCTAGGGAATCCCAACAGCTAGGTCTCACCCCAGAGAAAATAGTCAGGTGGGTGATTCATCCCACTGCCCAGAGGAGAATATTGAGGCCTAGATTTGGAGGAGGACTACTGAATCTTTCAGGCTCCCCAAACAGTTATGATTTTGTCCCAATCACAACTCTTAATTAACTGTGGACATTTGGTGGCGGTAGGGGGTAGGTAGTAGGTGAGCCGCATTTGCTCTGGGAGGTAGACGGCCTGGGGCCATCCTCAGAGCCCCTGCTCCCAACCTTTCTGGATCCCCAGGCCCCTCTGGTGCACCGGGAGTGTGTGGCTCCAGCTCTGCAGGGGGAACCGTGCCGGCCTCTGGGAGGGGAATGCCTAGGTCAGACCCCAAGGGGAAATGAAAATTCAGGCCAGCCACTCCACTACCCTCCTCTGAAACCTTTTTTTCCTCCCCCAAGAAGCATGGGAGGAGCCCTGCCAGGTTCTAAACAGGTGGAGTGGCCGGGTGGCCCAAAGGCCCTCAGGACCCCTCTGGGCTTCCACTGGCCCAGCTCCCTTCAGCGACCTCGCTGTCCACCAGTCAGGGAACTCTGGCTGCCCTTCACTGCTCTAGCAACCCCCCGCCAGCAACAGCAGTTCCCAGGAACAAAGGCAAACCCAAGAGGCTGCAAGCTTGGCCCCGTCCTCCCTTGACCTTACTGGGCAGAGGGTCCTCCTGGATCCTTTCCTGCTTCCTCCATAGAGACTGCCCCTTTTCATACCTTCAGTTTCTGGTGCCCGCTGCCCGCAGGCAGTGGCCTGGCCCTGGCCCCCCAGGGGCCTGGGCCTGACAGCGTCCCCTTCCCTTGGTTCTGCCCCCTGCCCCCTCCCTTACCAGCCCCCTCCCCCCAGTCCAGTCAGTAGTATCAGCCAATCAGAGTCCTGGAAAAGTGGGGCAGAGGGGAGGGCGGGGGAGCAGGGATTAGGGGAATCGGAGGAGAGAAGGAGGGGGTGGGGAGGGCTCAGGCACAGCTGGGGGCAGGGAGCTGGTCCAGAAAGGTCTGGAGGGGTCTGTCTCTTCCACCCAGTGCTAGGACTAGGTGGCCAGGGTGCCTGAGGCAGAGAGGGGTCAGGGCTGCTGGGAGCTCAGGCTCCAGACATCTAAGGGTGAAGGAGAGGGCAAGATGCTTGGCTTTGGCCTTTGGGCAGCTGGGGGTCTGTACGCCCTGTGTCCATTCCCTCCTCTGCCACCTCAGGGTTGGGATGGGGTAGGGGAAGAGGAGCGAGCGAGTGAGAGAGACAGACAGACACAGGTGAGTGAGAAAATGGGAAAGACTGACAGAAGCAGGAATAGGCAACTGAAAAAGGGACATAGACACTGAGAGAGAGGATAGAGAACAATGGAGAGATGGAAGAGAGTGAAATGAGAGAGAAAAACAGAGACACTGCAGGAAAGCTGGACACACATAGAGCTAGAGACTACGGTAGAAAGATCAAAGGACAGAGAAGAGAGAGAGCAAGACAGGGAGACAGAAGAGAGGGACAGACGGACTGATGGGACAGTCCGACCATCTCCCCTTCCTGGTCTGTCCCCTCATGGCTTCTCCCCTCTGTGCTCCGCCCGCTCCTGCCTGGCACACAAGACCAGGGCAGCCTTAACGAGCCCCGGGTTGCGGCCTCAGGAATGGTGAGAGAAACCCGAGCGCTCCCAGAGTCCCCGGCACCCAGCACCCACTCCTAGCAGCTGGTTTGGGGCTGGCACTTGCCCTGCCCTAGAGCACCAGAGACAGCAGCTCAGTTCCTTGACTCTCTCCCCGGCTCTAGACCCTCTAGGCCTCCAGGCCTCAACCACCCATCTCAGAGGAGAGAAAAGGCAACAAAAAAAAAGGGTATGGAGGAGCCGCTATGTGCCAGGTAATGAATTCTAAGTATTACCACATTTCATCTGTGAGGTAGCTATGATTCTATGGGGTAGCTGATACTATTTTTTCCATCTGACATATGAGGAAACTGAGGCTCAGGGCAGTTAAAAAACTTGGCTGATGCCACACAGCCAGTAAGTATCAGAGGTGGGATTTAAATCAAGATCCAGGGGCCTGCCCGGTGGCTGAGCGGTTAAGTTTGTACGCTCCGCTTCGGCGGCCCGGGGTTTCGCCGGTTGGGATCCTGGGTGCAGACATTGCACCGCTCATCAGGCCACACTGAGGCGGCGTCCCACATGCCACAGCTAGAATGACCCACAACTAAAATACACAACCATGTACTGAGGGGCTTTGGGGAGAAAAAGGAAAAATAAAATCTTTAAATCAAAATCGTTCACACTCTGTCGCGAATCCTTTCTCTGCTACATAACCCCAAAGGGCACTGAAGCAGAGATCTCAGCACAGGCTTCCAACTTGTTCAAGGAGAGGAAGGGGAGAGCAGGTTCCATGTACTTCCAGGGGCTGGAGGAAAACAGGTAGCAGCCACTCCGTTGCCTGTGGCCAGCAACTCATCTTTCCCCCGCGACATGAGCCCTGGTGGGGGGGCGCAGGGAGGGAAGGGACGCCGGAGAAGGAGTGAAATGAGGAGAGAGTGAGGCAAGGCAGCAGGGTGGGCTACGGGAGGTTCATTTGTCTCCTTCTGGGCTCCGAAGTGGGGACAGGGGCAGGGGGCAGCTTATGGGCTGAGTGGACAGAAGCAGGGCTCCTGGTTTCAGGTGGCCCCAGCCTCAGTCCCTTTCCCCCTTTTCTGAGAATAATGATAGCTGTCACTTTTTTTTTTTTGAGGAAGATTAGCCCTGAGCTAACTACTGCCAGTCCTCCTCTTTTTGCTGAGGAAGCCTGGCCCTGAGCTAACATCTGTGCCCATCTCCCTCTACTTTATATGTGGGATGCCTACCACAGCGTGGTGTGCCAAGCGGTGCCATGTCTGCACCTGGGATCCAAACCGGCGAACCCCCCGCCGCTGAGAAGCGGAACGTGCGAACTTAACCGCTGCACCACCGGGCTGGCCCCAGGTGTCACTTTTTGAGGCCTTACTATATGCCAGGCCCTTTAGGTACACAGTCTCCCTGCTGATGGTTCCACTGCTCACGAGCTGGGTGACAAGCCAGTTTCTCAGACTCTCTCAGTCTCATTTCTCATTTGTCAATTGAGAACAACAGTACCTGCCTCATGGAGTTGTTGAGAGGATGGAACGAATCCATGCAAAGTGCTGGCGTGCCACGAAGGGAGCTCAATACATGTTCGCTAAATAAATGAATCCTCATCTTATAGAGGACAGCAGTCTGCTCAGAGTGGGGTTATTACCTGACCAAGGTCACCACAGCTGCTGAGGGATTTGAATCTGTCTATCCAGCTCCAGAGACAGGCTTGCAAGCACTATACTCTTCTGGGTTGACTAGGGGTAGGAGGGGGAAAGGCAGGAATATACTTAAGGGCCAGGGAAGCAGGAAATGAGGGATGAAATCCAGGGCTTCTGACGTCTGGCAGGTGACGGCTTCAGGGGGTTTTGGAGGAGGGGGTGGAGAGCAAACTGGAGTGCGTATGTGTGTTTGCATATGTGTGCGTGCGCGTGGCACACATGTCAGACAGGGCAGGGAGGAGCTGGGGCCTGGCTAGGGCAGGCCACTCCAGAGGGAAGCTCATTAGAGTAATTACCTCCAGCAGATAGAGCCCCACCCAGCTCTGTGGGGAACTGCTAAACGCTGTGTTACAGACAGTTCCCAGTGTACTTTGGAGGGGGCGAACTCTCAGACCCTCGGGTGGCTGTCCATCTGGCCATTTCTGCACCCTACCTAGCCTATCTAGCCCTGGGCATTTGGATCCTGCTCGGGTTTCCTCTCCAGCACCAGGCCACAACCAAGCCACATCTGACTCCTTCCATCCCACTGAGGTCTGGTCTTTTCCTTCCTCTCTTCCCCAGAAATTCTGGGCAGGTCAGAAGTCCCAGCCCCTTGGCTATTTTGGGTTGGGTCTGGGGCCTGAAGCCCTTGTGGTAAAGAATGGGCGTGTCGGCCGTGAGCTGGCTCAGGGAGTAGCCTTGTCAGGGTAGGGACAGGATCCAGGAAAGGTCTTAGGGTAGGGCTGTGGGTTAGCGTTGGTCTGGAGATTGGGCTAGCGTGAGATTCAGATCAAAGAGAGTTATCGGGGTTAGAGTTGCAAATAGTGTTCCCCCCCAAGATGGTGAAAAGCACAGGCTCAGCACTGGGTGAAAATGGGAATTAGACTCTGGGTTCAAGGGAGAATTGGATTGGAGTCTGGACTGGAATCTAATCTGTCTCTTTTCCTCTTCAGGCCTTTTGCCCTCTTCTCCCTCCCCAGAAATGCCTAAAATTGGGGGTTGAGGGGAGAACCTTGAACCCCTGGGTCTCGTCTTCTTGACCAAGTCCCATGTATCTGTCTCCTTCTGCCTCAATTTCCCCCACCTTGGCAGGAGGCAGGCTGGAAAGGCTTTGAAGTCAAAGATGAAAGCAACAAGGGGATGATTATGAACAGCTACTCAAAACATCATCCCTATTAACCCCAGGGTGGATGTGGGTGGGGGCATGGCCTATAGGGAGGAGGCGGACAGGAAGGGAAGGCCCCCTGGGAGATCTTTCCAACCTGACTGAAAGGGAAAGGGCCTCCTCATGCCCCTTCCCCTCCCCGCCAACTGCTCCCAGCCGCACAAACCAGGGCCCAGTTGGAGAGGATGGTAAGAAAGGCCCAGAAAAGGGAACCTGAGCCCAGACCACCACCTTAAGCCTGGGCACACAGTCTAGATCTTGAGCAGGAAGACTGGGCATTCCCTGCTGGGCAGGGGCCCCATGCACATGGACTCAGCATGCCGCACGCACCTGCAAACCTTAGCACAGGCCCTGAGGGTGAGTGCTGAGCCCAGGCTAGCAGTTTCCTCCCTCTCTCCTTCTTTCCTCAAAGAGGGCTAAGGTGTGTGGGCCTCTAGGCTTCCTACTCCTCTGGGGGCTGGGCACAAGGAGGGAGTTAATTACAGTGTCCTCTAGGGAGATGTGGTGGGGGTCCAACTGGTAGATCCAGGCATTTTTCCTATGGTGGGGTCTTGGTTGGGCTTGAGCAGGTCCCTGAGGTCCTCTTTAGGACCTATTGACCAGGAGAAGTAAGTGTGGCTCACAATGGCCTGTTCTGGAGGAGGATGATGCTGTCTCTGGGGCCTGTGCCCAGGGTGGGGCCCGTGCCCAGGGTGGGGCCAGCGTGCAGGGACTGCACAGGTTGGAGGAATGTGGAGCCTGGGCTCTGGGGACCTGCGTCCAGGGTGTGTTGGTGAGGGTCATTCAGGGTAGGGACAGTCTTCACAGTGGGTGGGGAGTCTCTTCCCTGCTAGGGATACTCTTGGGAAAGAGGCAGGCCTCTTTTCCCTCATTTGTTTAATAGATCCGTGGAGTGCCAGGTGGAGGGAGCAGACAGAGTAGTGAGAAAGTGAGGGGACATCGGAGGGGAGAGAAAGAGATGGAAGAAAGAGGGCAGAGGGATGGAAAGACGAGGAAAGTCAACAGGGGTCAAATGAAAGAAGAAAAGCAAAAGAGCCAAGGAGGCAAACAGCCCAGGGCTGAGGCGGGAGCCACGCAAGCCCTCAGGCGCCAGCATGGAGCCAGGTGTCCCCAGTGGGGGGCGGGGAGACCACAGGTGTCTCAGCCTGGTGGGGGTCTCCCACCATAAACAGGGCCCGGGAACCGGCCTAGCCAGGGTAGAGGTCAGAGGTCGGAGGACAGAGCTGGCCTGCGACTGTTTTGGAGGCAGGGGCCGGAGCGAGCAGATGAGGAGTCCAGCGCGCAGCTAGTCCCTGTCCTCCCCCACCCGGGGCTCCCTTCCGATGTAGGTCATGAGGATGGGGTGGCTGTGGCTGAAGGGCTGTCAGAGCCCCGCGAGGGTTCCCCTCCCCCATCCTTACTGTCCCCGTTGCCCCTTCCTCTCCTGGTGCCCCCGGCCCAAGGCAGGGGTGGGGGTGGGGGTGAGGGAAGAAGGAAGAAGAAGGAAACCGGGAAGGGCCCAGGCAGCCAGAGCAGGGAGAGAGAGGGGCAGGTCCCGGCGTGTTGAGGCAGGATGGCTGCGGAGACAGGATCCAAGCCGCAGGGGCCCTGGGATGGACAGTTTCCCACCCCTTCTTCTCCCCAGCCCCCTTATCTCCGGCCCTCAGGTTCCTACCTCCCACCACACACACCTCGAAGCTCCACTCCCCATCTTCTCCCCCCGCCCGCCCCCCACTTCCTCCTTTCCCTCTTATCCTGGGCCCAGAAGGATGTCGGAGAGTCTGAGCTAAGGGTGGGGGAAGGCGCTGGGGCGGGGGGTCAGAACCTTTCCCTCAACTCTACCGGGCCAGGACCAGCCCCCTCCCCCTGCCTCTCTCAGACTGTCATATAATATTCATGAGCCTCATGAATACGCAATGTTCTCCTTATGGGTCTGGGGTCCCACTCGGCACTGCCTCCCCCTTTACTCCATAGATTACAGGGAGAAGCGGCAGCCTGGGGAAGAGCGGAAGCAGGGACCCCAGATGTGGAGCCAGAAGAAGGGGGAGGGGGAACCGGTCGCTCACGGGCGGCCGCAGTCACCGCGGTGCCGGGAGGTTGGGGAGGTGACCTACTGAGAGGGACCCAGGAGCCTGGAGCTAGGAGCCGCAGGGCCCACTCACCGAGGATCATGCTGGGGACCCAGGCGCCCGGGGTTCCGCGTCGCTCTGTCCCGGGGGCCGTTCTGGCCGGGCTGGGGGTGCGGGGGGGAGGAGTCGGGGGAGGAGCAGAGGCCGGCCGAGGCGGAGCGGGGGCGGAGCCCGCAGCAGGTGAAGCCGGGAGGAGGGGGTCCCGGGCGCCCAGGGCTCCAGGAGGGGGCGGCCTGGCGGCTCCTCGCCCCCTCCCGCTGTCTCTTCTACTTGTTGCCCCTGGGTCGCCTGGATTTACGGAGTCACTGCAGCCAGGGCTGGGAGAACAAGACATCTAGAAGACGGTGTGAGGTGTTAGAGGAAGCTGGAAATTAAAATGCCTGGGTTCCGGAGAAGGGCTGAGTCTGAGGGTGGAAAGGTTTGGTCATGGGCCCACATAGGGTGGGGGATGTCTGAGTACTCTGGGGAGGGATGGGGCCTGGCTTGAGAGGGACACCTGGGTCCTCTCTAGAGTGATGGGCTGGGCTTGGGGGTGGGGGTGAGGTGGGGGCAGAGAATGTTTAGGGCCTAGTTGTTTCTCTGATTTTGGAGCAGGATGCCTGGGGGCTGGGCCTGAGAGATGAAACGTGGGTTTGAAGATGGATCCCAAGTTGATCTCTGGCTGGGGTCCAAATGCCCAGGTCCTTAGGGAAGGTCTGAGTGAAGAGATTGCAATCAATGGACCCAAAGAGGTGGGAATACAAGCTTGCAACTGAGATCAGTATGGCGAGCAGAAGACGACAGAAGATCCAGAACCGAGGCTCACCCTTGCAGAGATGGCCTGGATTAGGGTGGGGAAGGGAGCGTCTATCCAGGGCCTGAACCCACGGCATTCCCCACTAAGGTGAGCTTGGATTGAAGAGGATTGGTGGGGGTGTTTGGTGAGGTGGAGGGGAAGATGGAGGATGGGACAGAATATACGGGCTGAGGAGAATGTCAGGGGGTGTGGGGTGTGGGACATATTCTAAGGACCAACGGGGGGCTTGGCTGGAGGTGGGCAACTGGGACCCCAGAATGAGGCTGGCGTCTCTGAGTCTGTGAGGTGTCTGGGGAAGGTGCAGCTGCTGCGGCCTGGACCTGTCTGTACCTGCCCCAAGAGGGAGGGCGGCAGAAAGACTTCCCAGAATGCCAAGCAGCCAGCTTTAGGCCAACCCCAGCCAGAGGGGAAGGAGGTATGACTGGGAACTAGAGCACTTGGGATTTAGGGAGGGTGGAGGCAGGGAGGAAGAGGTCAGTGGAAGGGTGGCTGGACTAGAGCCGAGAAACAGTTTAGGAAGGGGACTGGGGACTGGCATTCCTGGCTTCTGCAGGGAAGTTGGGACTAGATGGCTAATTAAGCTACAGGAAATTCAAGTTCCTGTTTCTGGACCTCAACAGTCTCTTGCCCTCACCCCACTGATTTGGGTTGAAGAAAAGATCTGTTTTTGCACCTGTCAAGATGCTCCAGCTCAAGGGCAAGAGAATGCTGGGGGTGCCAAAGCCTTGGTCTTGTTCTGATCTAGAGGCCCAGAGAACTCAGGGGACTGTGGCCTTGATGCTCAAGTCTGGCCTTGGGAAAGAAGGTGAGGTCTCTGAGCCCATCAGAGGACATCTTCTTGTTCCAGATCTGACCTATCACTACACCATTCAACCCTAGTACCACAAAACCTGCTTCTCCTCAGACTCTGTTTCCACCCCCCCACATACACTCCTCCTTGCCTCTGCCCATTCTTTCTCCTTCTGGGTGGACTCCGAGAACAAACAGGAGTCAGCATCAGGAGTGGCTGATCAGTTAGAGACCCCTTTGTCTTCAGCCTTGTCCACTCTCCCACACTGCCCCCAGAGGCTCTGAGTTAGGGAGGTCTCAGAAGAGGGGTTGCTTAGCCTACCAAGGGGAGGCAGCTGGCTGGAGGGCGGGGTGACCTTGCAGGCAGCTGGGCTGGGGCAGTGTGCGGGGCGAATTCATTATTGATGAGCCCTGCACCCTAGGCTACTAATGAGCCCAGGCCGGCTGCTCTAATTGATGTCAAGAAATTTGAGACCCCCAGATCAGCTTCCCGCCTGCCAGCTGCCTCTCCTGAGCCCCCTCCTCCTCCCTGCACCCCCAGCTGCTCTGCTCCCTTCCCAGGGCCTCCTATTCCTCTCCACCGACACAGACAAGGAGAAGGCTCAGGCCTTCTAGCCCCCATCCTCCTGTCCCTCTGGATGATCCAAGTCTCAAGATGGGAGGCAGACTCGCTCTGGAGGCGGGGGAGATTTGGGAGGGCAAACAGACCAGAGCCTGAGAATTATGGCTCAGGGACAGAGAGCCTGGTGCTAGATTACCTCTGCGGCATTTCTGAACCCAAGGAATTCCTTTCTTATATTGTGCATCCTTGGGAGAGACCTTGTCACACTTGAGACTCAGAGGGACAGGCACTACACAGACACACCCATAACACCAGCCAATGTGCACAGCCCACTTCCCCTCCTTGTTTCCTCCTCACAATAGTGTAAGAAATCTCAGACCTGACCCCTGGAGTTTGACAGATGCCACACTCGCCCCTCCCCCAATTCTCCCTGGAGAATTCCCAGTGCCTTGTTAGGCCACGGCTGCCAGCCTTGGAAATACTGGGTGGCTCACTGCCTCCTCAGGGCTCGTCCTCCCCATTGTCCCTCGTCATTTATGGGTTCTGGACAGAAGTTCCTGAGGTACAGAATTATCAAGAAGTCACAGACTGGAGTGCAGAGCAGGCTTGGTCTCCCAGGAGAGATATTTTGAGGCGATGCAGGTACTGCTAGGCAGGAGCCAAAGTTAATAAGAATAGCCCTGGTGATGGAGGAGGGTGAAGCGGAACTCATACCCTCCCTTCCCAAAATTCCCATAAATTTGTGGCTATGCTGCCCTCTTGTGGCTGAATTCTGGTCTAGCATGACATGGACTCTGCCTCCAACAAACCCGTTAGAATTTCAGCCCTTGTCTGCTTCCTCTTGGGGTACATTAGGACAGGCCTTGAGGAGACAGAGGACCTTGAGGGGCCCCCTTACTTTGATTTCTATTCAAAGATATGAACCCCATGGCATGTTGGTTAAGCAAGACATGGGCTTTCACAGTCAGACTAGGGTGAATGTGACTCTGCTAAGGCACTCACGGAGTGTCCTCGGGCAAGTTACATAACCTCTCTGGACCTCAATTTCCCCTTGCGTAAATGGGGCTAACTCTGTACCTACCACACAGGATTACTGATAGAAATTAACTGAGATAAGGTGTGTAAAATATTTAACACCCCTTCTACCCACCAGCATACAATATACAATAAAAACAAAACAAAACAAAAACCTAACTGGCTTCCTTCTGACTTAGTTCTGTGGCCTTCTGCTCAACCCATTTCCTTATTCTGATTTAGGGGAGCCCGAGGAGTCTTCTGGACCATCTTCCCCCACCTTCAACTTGAACATTCCCCTGTGTCTTCCTCCCTAGTCCTCAAACCCAAAGAGAAGAGATTCCTGCCCTTCTCTCTTGGAGGTGAGACCAGATCTGTGGGGCTGGGGGATGACAGGAGTCAAGCCCTCCTTTCTCCCCTTCCATCATCTCTTCCACCTAGGAGAAGGGAACCCAAAAACTAGTTCCACAGTTCCTGGGGGGGTCACACTTCTGGCTCCCAGCGGAAAGAAGCTGCGAGAAACACAGGCATTTCCTACCCACCAAGCTGTCTGGTTCCGGGGTGGGTTTGGAAAGAGTGAGGTAGCACACAGATTCCAGCTCTGGTCAGTGGGGGCACCGGGCCGGGTTTTATTGCACTTGCAACAGAGTTTAAATAAGTCCCGGGGGTCCGGAGCCGAGGGGAGGGGAGGGGAGGGTTGGGGAGGAAGAGGAGGGGCAGCATCAGTGCAGCTGGTAGGCAGAGCCCAAATCCTGCAGGCCCAGGAGGTGGGCTCCCCTTTCTCTGGGGGACTGGGAGGGCCTGCATCTGGCTAGGCTGAGGTTCCAGATCTGTTGCCATCATGGCCCCTTCATGGTCCTGGGCAATTCTTGACTTCTCCCGAGTCAGAGGTGGATTGGGCCTCCAGGCCCAGGTCTGGAGCAGGCTCAAATGTAGTCCTGGATCTGCCCGGTTAGGTTACTAACGTCTGAGTCTGGGTCCCAGATCAACCCCAGGCCCCAGGTTCGATCTGGCCCCATTACAGTTCTGATTCCCCTTGGAGCTGGTTCTGGGCCAGCGCTGATCTTTGTGTGGGATCTGTCCTGAGCTGGGCCTGGGGCACCATCCACGGTTAGTGTTTCTTGTTGGCCCTCCAGGGTGGGGGCTGTCCAGAGCTGCCAGGTCTTACTCCCCAGGTTCCAGGTTCTTAGCTGGGGGCTTCTTGTGGATCTCCGGCAAGGCTGAGGACAGATTTTTGCAGGCTGGAGCTGGATAGGAAGTCCAGAGAACGTCTGGCCCAGAGAACTGGGACTGGACTCCCTAGTTCTGGTTCCAAGTTGTTTTCAGGAAACTCTCTCCAAAATGCAAAGGCTGCAGGGAGGCTGGGGCCTCTGTCCCTGGATCTGGGTTCCCCCATCCATGAGGAGGTCATGTGTAAACGAGGGTCCTTCACAGTGCATGGGGGGAGGAGATCCCCAGCTCCTCACCTCCCGGCTCTGGCCCTTCAAGTATGTCTCTGGGCTGGGGAGAGGAGCTTCTCCCTGGCCCTCAGCACCTTCAGAAAGCGCCCAGCCCCTCCCTGTCAGTAGACTGAAGGTGGGGGGACTGGGCCTTCAGGATTGGGAGTTTGGGATCGGGAGGAGTCAGGCATCAGAGGTGGCTGGAGGCTTGAGCTGAGCTTTTTCCATGGCGGTGCCGTATGGGAGGGAGCGTTTGAAGAATCCGAGCTAAAGGGGGGGAAGGAGGGAGAGTTGAGACACTCTGGCTCCCATTTCTCCCCAGACCTTATCCCAAGAGGGAATGAAGAGGATCCTAGTGCTTCCAATCGCCCCATCTTGCAAAAGTGGCCTAAATTCAGGCTGTTAAGACTACCTCTCCAAGAGGTCCAGTGGGCCAGGAGGACTAAAGCTGGGGGTGCTTTGGTATAAGGGGGCCTTTCATTAGTGCCATCAAAATGCCCCAGTTAAGCCAGGGATGGCACATAGGTTTGAACTCAAGTTCCAACTCTGACTGCCTAGTAGTGGCTGCCTCTTGAGAAGAATTCTGAGGCCACTTCTACAGTTAGTGATGGCTGCCGGTTTTTGGAGGAAATGACAGCACAAATGCCACATATTTGCCACCTGTGAGTAACATTAATTTTGCAAGTATAGGCAAACTTATTAGCCTGCCTCAAGAGACTCTTTCTAAGCTAGAGGCTGTAGAATGAAGGGAAAGATCCTATAGGTAGGGTCAGAATGGGATGCATGTGGCCAGGGCAGAGGTGGGGGCATGTGGCTAGAGAATTGGTCTGGAGGTAGATGCTTGGGACTGTGCTGGGTCAAGGGCAGAACCTGATGAGAGGGTGAGCAAGTCACGGTTAGGATGTGGCTGACCTTGTAGAGGATGTAGATGAGCAGACCTAGGAGCAAGAGGCCAATGAGGATGGCTAGGATAATGATCCACAGTGGGACGCCATGGCTGCCTTCTGCCTTGGTCCACTGCACGGCTGTGGCCACCTAGGGAGCAAGTCAGGAGAGGTCACTGAAAAGCCATTAGTTCTTCCCAAACTACACTTGGCCCCAACTTTCCATCAAACCTAGACCCACCTCTCACTTCCCATCTTGGGCTAACAGAATTCTGAACTTCAAAATTTAGATTCCTAAAATGTGCATCATTGTCTTGACTTTGGGCCTTCACAACTGCCAATTCCCTCTCCCCAGAGAATATTCCTTTCCTGACTGGTTAGCCTGGTAGTTCCTATTTATTCTTCAGGTCTCGGCTTAAACATCACCGCTTCCAGGAAGCCCTTCCTGACTCTGCAAGACTGTGTTCAAGTGTCCCTATGATGTGTTCCTGTAAACATCCTGGCACTTGTCGCACTGTGTTCCCATTGCCCACTCGACGTGAACTCCAGGCATGAAGGTACCCTGTCCATCTTGTTTATCATCATATCCCCAGGACCTAGCACAGTGCCTGGCACATAGTAGATGCTCAAAAAATATTTGTTACAATAACAAGGCCAGCCTCCCCCGTGCTCAGCTGTGTCCCAGCCCTAGCGCCAGGCCAGCACTCTGAGCCCTGGACTCACCTGAAGTTCCTTCCGGGGAAGCTGCCGAGGCAGGATTCGGTAGGGCATCTTCAGGGCTTCGTACACGGCTTCACACTGCAGGCTAAATGGCTGGTGCTCTCGCTGTGGGTGGGGGAAAGGTGTTCAGGGCAGCCCCTCTTGGGACCTAGGGGACACAGGGCTCCCCACGGTCTGGCTCAGGTTATAATCTTTCCCTTTTTCAGACTCATTCTCTCCTGAATCTCTGTGTTCCTTATGTGAGATAATAAATGTGTAATTGAATAGTTATAACTAAATAATGTATAATTAGATGACTGTATGTTCAATAAAACATTTTTTTTTGAATCATTAATGTGGGTTGGTTGGGCACCCAGGACAGTGCCTGGCCCATGATATGTGGTCAATAAATGACTGCTCTTTACTATTCCTCCGTCTGCTTGCCTCTCCGCTACGCATTCATCTTCCATCTCTGTTTTTCTATCATCCTCTGCACGCTGGTATGCAGTTTTCCCTCCTCCGAACGGGCCAGGAAAGAGAAGCGGTCACCCCAAGCCTGGCCACTAGGTGGCGCCAAGGACACAAAGAGCTGCCTGAACAACGGCGAGGAGGGGAGCAGGAGGGCCTGGGTCCCACTTGCCCAGGAAGGTGGCTGGGGCAGTGGGGAAAGGGAGGGACGGCCCAGGCAGGCCAGAAGGTGGCGGGTAGGGGCCGAGGTAAAGCTCCTCACCTGCAGGAAGGTCTTGGCCCAGACGCGGAAATGCAGTTGCAGACTCAGGCTCTCCTGCCGGTGGAGGGGCCCGAGCTCACAGCGCAGCCGGAAACACTCCGCCTCCGGGCATTTCTGGGAAGAAAGAGGAGGCCTGAACCCGGGATTCTGCCCTTCTGGTGGCTCTGAGAACCCAAACGGGTCCTCAACGGTTGGGCCCAGCCCTCATTCCCAGGAGGGCTTACCAGGATCTGAGGCCCTGAGGAGGCAGGGCTGCGGCCTGGAGCTTCCCGTCTTTGTAGTTGGTGGCTCTGGGAACCCTCGGGATCCAACTGGAAGAGGAAAGAGACCGTTAGCTGCCTCTCCCACCTCGTTACAGCGTCTAAGCTGGCCAGCACCTGGCTCCAGAGCAGCTTCAACCTGATGTTTTTATCCATCCAGCTGACCACCTCCTATGGCAAAGCGCCAGGCTTGGCGTTGAAAGACAGAAACAAACAAGAGTTGGTCCTTGGAGTTTATTAGGAGGAGATGTGTAAATAAATAATGAGGTCCTTGCCTTTTAGGGCCTTTGCACCGGCTGTTCCCTCTGCTTGGAATGCTCTTCCCCGAGTCTTCACAAGCAGGTTCATTCTTGTCTGTCAGGCCTCAGTTCAACTCAGTTCAGCTCCTCAAGAGCTGTTCCCTGAGGACTCAGTCTCCAGTCCCGGCCCTGCCCCCGGCATGTTAGCACTGTCGTCACTTTTCCACACTTGCTAATCTCCCTCTCTTTTTAATTTTTATCATCTATTACCCACCACTAAAACGGAAGCTCCACGAGAGTGGGACCTTGCTAGTTTTGTTTGGTGCAATATTTCCTGAGCCTATAACAGTATTCAGTGCAGATGCTCACTTAATTAAATGTGAATAAGTAAACGAATTTTAAAACAGGCATTGGGGCCCAGGGGAAGAGGTCTGAAGAAGACTTCCCAGAGGACGTGGTGCTGAGCAGGGCCCTAGGAGTCTGCTAGGGCAAGAAGTAAGAGTCTTCTTCCCTCCCAGGGCCTCGAGGTGTCTGTGGGCCTTCTGACCCCCTTCCAGTGGCCTAAGTCCCATCTTCAGGCACATGCTCATTGGCTCTTCCAGGCCCCCAGCAGCCTTCTCCAACCTCTCAGGCTTGGTTCCCCCCACCCCGGGTCAGTCTCCAGGCCCCTCACCTCCAGGCCTTGTGGGTTGGGGGGGTGACTGGTGGTGCAGTTGCTGAGTCCTGTAATCCTGGTCACGTAGAGGAGCTGCTGACCTTCCAGAGCCTGGGGACAGCTGAGCTCCAGCACGCCCCGGCTAATGGAGCTGGGGCCCAGGTTGATGAGCTGAGGAGGGAAGAGCACAATCAAAATGAGAAGGAAGAGAATGATTCTGCCCTGCGAGACCCTGGGTCATTGTGGCACACACACCCTGCTGTGAGTCGCCTACCTCAGGAGTGAAGGACTCAATTGGCAGAGGTGAAATCCTTTCCAGCCAACGCTCTAGGAGGCAGCTCCAGCCTTCCTTTCCAAGTCACTCAACTGACCTGTCTCTCGTCTGGCCGTCCCTCACACTGACCCTGCCGGCCTTTACCTGTCACTCCCCACTCCTCCTCGCTTCCTCTCAGGCCCTTCCTTTGGTCCCAGCCATCTGTCACTCACACTCACTCCTCCTTCTCTGTCACTCATTCTGGCCCTGCTTGTCCACTCCCCTCACCTGCCGGGACGGCCCTCCCTGCCTCTATCCTTCCTCACCTCATAAACATGGTGGACAGCAGGGCCCACATCCGCCTCCTCCTGAGGCTGGTCTCGCGGGTGCCAGTCGCTCACCGGGAATAGCACTGCCTCAGGCTTGGAGACACTGAGGAGGAGGGGGGTTTAGAGGACAGTGGGACCCCAGGACCCCGTATGCATCCTTTGCTTAAGTCCGTCTCCCCTCCCAGAAAGGCCCCATTTTGCCCAGGCACTGACCCGTTAAGGGAGACCTGGGCCTGAGCCTCTACTGAGAGCCGGAAGGACACCACGTCGCTTTGCGAGTTGTTGAGATTCTTGCTGTGGGATGGAGGAGAGACTGAGGCCGTGCTGGAGCCGGCGAGCATTCCCCAGCGCCAGGCCCCGCCCCCATCTCCGCCGCAGCCTGGGCCCACCCACTCCCTACCTGAGGATCTGGAAGTCGAACTGGATGGTTTTCTTCGTGTCCCGGAGATGAGGGACTGTGAACCGAAGGCCACCCCAGAGCTGTGGAACAGGGAGGGAGGACGGGGGGCTGTTGGATTGGGCATCTGCCTCACGCCACTTCCAGCCCTCCTTCCCTCTCCCCCAGCTCCGCTCTGGCCGGCTGGCCACTGTCCTCTCAGCCCTCTCTCCCACCCAGACTTACACTGGCGCCTGCCTTCATGGGGTTGCCCAGGTCACACACCAGCAGGCGGCTCTGGTTCACAGCAAAGTAGTCACAGCTCAGGCTGGAGAAGTTCTGCAGGTGGGTGGGTGCAGGTGAGGTTTTGGTGGGTCCTCGGCAGGGTCTCCTCCCAAGCCCCGCCTGGGAATCCCCTCTTACCCCTGGGTGTCTGACGAGTCCTGAGTACTCAGCTTCCTGAGGGGCCGTGACACGCAGCTCTGCCTCGTAGGCACCACCCTCACCCACATTCTGGGCGTGGAAAGTTAGGTTCAGAGAGTTCTTGTCGCCCAGGTACACGTGGTTCTGCTCCCTGGAGGGGGCACACAGGGTAAGGGACAGTGGGGAATTAATCCCCAAACCAGGACAATGGGCCATAATAATGATAATCATATAATAATAATAGACACCATTTACTGAGTTCCAACTCTGTTTTACTAGGCTAGATGCTGTATGTAGATTATTTCATTGAATCCTTCCAAAAGCCTAGAGAAACAGATGTTATTATTCTCTCTATGCAGACAAAGAAGCTGAAGCTCAGAGAAGTTGAGTAACTTCCCGAGTTCACACAGCTGGCTAGTATGTCTCTATTCTACTTTTTCAGTACCAGGTGCTTCCAAGCTCCACGTGTCCTGCTATGAGACCTTGGCATCTGGACTCCCCCAGCTTGATGTCAGCCTTCACTTACCCAAACACTTCCAGCTGCAGGTCTGGCACACAGATGTTGTCTTCTCCACAGTCCAGCAAGATCTGAGCCTGGGGAGCAGGGCAGCCTTGAGAGGGGAGTTTAGATCCCCTCGCAGGCTGTAGGCCCTCTGCTCCAGGGCCCTGTCCCTGGTGCGTGGGCCCCTCCTCTCAGGTCCCGCCTCCTCACCCTCTCCTCACCTTGTCCTCTATGCGGCTCTTGCTCTGGTAGTGTAAGACTGGCTGGAGGCCGTGGCTGTCCACAGGGGCTTGAGGGTCCAGGGAGAAGTTGAGGGCGATGTGAATTGGGGAGAGTTTATCTCGGAACTCTGACTCATTCTAGGGGCAGGGGAGAGGGATCAGATCAGGGGACCCTGGGGACTTGGTGGCCCTGTTCCTCAGCCTCTCACATCTCCCTTTGTCTGCTCAGGGCCCTCAAGAATCCAGATGTCCAACCTGACCATTCTTATTGCTTCAGAGGCCCTGGCAGCCTGGTTCCCAGCTCCTTCGACAGAAGTTCCCCCAAAGTCCCAAGTCCTTCCCTGGAATCTCCCAATCTCTTTCCATCAGGAGGGGCCCCCAGTTCTGTGTGGCCACCCTTCCCAGGTCAGCCCATAGCCCACGCTCAGGCCATACCCGGAGATAGATCTTCATCTCCCGGCAGTCCTCCCGAGCCCCGTTCTCAATGAGCAGGGTCTGGGTCAGGGCTGCCTGTCGGGAGGCCAGGAACAGTGCCCGCCGGACTCCCCCCTTCTGCTTCTGCCAGTCCAACTGGAGCTCCACGGTGAAGCCTGCAGCCGGGGATGTATGTTAAGGAGAATCTGCCTCTTGCTCTTCCTCTATTCAGAGAGAAGGGAGGTACTCTTCCATCCCCTGTACCAGTGCCTCACTCACCAATAGAGTCAGGAACATGTTTTCCAGAAGCATTGAGGCAGAAGCTGAGGTTGATGCTGGAGGAAAATCAAGATGAAAGCTGGTATATCCAAGTGGAACAGGCACCCTATCTTCTACCTACCTCCCGGAGAGTCCCAGACTAGGACAACCCCATTGGTCCCCTTCCTAAGACAGGCCTGGTCTCCCTGCCCACCCCAGGCACAGACTGATGTATCCAGACTCGGTCCCTCCAATGTGCTGGGCTCCAGCTCACCAGGCCACAGGGTTCCCCTCCAAGCTGCAGCTACGCTCCTCCGGGTTGAACATAGCAGGGAAGATGGTGAGGGAGGCACTGGCAGACACGATGGGGCGACCCCTGTCAAGAGTGGGTGTGGGTAAATAGAGCTAAGACTCTGGAACGTGGGCACAGGAAGCTGATGCCCAAACCCTGGATCCCAGGGGCCTTTGTACACTTTCCCAACCTCAGCCCTATTGAAAAGTTCCCCAGTTCCCACTTCTCCCAGGCTGCCCCTCAGGAGTTCATACCTGTACACTACAGCCTTGTCCACACCAAAGGACCCCACAATCAGATCTGTAAGAAGTCAAGAAACTACCCCTTAGAGCAAGCCCCAAATCAGGGTCCTTCTGTCTCAACCCTCTGTTTTCATTGCTGGAGGCTGAAGTGGGGGAACAGTGCCACCTGGTGACATTAGCTTAGACCTGCACCCAGGAGCTTAGGAAAGGTGCACAAGAGGGAGTAGGGGTCTGTGACCAGGGACTTCTAGGGTGAAAGGGGCCTCGGGCGCAACTCACCAGGGTATCCGTTGCCATCCAGGTCTCGGCCTCCTCGTAGGGCAGAACCAAAGAAGTCCCGGCTGTGGCCAGCTGCCCACAGGGGCAGCAGAACCTGGGAAGGCTTAGAGCCCAGCCCCCTTGGCCCCCCAGGGAATACAAACACCACTCCCTGCTGGGTCTCCCCACCAAAGGGAGCTCCAATGGCTACATCTGCAAGACACACAACACAGGCAGTCAACAGGCCAGGAATCCAGGAGTCCAAATCTCTACCACCAGCCCCCAGGACCCTATTTTTTTCATTTGTCATTCCCATATTCTAATCTCTTCAAGCCCCAAAACCTAGACATTGGGATTTAAGTCTACATACCTCCTTAGGAAGTCACTGAGGGTCTGGGTATCTTAGTTGACAGGCACCCTGCCCCCCCCCCCCCACCGTTTTTTTAAGAGTGGCACCTGAGCTAACAACTATTGCCAATCTTTTTTTTTTTCCCTACTTTTTTCTCTCCAAATCCCCCCAGCACATAGTTGTAGGTCCTTCTAGTTGTGGCATGTGGGATGCCACCTCAGCATGGCCTAATGAGCTGTGCCATGTCCGCACCCAGGATCTGAACCAGTGAAACCCTGGGCCACAGAAGCAGAGTATGTGAACTTAACCACTCTGCCACGGGGCCGGCCCCTCCCAATCCCCTCTGACTCAGGCCCCCGACTCCTCCGCAACCTCAGTCCATCCATGATACTTACCATTGTAGCCATCCTGGTCCAGGTCCCCCAAGGGGGTCAAGGAGCTGCCAAATCGGCCAAACTCATCATGCCCAGTGAGGGTGAGGGTGGGTGTGGGCTCCATGCCAGCTGGGTGCTGCAGGTAGACATAGACCCTGCCTACCTCCTGAGGCCGCCCGTCAGCTGTCCGCTCCATCAGCAGGGGTGCCCCCACCAGCAAATCATCCAGCCTGGGGTAGGGGAAAACCCAGGCATCTTGAGACCTTGTCTTGCCCCTCCCTTCCCCAATCCTAGTGCCAGGAAATCCCAGGCATCTTGGATTGCAGGCTGCCTCCCACCCAGGTGAGAAGACCTGAGGTCTCCTGGTCCTCAGCTCTCAGCTCTCTCCTTGTCCCTGAGCCAAGGACTCAGGGGACATGCAGGCAGGAGTGAGGATAAGGCAGAGAGAGAGCCCAGAGAAAAACTTTCCTTGCATTTTTCCATCCCCCTCCTTCCCTCCTGGATCTGGGAAGGGCATCGTGGTGCCTCCTTCCCACTACTCACCCGTCCCCATTGACGTCCGTGGCAGCCACTGCATAGCCAAAGTAGGAGGCCATCTGGGGAGGACAGAGGGGCAGCTCTGGGTCAGAACCAAGGGGCCAATAAGAAGGATCAACAGGGGCTGTCTGGGGAGGTCAGGTACTCCAGGGAGCCTGAGAAGTCGGGCTGAGCTTATTGAGTCAGGGTTGGGGTTTGGTTGGCAGAGGGCTAAGCTGGGTTTGGGGGGGGGGGGGGCTGTCCTCACCTGTTCCCCTGAGAAGTTGTAGAGGGATCGGATGTCTGAGCCGTTAAGGATGGTGACCTGGGGATGAGGAGACATGCTCATTGGTCCTGGACTCCCAGACCATCCCATGGATGGAGGGCAGATGGGCACAGGATACCCAGGGGCAGGCATTCCTTGGAGACACAGACCACTTGTCCTTTAACTCTCTCCTGAGCTTTGCCCTCACATTCCCATCTCTATGCTGGGTAGCTCCATCCTACGGCTTCTTCACTATTTCTCTCCAGATCACTTATCAACTGCTGACAGATTTCATATTTATCTGTCTGTCATCCATCTCTACCCACTAGAATGGAAGAGCAATGGAGGCAGGAGCTTGGTTTTGTCCTTTGTTTTCTCCCCAGAGCCTACAGTAATGCTTGGAGAGCAAGAGACACTCAATAATTATTAGCCGAATTACTGAATACACGCTGAGGCCTCAGCCACCCTTCATCCTCCAGCCCTTCCAAACCAAACACTGATGTCTCCCCTCTAGTCCTCCTTAGCGGCTGGCCCTGCCAGTCCTGCCACTCCTTGCTGTCTCCCTGCTTCTCGCTGCTGTTGCTCTGGTGGGAGCCCTCTCCCAGGCCTGCTGGACAGCCCCTAGCCGCCTTCCGGCCTGGCTCTGCCTTCCTCATCACACCTTTCCTCCATGGCAGCAGACCAATCGATCGTCCCAGAGTGCATGTAGCAGGGCCCCCTTGGCTTGGAAACCCGCAGTGGTTCCCTGTAGCCACTGCCTGAAGTCTCCAGCTCTCGGCCATCCTTCGAGGCCCTGGAGAATCTGGCCCCAACCTTCTGGTTCTGCTCAGCCTTTCCTTATTCTCCCCACCCTCAACCAGCTCACATGTCTGCTACACTGGCCTGACTTTTGTTCCTTTTCTTTCATGCCTTTTTTCATGCTCCTGCCTAGGGTACCCTCTCGCCTCATCTCCCCTGATCCTTCATAGAAACTTCTCTGATCCATCCCTGCCCTAGAAAGGAGGTTTTCCTTCCCCTAAACTGCTATCTCATCTTAACCACTTTTCTGAAATTTATTGTAGTGCAGAAAGAATGCTGGCTTTGGAATAAGGCAGATCTTGTTTTAAATTTCTATCCAGCCATTTACTAACTGGGTGATCTTAAACAACTGCCTTGGTCTCTTAGAGCCTCAGCTTTCTCACATGTAAAATGTGAATGGTAATATCTAGCCCAAAAGTTTGTTGTGAAGAATAGAAATCACGAGTGGACAGTGCCTGACACATTGAGGGGCTCATGAATAGCAGTTCGGCCTTAGATTATAATTTATGTGCATCTTATCTTACATCCTTGATTAGAGGCACCTTATGAGATGGGGTATGATGTCTTATTCATCTGCTTATCTCTTACCTTGCCTTAATATATGTTAATTGACCAAACTCCTAGGGCATTCTTATCTGTCTCCTTTGAAAGCACTTGTCATGGTCTAATAATAACAGCTCCCAGTTGTACAGAGCTGAACAGTTCACTAAGTGCTTTCACGTGCGTTATCTCATTGCCCCTCACAAGAGCCTTGTGAGGTCAGACCTATTATTATCCCATTATACAGAGAAGAATGAGGTTCAGGGGGTGAAGCAGGCTCAAGGTTTTTAGGGAATGAAGTGGGAGAGGAATCAATAACAGAAGTTCCCATCCAGAGTGAGTGTCAGAAATTGAACCCAGGTCTGACTCCAGAGCCCAGGCTCTGACCCACTTTTGAACCCTCACAAACTGCCAGGCGTGGGTCTTGTGATTAGCCGGGGGAGAGGGGAGGGAAGGAAGGTCAGGCTGGGTCTTACATAACCGTAGGTGAGGTTCCCTTTGGGCACGCCTGCAACAAAGTCTGTGAAGAGAAGAGAAAGTTGTGGGCTGGAGGCAGGCAAAGGGGAGTGGGACAGAAATGCTAAGTGTCAGGTTCCTGTGGCCCTAGGCCCTAGGTCTCCACCTGCCCCCACCCTTGGCCCCAGCCTGAGGATACACTCACCTTCTGTGTCGTCGCCACTGAATTCACCCACAGCCACAGAGTATCCTGGGGGACAGGGTGGGTAGACATTAGTATTCCTACTTTGAGGACCCCTCTGCCCTGGCCCACCCTTCAATCCCTCCCCCCAATACTGGGCCTTCATAGTCAGCCTGCACATGACAAGTATGGCAGAGAGGTGGGGGTGCGGGGCTCGGCAAGGACAGGCGTGCCTGAGATTCCCCTTGCTATTCCAGACCCTCTTTGCTGGCTCACCCAGGTAGCTGTCATCATAGATGGAACTAGCCTGGCGAGTCTGCAGCTGCCCCTGAACCAGGTTGATCAGGTACTCAGGGTAATAGGATTCTGCAATCTGCTCCTGGGTGGCAGACAGGATCTGACCTGGGGAAGGAGATGAGGAGGGGATGGATGGAAGAGGAGGTATGGGGAGGGGGCACTGGGGGCTGATGGGGTAGGCTTTTAGAAGTCTGGTCCAAGGAAGGGAAGCTTATGGAGCGTGGTGGAAGAGGACATGGAAGTCTCAAGAAAAGGAAAGGGGAATTGGGACAGGGACAGAGAAGGCAAGGGTGACGATTTCAGGCTGGGAGCGGGGATGAGAGGCCGCATGCTAGGGGACTAAGGGACAGAAGAGGAAGGACTTACCTTGCCAGAAATAGCTCCCTGGCCCACCTAGGACCACACGCCCAGTCTGTGGGGGAAAGGAGGTGAGTTGACATCTGGTCCTGATCCCCCTGTGTCCCTCACCCACAGCCACTTCCCTCCTAGATTGCCCTCTCACCTTGGTGAACTCGGCACTGAAGCCCCCTTGGCAGTAACCCTGTCCTGCCGCCCAGCTGAAATCTGTGAGGGGAGAAGGTGCTGAGAAGGAGCCTGTACAGATGGACCCCACAGGAAAGAAAAGAGAGCTTGGGGAGGGAGGTGGGAGAGGGAACCAGAGAAAGAACCTCCCTGGACCAGATGAGGAACATAAAAGCTGGGGGATGGGGGTGGGGACTCAGAGAGAGCAGATACAGGGCACACGCCCCCTCTTGCCCTACCTGAGCGGCAAGGTGCGTACTCCAGAATTCGGGTGAAGTTGTCTGTGGAGAGGTAGCAGGTGCCTACAGGGTCGCTCAGCGGCTCCTTTTCTGTGCGCCAGCTGTAGAGTGGAGCACAGGCCTGGGAGGGCCCGGGAGGAGGGTGCTTCAGGTTGAGTGCAATAGGGCCCCTCCTCCCTCCCTCCAGGCCTGTGCCCATCCCCTAGCCACGACACCACCGAGCCTGCTGGCCCCTCACCAAGATGGAGGAGCCATGGGCTCGAACCGTTGCCCCGAACCATTGCAAGGACTTGTATTCCACAGGCTCCTCTCCCTCTGGGCTGGAAAGGGAGGAATCCAGGATCCGAGAACCTTGGGGAAGTAAGAAAGGGGAGTCGTGCCAGGCCCTGGGCAGCTGACCCTAGAGCGGTGCCCACCCTCAGCCTAGGGGCACCCAAGCACTTGCAAGGCCCAAGCCCCCGTGACTCACTGGGAGGGGGAGTGGCGAAGCGTCTTTAAAGTATGCTTTGTGTAGCCGGACTTACCCCTCCCCTACATACATACACATGCACACATGCATGCACACATGTGCACACACACAGAACTTGGCTTTTTTAGAGTTGCCTTCCCCTGGTCCCCTGCCTCCTCACTCGGCTGGGACAAGGATGCTTGTGAGGAGGTGGAGGCAGGAGGGCGGCGGCGAGGAATGGCTGTTTCCCAAGAGGGTAGTCCTCTGGCTGCACTTCTTGGTCTGTACCTGCGCCTGCGTCTCTAACAGCATCTTGTTCCATCTTTCTTGACCTTTCTCACATCCCTGAATACCTGTCCCCTTATGTATCTCTCTCTCTGTACATCTGTCTGTCTGTCTCTTTCCAAGCCCTATCTCTGCCCTCTGTAGAACAGCCTTCTTTATTCCTCTGATTCTCATTTGTCTTTCAGGTTTTTAAAAAAACCAGTCTGTTTCATGATTTTTCCCCCAATGCTCCATCTTTTTCTGCTCTCCTCTCTTTGTCCCTTCATCCCAGTCTTGATCTCTGGAGCCAGATTGCTTGAGTGCACGTCCTTGCTCCACCATTTACTAGCTGTGTGACCTTGGACAAATTACTTAACCTGTTTCCTCACCTATAAAATGAGGATAATAATACCTCCTACAGTTGTTGAAAGGATTAAGTGAGATAATATATGTAAAGTGCTTTCAGCAGTGCCTGGCACAGAGCGAATGCTCTGGAAGTGTCAGCTGTTATTATTGTTTATCTCTTGTCTCCATCTGTCTCCCTCCCCTCCATCTCTGCACTGACTCCAGACCTTGAGCTCCTTGAGGGTGGTGGCTTCATCATGTTTCAGTCCCCTGTAGCACCAGCACAGGGCCTGGCATGCACTTAGTCAGTGCTTAGTTAAATGAATCAAATAGTCTGTGTGACTCTCCCTGTCTTTGTCTGTGTTACTGCCCTGGCCTCCCTGAGTTGTGGGTGATTCAGGGGAAATGAGAGCCACATGTTTCTGAATCATGCCCGCCCTCCTTGGGCTGGGCTGGACTGGGAACGTGGTGTGAGTGCCACGGGAGCTGCTGCTCCGCTGCACGGCGCTGGAGCACCAGAGCACCAGTGTGCTGGGAGGGCACGTGGCCATGCGGCTGGGCAGGCTCCACTCCTCTCCAGGCACCACCTGGGCCCACCCCCAAGCCACAGTCCCCCTCCAGGCCCTCCCTGAACTTCCCCCACCTAGCAAGGGGGTTACCTTTGCTGTCAAATTCAATGGGGGTGCATGGCGCGGGGCTGGCACCCCAGGGACAGAGGTAGACCTCGCCGCCTTGCAGCACTCCCGGCTGGCTGGTGTTAGCCTTGGGTGCTCCCACAAGCACGCTGACCCTGTGGAGGGGAAAGGAGAGGCAGTTCAGGGTGGCTCCTAGCTCTTTTCCAGTCTCCCAAGGGAGGAAGGACCCAGGCCTCTGGGCCAGGGGCTGGCTGGGGGTGGGGTAGATGCCCCCTTGCGTTGTATTTATATCTCAGAAGATGCCACAGATGCCAGAGGCACAGGCTGGAGTCAGGCGGTCCCCATGTGCCGCTGTCACTAACATAGCCCCTCCCCTCCTCCCCTCACCCTTTCTCCTCTCCTACCTTCCCATTATTAAAGAGAGGAGGAGCTAGAGTCAGTTCTGGGAAGGGGACAGGAGCCAGAGGGCCTGGATCCTAGCTTCTTCTATGGACCTATGGACCTGCCAAGATCAGATGCGCAGGCTCTGGAACCCCAGGGTCCTCTCACCTAGCCTGTACTCTCTGGTCCCAAGCCAAAGCCCTTCTTGGGCCAAGACTCAGGCGACCGGCTGCCTGGCTGCCGAGCCCTGGGGCGTGTAGGGGGAAAATGTGAGTCTTGGAAATCAGGCAGTAGGAGTAGAGAGAGGAGCTGGGAGGATGGTGAAAACAGCTTGTCCCCTAGGCCCAGGCCTGCCTCCCCATCCTGGCTGGGTCTGTCTCAGCCCCTGAATCCCTTTCCCACACAACATCCCTAGGGGTCTGAACTCAGATTCTGCTCTACTGTGATATTAGTTCCGGACATGGTGCTTCTATTCCTCCTGAGATGAGGAGGCGAAGGTTGCCTTTGTGGGGGTCCTGTATAATGGGGTGGTCATGGTTAAGGTCCTGGGCAATCTTCCTGCCTTCGGCTCTATCTCTACCGTTCCTAGGTCCCTTGCCTCCAAGGCCTCTGTGCAGCTGTCAGCCCTCTTGGCTTTCTCCTCCAGGGTCTCCCATGAGGACTGTATCCGGCAGTGTGGGCAGTTGGACCCAGCCCCTGGGCCAGTAGATCTGACCCCTGCCAGCCTTGACCTCTGCTCTCCTCCATAGCTGCCTCTGGCATGCTTCCCAATCTCTCTGTCCCTCTGCCCCTTTGACTACTTGCTCTCTTGGTTTTGGTTTTGGGTCCTCTCTCTGTCTTGATCTCAGGTCTTGGGCTTCTCCATCTCTATGGGTTTCTGGCCCCTTTCAGTTTTCAACATTCCCAATACCACCCCTTCCCTGATATTTGGATACCTACCTCAGCCTGTCTCACCAGGCAAGAGTCCCAAGTCGGGGATTATGGTAGAGGTCACAAAAGCTTGGGTGTCTTCCAAGAAGACCAGGTAGGGGATGGGTGAGAGGTTTGGGGTCCAAAAGGAATAGGGGATGGGAACACAAGGCAGCAGGGCCAGGGGGCTGAAATAGAGAGTGAGGAGTGGTTTAGGAGGGCCAGAGGGTAAGAATGGAGGAGGGAGAAGGCAGGGTCCAGAAGAACAGGAGGGGGCCAGAGACTGAGAGTTCCTGGAGTGATGGGGGGTGGGGTGCCAGCCTGGTTACCCTGGGGACAGGAAATGTTTACTGCCTGTGGCTTCCTGTCTGTTTCTAACCTCTCACTTCTCCGTTTGTCTCCCACCCGCTGGGCCCCACCCCTCTCACTCAGGCCTCACATCCAGTTGCGGGGTGGGCACTAGCTATTCCGAAGGCACAGTGACCTGGTCAGTTGTCAGGCCCAGTAGCTGAGGCTAGTGGTAGGGAGCGGTTGCATTGCTCCAGGGCTGGGTGAGGAGAGAGGGGTGCAACGCTCCCTTAGCAGGGGCTGCCCCAGAGAACAGCTGTGGTGCAGTAGGCCGTGAACAGAGCCCTGGACCAGGAGTCAGGAGTTCTGGGTCAGGCACTAGTTCAGTGTAGCCTTGGGCAATACCCTTCCCCTCTTTCTCTGAGTGAAGAGGTTGAACAGGTTATCTCAGAGTCTCCTGGAGCTCTGATACTCTATTTCTAGGAGAGGACAGGGCTGCAGCCAAGGGATCCCTCTCCCCTCCCAATTTTTCCAACACCCTCTGCTCTTGGGGAATAGTTGAGCCTGAGTGCTCCTGGGATGGCCTAAGGAAGAAGGTTGGAGTTTGGCAGGGGTGGAAGGTGAGAGAGAGGCCTTACAAAGCTTGTAAAGTCCACAAGCTCATGGGCCAGTGCCATATGCATTGTGGCTGTGTGAAGTTTCAGGAGATCTGGCATGCAGGCAAGGGACACAGACCCAGACCCAGACCTGTCCCCCACTGCCCACGGCCTATACCTGAGTGTTCAGTGGCCCTTCCATCCCAGCTCCCCTAAGTCAGTCCAATAAACGGTGCCCTCTCCCATGTACCAAGTGAGGCACCTGGTGTCAGGGATGGCCTGTCACATAGTTTATCCTTCTTCTTCCACTCCTGGTTCCTGCTTCCTAAATCCTGCAGCAGTTGGGCCTCATAGGGATCCAAGAAGGTAACAATGGAGGGTTCTTGGGCTATTTTCAATATTTCAGAAAGCCTAACGGAAATCACGCATTCACCTGATAAGACGGTCTGGGCTAATTAAAACCTCGAGTGTATTTTCTTTTGGCTGGAATTATATCAGCTCATGTGAGAGCCTGGTTATCGCATACTGGTCAGAAGCTCTGATTGGCAGCTATAGATGTCTTGTTCTAACTTCCAGTTGACAAAAAATGGGAAAAAGGAATTAATTATTCCTTACTAAATGCAGTTGGGCAGATAAGCTCTTCCAAAATATCGAGTCCAAGGAGGAAATAACTGCTGTAATTTATTTTGAAGTTTAGATCCCTGAAGTTCTGGGGTTGGTTCTTGGAGACCTGGGCTGCCACAACTGGCAGGCGCAGCCGAGAGAGCATCCACTGGTTTGCAGACTTCCCTGCAGACGCCTCAGGGCTGCCACGTGGAGTAAGCGGAGGCTAGTTTGGCCCTCACATTTTTAGAGTCTTCTGTTAGAGCAACTTCTTTTCTCTGTTTTATATAGAATGCCCTGGTAAGATAGCATTTGAATTTAAACAAAAATAATGAAAAAATGTTAATAAAAAAATTGCTCACCTAGTCCCATGTCTTCATTTTACAGATAGGAAAACTAAGTCCCAGAGAAGTTACGGAACATGTCCAAGGTCACTCAGAATCCTTTCCAACATAAGAACCAGAAACCAGGGATTCTGATTCCTCGGCCAGAGTTCTGGTCTACCCTGTTGCCAATTTATCCCCTGCTCTCCTCTCCATTGTCTCCCCAGCCAGGCTTCTGATTAACCCAGCTCCTGTTCAATACACGTTACTGTTTGACTCTGCTGGCCTGACAAGGTCTGGGGTGGAGAGTAGCAAGTGGACCAGGGCCCAGCCCCTGTAGGTCTTACAGCAGCCTTGGCCAGGCCAGAGGAGGACACCGAGTTTTGGGTCTCCCAGTGTATTCTCAAGAGATATGCCTGGCTGGTTGGGGAGGAAGAGCTGCCTCCACTTGTGGCAGCACCGGAAGGAGATAAGGAGCTGGGCTGAGGCTGGTCCTCCTTTCAAGCTCCTGTCCTGGACCAACTCACGTCCCCTCTCCAAGCCTTGGATTCTCTACCCAGCAAATGACGGGGTTGCCCTTGAATGGTCCCTAAACCGACTTCTAGTTCTCGACTTCAGTGACTCCTGAAGCTTCAGTGTATATACATATAAAACGAGGGCAATAATGCTTCCTCTACCTAATGCAAGGGTTTTTGTAATGATCCAATGGAAAAACTGATATAAAAGTGCTAAGGAAAGTGAGGGACTATTATTACTATCGCTGCTATAAGCAAATACTAAAAGCAAGAAATGGGGGAAAACCTAGACAAAGAACCAGGTGGCATCCAGGGAGGAGAGAACTAGAAACAGAAATCAACTCCTTCATGAAAACCAGGCCTCCCATGTATTGATCACCCCCTGTGGACCAGGTGCCTTTTGTATATACTGTCTCATTTAGTTCTCAGAATAGCCTCAGAAGTTAGGTGTCTGATTTTCATGAGAACACCAGGCTCCCAGAGCGTAAGTAACTGGCCCCAGGTCACACAAAGAACAAGTCGGGGGCCAGGACACACACCCAGCTCTGCCTGACTTAAAGGTTGGCCCCTTCCTACCATGTAACCTCTTGTGCTCACCCTGTCCTGTGATGCTCTTTCGGGGTCCACCGTGAGAGGTGATGCAGGGAGACCAAGAACACCGAGGCCCTCCCTCTCCAGTGATGGCCCCAGGTGAGGGGCTATGTTTGTCCCCTGCAGGGAGCTGGGGTTGAAGGCCCAGCTGTGGGAGGATGGGGGTCACTGGGGAGGTAGAATGTTCAGAGTCCTGCTCTAAGAGTGTATTGTAAAGAGAAAATGAGAGGGGAGGAGTGCAAGCTGGACACCTGGGTTCTCTTGGGAGGAGAGATGAGCAGAGGGGGAGGGGAAGGGACGAGAATGCTGGGTCCTGTTTTAGAAGAGGGCTTTAGGGGCTGAAGGACCAGGCCAGGGGCCAGCAGACACCTAGGGAACTGGGAGTGTGTGAAAGTCCAGATGTTTTAGAGGAGTGTCCTAAAAGGGAGATGACACTCTTGCTGGGTGGGGGTAGGGTAAGAGGAAGGTTAAGAGCCGGCTAACTGGATACCCTGATGTGGGGGAGGATCCCATCCGCTCCCTCCTTCCCTCTACTCCATTTGGGTTGTGGTAAGCAGTTTGAAGGGGCCTGGGGGAGGCCAGGCCTGGCAGAGGCTTCAGGCCAGGGTGATGCAATGGGGTTTGGGCAAGAGGCCAGGGGGGTGGGGTGGGGGTTGGGTGGGGACCTTGAAAAGCCCAGAACCAACAGCTGGGACCTAACCATCTTTCTTTTTCCCCATCCTCAGTCCTCTAGACAAAGGACAAATTTGCTCCCCCTCCCCAATTGAATTAGCTAGATTAATCCTTCTTCTCCAAAAATTAGAGAAAACGAGTACAGACCAGTTAACTATATCATGTGTAAAAACTGCTCACCTCTGACAGAGGTCCCATCAAACCCTGAGATACTAGGGGTTGGGGTGGGGGTGGTGCTGGGGAGCAGCGGGAAGCTCAGAGCCCAGAGCCGTCGGGGAAAGAGGATTACCCCAGTGATTGTGGAGCATCAGGAATCTGGCATCTGGGAGTCCCTGTTCCAGGCAGGAGCAGCTACCTTCCTCTCACTTCCCAACCCCCCACCTTTAAACAAACACCCTTGTTCTAATGTTGCCTCAGCTCTAACTCCAGTTCCCCCAAAGCCTGTGGGCTCCCTATTTTCCAGGCACTCAGGCTCCAGTCTGCTTGTCACCCTGCTGAGCTGGGAATGAGGATCCTCCTTTGAGACGTTCCCAGTCTCTGCTGTCTGTGTTCTGCTGCTCTCGGGCCCAGAGAGAGCCCGCGTCTCCCCAGCTTCCGACCCCAGCCCCAGAAGTTCCAGTCTCCTTTCAGCTCCAGCCGACAAGCTACAGGAAATAAGCTTTTCTCTTCCTCCCAAGAGCTAGAGGAAGAGGGAAACCGCCCACCCCCCTTCACGCGCGCACACACACCCCTCCCGACACATCCGAGCACCCGCCCTTGGCTGAACCCGCCCCCAGCCCCTGCGCCCCCGGGCCAGGGTCCCGGGACAATCCCTAGGTTCCCGGATCCCCTTGTCTGAACAGAGATGGGGGTGGAGGGCGGAGTAGGAGACGGAGCAGAAAGCAGAGGGAGCCGCCGTCCCCTTCCCGGGTCTTTCCCGGTCTGAGTTGAGGGGGGAGGGGAGGATGAGGCAGGCCCCCATGTAACCTCCGGACCCCCCCAGTCTCTGACTCCTCTCTTACTACACACAGCTCATTCTGCTTCGACCCGTTCTCTCTCCACACAATGGCCCTCTGGGGTCCCCAGGTCCCCCGGCACTCCAAAACGCCCTTCCCGGCCTCCGCGCCCCCTCTCCCGCCCCCATCCGCCGCGGGTCCCGGCAGCTCACTGATCTCAGCCAGAGATCCTCCGCTCTCCATTCACGCGCCCTCCTCTCCACTGGCCCCGAGACCCCTGCCCAGACTTCTCCAGCTTTCAGCTTCGAGTCCTCTCCCCACCCCACACATGTCTCCCCACGGATCTCTCTCAAACTCCAGGCCCCCCTCCACGCCGGCCACTGTCCCCTCCCTACTCCAGCGCGGGCCCCCAGCTCTGGCGTGGGCCCCCAACTCCAGCCCTGGTCCTTCCAAACTCCGCCTCCCAAACTCAAGCCTTGGTCCCCTCCAGACTCCAGCCGCGCCCCCGTCTCCAGGCGCCCCCACTTCCCGCCGCCAACCCTCTTCACTCACCCGTCTGTCCCCGGCCGGTAAAACTCCACTGAGAAGCCGAAGAAGGAGCCCGGGGGCCCAGAGAGCACTGCTGGGGCCTCCGCGTCTAAGTTGAAGCCCCCGACCCTGGGTGGCGGCGGCAGCAGCAGCAACAGCAGCAGCGGCAGCAGCAGCGGCAGCAGCGGGGGTCGGCGCCGGGGGCCCCAGCGCAGCTGCACCGCGTGGAGAGGGGACCCTGGCGTCCGGCTCCCCATAGCGCCCGCTCTTCCCTGTCCTGGGGCCACCGACCCGGAGCCGCTTCCTAAACCTCCCAGAGGCGAATGACTCAACGCGGGGAGGAGTTTGCCAAACTCCCGGCTGAGCCCTCCCCCCGCCTGCAGGGGGGGCGGGCGGGGGGGCATTCCTGGGTCCTAGGAACGCTGAGCCCGCGCCCCCCACCCCGAAGGGGCGTGGGGGGGGGGCCGCACCTCTCCACTCCCCTCTCCCCAGCCCCAGCTGGAGGCCGGTTGTCTGGACTGGGTCAGACTGGACGGGTTTGGGCTCTTCCCCCTCCTTCTCTCTGCTTCCCCCTCCTTCCTCCCCCCTCCTTTCCAGATGTACAACGTAAACGCTCGGAAAAGGAGTCGGAAAAAGGGAGCGGAGAATTTCCTAATGAGGAAAGGAATCACCTCTGGAGGGCGGAGGGAGTCTGTATACGTGTGTGGGGTCTTCCTTACTTCTTCAGGGAGGAGACTTTGGGGTCTAAAGAGGCAGGAGACACCTCTGGCATCTGGCCAACTGGGATTCCCCCTTGCCTTCCGGTGCCACCGGGTGCCTGGGTTCCGGCCAGCTGGATTTGGGACTCAGGAGTTGAGGTACAGAGAACTCAGTTAGCCTGATCTGATGGAGCGCCTACATGGGCTCCTCGAGTCCCACTGCCCTCACCCAAGCTGCTAGAATCGAAAACCCTGGAGTCTGGGGTCTCTCACCAGGAGGATTCTGCTCCAGGCCACCCCCTTCTTGGTTGTAGGATATGGAAACCTCTGCCGAGTCCCTTTCTGGAATCTGGCAATTGACCAGGAACGTGGGGGTGGTGGGGAGGGGGTGTTTTGGCCCCTCAGTGTCTTCTTGATCAAACTGGTTGGATTCCTACAAACCTGGAGAATTATAGGGTGAGGTGGGGAGGGGGTGGTGGTGGTGTCTTGCAAAGGGGCCAGCCTTTAGCTTCTATTTTGTGTAGGCTCTGGGAGCTGGAACCCAGGACCCCATTCTCCCTAGATCCCCTGTGGAAGTAGAGGAAGGGACTCTAGCCAGGGAAGGCAGTGACCCCCTGCCCGCCCCTTCCCCCAGCCCTGGCTCTGTGTGATGAGATCACCTTTCAGGATTCTAGCCTTTATCTTAATCTGGGGGAGGGGGACGAGGGGCCTAGATTGTCTCCTAACTTCTTTCCAGACCCTTTCTTGCCTCTTTCCTCCAGGACGCCTCCCCTTCCAGAATAATAATTTCCCAAATCAAACCCTGCCCCCTCTCTTCCCCAGTCCCCTGCCCCACTCTGGTCTGGGGGACTCAGAGTAAAAGTGCCCAGAATTGATGCTTTTCCTTCGAAGGCTGATGCTCTACTTCCTGTCCCAAATCACCCAGCTGTTTTTTTAAAAGCCCCTCTCCAGAGCCAGCTGCAGCCCAAGGGAGAGGCCAGCTGGTTAGACTGTGGGGTGATGCTGGCCCCCATCCCACTCTCACATCTGCAGGTCCTGACCCTTTCTTAGGCGAGGAACCCGAGGAATCTCTGGGTCAGCATCTTAAGCACAGCACTGCCGCAAAGGTAACCTCGAGGAGAAAACTACTCATGCCAAGGCTGAGGAGCCCCTTGGGGAGGAGAGGAGCTGAGGCATGGCTGCTGTGTAACCCAGAAAGGCACATGTGTGTGAAGCCAACTCTCTCCTTTTTCAGCCCAGGCACAAGCTCTTTAGATTTTCCCAGGATTTGGGAGCTGGGGGTGGGGGCAGGGAGGGGTACAGGGAGGGAGGTGTGTGACTCAGCTCCTCCCAGGAGCCTTGGTGGGGGACAGGGGACATAGCGTCCTGCCCCAGTCCTCCTCCCCACTCCATCCCCCCCAGTCTTGGCCAACTCAAACAGCCCCCTCCCTGTCCATTCCCTGCTCCTGTTTACACCGGGAGCCCCTTAGTCATTCTCTGGCTAGCTTTTCTACTCTCCCCAATATCCCTCCTCTCTTGGCTCTGTCTGCCCTTATAAGTCCTCTCCCAGTGGCCCCAACACCTCCTGCCTTCCCTCTCACCAGGGCTGCCTTTGCCTGGCCCTCCCTTCCTCTGCTCTGAGCCAGGCCTGAACTTAGGGTTCCCTCCTAGTTGGAGCGGCTTCAGCACAGCCCTCCAGGTTGGGAAGCTTCTGGAAGCTGGCCTAGAAAGGTCAGCCAGGAGGAACTCCCTAGAGGTCATCAGCCCAACCCACTCCTTCAGAAGAGGAAATGAGTGTAGAGAGATGAAGTGACTTGTCCAAGGTTACATGGCTAGCCAGTTAGTGGTGAGTCTAGACCCTAAGCGTTCTGACTCTAAACCCATGCCCTCTGCTCTCAGCCAACTGCCCTCCAAATGCCCTGTCTCCTCTCAGATTTTTCTGTGTCTTGTGTGTCTCTCAGCGTGTCTCTGGCCCAGCCTCTGTCTCCAAATGTCTCTGTTTTCTCTCTCAGATCTGACCTTTCTGGCACCCTCTGCGCCTTCATCGCTCAGTAGGAATGATTTGCTGTGATGACTGACTATTATTAATCATGGTCTGCTTGATGGAGGGGCAGAGGGGGTGAAGGGCAAGGGCAGATACTCACCAGGCTCCTGCTGTCACCAGCCTGCCTGCCCTGGAGGCTGGAGCTTTTGAACCAGAAGAGTGAGTTTCCAAAGAGGCACTCAGGATACAGGTGCAAAATCTACAGCCACGAGCCGTGGTGAATTTCAGCAGGGTGGGAGGGGGGTTGGGAGAATGGGTTTATTTAGCGCATGCTATATGCCTGGCTCGGGGCTTAACTTTAACTCATCTTTATCCCATTTAATCTCCCCAGCTCTCCAGCACTGAAGATATTATGATTGTCATTTTACTGTCAGGAAACTGAGGCCCAGAGACTGAAGCAATGAAGCCGAGATCTACAGAAAGAAAGGGGCAGAGGTGGAATCCAAATTCGATCTCAGCTGATTCCAAAGCTGTGGCTTTCCCTTGCACTGTTAGTTTAGCCCTCTGAACTGGGCTGGGTTTCCACAGGGGGAAGATTCTGGAGTAGGGATCTTTAACCTGGGTCCATTGTCCCTAGGGTGGGGTGCGGGAAGATTGGGTACACGATTCATTAATTCTCTGAAACTGGAGGGAAGTTTTTTTTTTTTTTTTAGGAAGATTAGCTCTGAGCTAACATCTGCCACCAATCCTCCTCTTTTTGCTGAGAAGACTGGCCCTGAGCTAACATCCATGCCCATCTTCCTCTACTTTATATGTGGGACGCCTACCACAGCATGGCGTGCCAAGCAGTGCCACGTCTGCACCCGGGATCCGAACCAGCAAACCCCGGGCCACTGAAGTGGAACGTGTGAATTTAACTGCTGCTGCCACTGGGCCAGCCCCTGGAAGGAAGTTTTCGTGTGTGTGTATGTGATTTCTCTGTGGCAGGATCCATTGTTTCTTTCACTTTTTTCTTTTATTTTTTTGTTTTTTGGTGAGGAAGATTTGCCCTGAGCTAACATCAGTGCCAATCTTCCTCAATTTTGTATGTGGGATGCCTCCACAGCATGGCTGATGAGTGGAGTACATCCCCGCTAGGGATTTGAACCCATGAACCTGGTCCTCCAAAGCAGAGTGTTCGGAACTTTAACCACTAGGCCACAGGGCCAGTCCCAGCAACTCTGTTGCTTCTTTTAGAGTCTCAAATGCCTGGAAGTTCTGAGAGCACTGAGGCTGAATGTTTTGATTTCAAGGAATAGACTCGAGCCTTGCTGAGCCTGTAAGAAGCCTGGTTGGGTGGCACAGGTTGAGTGAGGTCTTCGTGAAATAAAACTTCCCAATGTGTGTGGCAGCACACACAGACGGGTTGTAGGTGTGCTGAGACAGAGGTCTATCCCCTCAACCCTCAAACCACCCCAGGCTGGTGGCTTCTGGAGAGAGTGACCTCTTTTGCTCATTCCAGGGGATTGTACAAATATAACGTTCTCAATGTGATACGATGCCAAAAAGAGTGAGAAGAGTTCTCTGGACACAGGGCCCAGAGGGGCTTGTTGGTTTGTGGCTCCTGGATTTGACGTTGGGGCCCGCTCCTCATGCCCCGTGGTGGGGTGAGGAGTGGGAGTCAGATCTCAGAGGGAAGGAAAGAGGGATGCGTATGAAGATGATGGAGCTACAGGGGGATCTCTGGAAGTAGAGGGGGAGCCCGGTTACCCAGAAGTCTGGGTCCAGAGCTTGCTAAAGTTGGGGTGTTGATGTGTGTGTATGTGTCTAAGAGAGAGAAATCAAAAAGTACGGGAGCAGACCGTCTGAACCCTCGGGCTCTGTCGTTGCCCTGACTCAGGTCTTGGCCTTGGGGAACTGATGGCTCCATCATCTGTGAGTCACTACCCACCACCCCCACTTCTTGTCTGACCCAGGAGAAACCTCTCCTCCATGTCCCAGACCTAAAATAAACCTAGACTCCCTTCCCCTTTCCACCCCCACTTTGCTCAGCACAGAGGAGGGGTGGGGTGGATGAAGGATGTTTGCTAGGATGACGAGACCAGTCCTGGGAGATAAGATGCTTGGGTTCTCTTGGGGCTCTGGGGCTCTGAAACTAGGGATTGAGATTATGCCCAGATATCCCTGTAGGGACCAAACTGAGAGTTTTTCCAGGCTGGACTAGGTTGGGGAGGGGCAGAGGGACAGGGATGAGGGGAAGGGCACTGACGGGAGAGGGACAGGGCTACAGGGACGCTGGGGAGAAAACTATAAGGCCCAGGGTCCAGAATAAGCAGACCAATCGGAAGGAATTTCCCCTACCCAGCTAGTGTCTTCTTTGCCACACCCTCTTCAGTTTTTCTATTCTTTTTTGGGGGGAATTTTTTGAGGCAATAGAATTCTACAGAGAAATGTAACCACCCCAGATAGGAAGTTCAAAGGGAAATAAGTTCTCTGGGGTGTCCTATACATTGACCTCATTTTATTTGCTCCTCTACCCCACTTCCGTTACTTTCCATCTTTTTCTCCCTTTTGCTGCCAGGTACCTGTCTCTGGAAAGGAAAGGAGTGGCTGAAGCTTCTGGGCTGAAGGGCCTGGAAGCTGGAGGAGAGATCCATCCGGGGTGGGAGCTGTAGGCGGGAGCATCAGTTTCCTGGGATGGCCTTCCCAGATGTACACACATCTGGAGCCCATCAGGAGGGACCTGGAGCACCAGGATTCCCAGTGCACATCCGACTGGGGCTGTGAGGGCCTGAGGATGAGCCAGGCGTTCCCTCCCACCCCCACAAGTTTGCCTGCCATTTCTAGCCCTCTCTTGAAAAGGATTACCAACCCCAGACAGGAAGTTAGGGCACCGGAAGGGGCTGGGAGGAGGGCAAGAGGGCCAGAGATTACACTCAAAACCCAGACATACTGTTTCACCAGCTTCAGCTCTTTCTGGCTTGATAGAGATGACAGCATCTCTGGTCAGTTAGGAATCAGGCTGTGTGTGTGTACAGCATAGGTATGCTATTTGTCCTTGACACAATAATAAATTTGCTGTGTCATCAGTTTAGGGGTGAGGGCCAGCCTGTCCCCCTCCTTGCTTTTCATGAAAAGGCATGAGTCTTCCCCATGAGTTCTCTGGACCTCTGGCACTCCTCACCTCTCCACCCCTAAACAAACACACATGCTCCTTCCTTGGCTGCAAATTCCTCTCTGTCCATCGTCACCTTGTAATGAGCACATTTGTTTTCTAGGGATCATGTGCAGGGCTAAGAATAGGTCCATCCCCTTACCCTTGCCTTCAGGGAGCTCTGACCTGTTGGGGTGCTGATTTAGGGGGTAAATACAGTGATCCCTGCAAGGAATCCAGTTGTTCCCAGCTGCCAGCCCCTGAGGGTAAGATGGAAAGTCTCTGGGGCTGAGATTCACGAGCTCGGTGATACTGAGCACTCCTGGGTACAGAGCTCTTTCCCTTTCTTCCGCAGCTATAGCTTGAGGAGAAACCGAGCCTTAAAAGATTCTTCAACAACCTCTGGTCTCCAAGGTTGTGGCTTACTAAGTTAGGATAATAACATAAAAGAAGGTAGTGTTGTATGCAATTTACAAATGGTTTATTTGTGGATTTAATGTACAAAAATGTATTGGGTTTCCTGTCTTACATGCAGCAGAGGTGGAATGGACTATGCTCTTTGAGCCTCCACCCCTTCTCACCTCTGGCCTCAACCCTTCATTGGACTGCAAAGCCCTGAGAGAGAAGCCAAGGGGAGGGGCTCCCTTCAATAGCTCTCCAGCAGCTCAGAGGCTGGGCACCAGAGACTTCTTGGTCCCAGTCTCTGTTCTAGGTTTGGCTAGAGGGTCCCAGCTGACAGAACTGTGGGGCTGGGGGGAGGGGGAGGGCTAGGGCCCTCAGGTCCCTAAGATAGAGGAGGGATGTGTGATAGAGATTGACCTGGGAAAGGAAGTTTGGGGTTTGGCTAGCAAGCTGAGTGGCTGATGAAGGGAAAGGTGGGATGGAGCTCTAAGCTTTCACCTCTTGGGGATCTGTCCTTCCTTCAGGCCACACCCTCACACCCAGCCTGCCAGGGCTGGCCACACCCCCACAGCTGGCTGGGAGGAGATCTCAATCCTACCCCCCTCCACAGCCGATTGCTTACAGATGTTCTAGGAAAGGGGGGTTGAAAGGAGGGAGGGTGGATAGGAGGTGCAGGGAAGGAAAACTGAAGAAAGGAGGGGTAGATTCATGGAAGGGAGAGAGGCAGAAGTTGTGGTCAGGTGGGAGGGCCTGTGAAGATGAGGAAGAGTCAGAGGGAAAGAGTTGGAGAAGGAGAGAGGAAATTAAAGAGAGGGTCTCATTTCCAAATTAGTCTTCTTAAATCAGGGCTCTGATGATGTTCCTTCTCAGGTCAAAACCTTCCATGGCTCCAACCTGTTAACCAATAAAGATCTGTCTACTCTAAAGTGCCTAGAACTCTGCAAGGCACATGGTGAGTGCCATTGACCCAAGGCAGCATACATTTTTGAGTGCTAACTATGTACAAAGCTCTGTGGGCCATGCTTGGGGGAAGACAGAGGGGGAAGAAGGAGGGGGAATTGAGCTAGGATGGAGCCATAAATAAGGGCAAAGAGGTGGGCAGAGAGAGAGAGGCCTTAAAAAGAGAGAACACGCAGAGTGACTAGGGAGGGAGAGCCAGCAGTGAGGAGTGGAGAGTGAAAGAGAAGGGGGTAGAGGAAGCAGGAAGGGGGTCCTGGGAAGATGGGAGGAGAGAGGGAAGGGGAAAGGAAAGGAAGGAGAGAGAGAGGGAGAGGAATTCAGAGAGAGGGAGGCAGGGAATGGAGTTGCAGAGAGTGGGAGCTGGATGGAAATGGAGGGATGATTCTTTCCTCTTCCTGGGGCAGGAACTCCCCACTGGCCAATGAGAGGCAGTTTGGAGTGGGCAGGAAGCCTGCAGGCCACCTGGTCTGCTCCCCACCCTCTTCTCAGTTAGGAGCCAGCTTTCTACGTCCTCTGCCATTTTGGGGTTCTTGAATTGACTCTATTCCTCTAGTTGCCTGCCCTCCCCACCCTCACTTCTTGAGTACAGGTTTCTGTAGTCAACTTCCTCCCGACCCATCACACTGCAGGCCAGTCTCCTGTGTCCTTCTTCTCTGGGTTTCTGTCCCTGAAGTGGGTGGGCAGGGATGAAACACACTGGAGGTGCTTCCAGCTCTGGTCTGCTCTCTACTCTGTGTCCCCTCTCCTCTGCCAAACCAATCCAGGGCTAAGATGTTTGCGTCAGAAGTCCCTTTGGCCCCTTTCCGGCTCCTGAATCCCTGGGGTGGTATTTGGGGGTGGAAGGAGGGGTAAGGTCCGAGGTGGAAAGTCTGACGCTGAGTCCAGGCCCCCAGCCCCACTCAGACTGGCTGAGCTCATCTCTCCAAGCAACCACAGCTGGACATTTTCCATGTGATCACCTCAGGGAGGGGGGGCTGGTTCCAGAAACCCAGACAGAGTGACTGAGTTTTACAAGCAGCAGGCTTGGGGATGGAGCACCCTCAGGTACCCCCTTCCCACCTCTGCGGTGCTATGCAGGGAAAGCCCTGGGGGAAGAGCAGGGCAGAGGAGAACCAGGCCTGGAGAAGAGCCAAAGCTGGAATAGATTCTGGGCCCATGTTGGCCCAGGTTTCTTTATCCCTGCACGTGAATGTTCACCATTTGTGTTGGCCAGGCTGGAAAAAGATCCTCTGTGATGTGAATGTTTATGTGAGGTGAACACTTGTGTGTATGTGTATATGTGTGTGTGTGTGTGTGTATCAGTGTGCATGTATGCAGGGGTGGGGCATCTATGTCCTGAGTGGTCAGTAGGCCAAAGCTGGGAGGTGTGTGTGTGTGTGTGTGTGTGTGTGAGGCTGTGCCAACACCATCCCTTTTCTAACCCACGGTCTTCTCTTTCAGTCACAGATAACTGGAGGCCAGAGTAAGCAAGCCATAGAACAGAGAGAGAAAGGGGTCACTTTCCTCCCCAGTGGAAGAAATTGGGGTGAGGGGCTTCTGGGACTGGCTGGAGTGGGGTGATCACCCAGCAATGGATGCAGGGCTGCTGTCAGAGTAGCCCCTGGTCTGCTGCCATGAAGGCTGCTGAGCTGGAAGCCTTAGAGAGTGTCCAGTGTGGGTCTCCACACCCCTTTCCTCCCTCTGCCCCCTCCACCTCCCTGAGGCTGGGGCAGGCTGGAGGAGGTTGGTGGGGAGTGTTAGTGGGGAGCCAGGGAAGGGGGTGGGCAGGAAGCACTTGGCTGTTTGTTCCCTCTCTTTCCTGACTCCTTTGTGGCGGCAGACTGGCTTCCTTCCTCTCCTCAGCACCTTGGCTCCCAGCTCATTTCCGCTCTTATGCCCTAAGCGCAGCTCTCAGCCTGGCACAGTGAGTTTTTCCAAGCTGGGTCTTCTGGGAATGGGGACCCCTGGATGAGTGGGAATACGGGCTGAGGGATGCAGATAAGATGCCAGCATGTCCCTCCCTTAACCTGGTCATGGTCAGTAGCCCGGATTTGAGCGAACTGTGGGAGGGGCTCATTGGCTAGCCCATGGGAAGTCTTCTGAACAAAGCAGGGACCCAGGTGTTCAGTTACCTGGGGCCTGCCTCTCCTTCAGCCTGGGATATGGAAAGGGCAGGGCTGAAGAGACACCCCACCCCCACCCAGCCTAGCTTCCTTCTCTGTGTCCCTACTTGGCTGTCCTTGCCTCAGTCTGCCCCTGCCCCACCTCCCACCTCCATCCACTGCCCTACAAGTCAAGGAATGTAAGTTTCCTCTCTCACTCTCTCATTGATTAGTCATGGGCACCCCGATCCCCGCGGGAACCGTTACTCACCCTTGGGCCCCCCCTCACCAGCAGTCGTCTCCCCAGAACTGGCTGAATTCCTGTAGGAGGAGCTCACAGTGTTGGACTTGGGAGGGAGGTAGTGGGGGTTGTGGGTGGTGGGCAGTGTCCTAGAGATAGCCAAATCGGGAGCCCTTCCCTCTCCCCAACATGCATACACACATGGGGAGGTTATACTCATGTTCTAGCTACTTTAATGGCCACGGAGGTTTAGGCAGATGGAGTGGGGTTGAGGTAGGGGACTGTGTGCTGTGACTGTGAAGGGTCCAAAGCAACTGAGCATCTAGTCCCTTCACTGGTGCTGGCTTAGGGGCCAGGATGAGGGCCTGGGGCCCGCTCTTTGGACTTGGCTGAGTGCCCAGGCCTGGCCTCTGTCTCGCAGAATCAGACAGGGGCCTTTCCCAATAAGGAGCCTCCCAACTCTGGGTCCACTCTCCTGCTGCCCCCACTCCCTCTCCCCTCTAACAGCTCCTCTGCCCTAAAATGGCCACATTTTCCCTCCCTCCCGCCTTCCCTCCCCACACCCAGGTTTGGGCCCCAGGGGAGAGCAGGGGGCTGGATAAGGGTAAGACTGCACAGGGGCCAGATGGGCAGGTTTGGAGGAAGGTAACAGGATCCAGAAAGAGAAGGGAATCAGGCCACATGACCAGGTATGTATGAGAGTGGGGTGGAGGCACAGCTTCCTGGAGTTATGGTCTTTCCTATAATAATAATAATAATAGCTTATGCTATTATTATACATACTCTATTATATATGTATACATATACACACAATTATATGTATTGTAATTCATACTATGTATTCTAAGAGCTTTACATGTATTAACTCATTTAATTGGCACTCCCACTCTATGAGGGAGGTTCTGTTGACCTCTCCAGTAAGATGAGGAAACTGAGGCACAGAGAGGTTAAGTAACTTGCTCAGGATAAGTGGAAGAGCTGGGATTCAAACCCAAGCAATCTGGCTTCACTTTAGGAGAAACCGGCCCACTCACTTTGTCTATGGAACACTTGAGCCTCAGTGGCAGAGGCATAAGGAATGCCTCAGTGGCTTATGGGTGGTGATGTTCACAGAAGCTGCCCATCAGATGTGACCCACTATAGACTCTTGGGTGTTTACATGGATTCAGACTAAACACTTCTAGAGAGCCACTGATCCATTGTCTTAAAAAACAAAAAAATTTTAAACAATACTATTCTCGAGTGACATGCAAATGATATGCAGGTTAGCACAGAAGCCAAATAAGTGTGACTGGAGAGGGGGAGGGGATGCAAGCAGGGACTGAAATAAAGAGTTGGGTAAGAGCTGGGAGAATGAAGAAGCCACAGGGGGTGTGTGGAGGGACTTCCTTGAGCCCTTTTCCAGCCTCTGCTTATGTTCCAGGCAGTTAAAAATAGTGATTTATTCTACCCACTGAGGGGGAGAAAGGAAGAAGAGGATGAGAATTTTTCTAGCCCCAACAGCAGAAAGGGACCTCCAGGTATTTGCCTTGGAAGTTCCAGCTTGAGCAGGACTGCCCTTTTCTGGCTCTCAATTTCATCTTTCCTAAACCCAGGGAACTGAGTTGGATGATCCCTGAGGTTCCATCTCCAACACATTCAGATTCCTACATGGGAACTCAGTGGGGAAAACCAGCGTGGGGGCTGGAGTCCTTCGTGTGGGGGCCAGGACTAAACAAACACTTGGTAACTAGGATGAGCTCAGGGCTCTGGGGAGAGGCTCTGCAGGGGGTGATGGGAAGGAAGCCAGGCCAGGCAAGGCCAGACCCCAGAAAAGCGAACAGAGGACGGACTCATTCATTCATCTTACTGTATGCCTTCAGAAATTAAAACCCAGGAATCTGAGCTTCCCATCCACGGAGGCTGCAATGATAGCATGGGCTCTAGATGTCTAGGTAGGACAAACTCTCAGGTCCCTCCTCAGTTTTTTTTTTTTTTTTGAGGTATTATGGGAAAAATTAGCTAATAGTTACAGATCTAAGCATTTTACATATATTACCTCATTTAACCTCAAATAATCCTATATAGCAGCATTTTATATCTTTCAAATTGATTTCCCAACAAGCCTCTAAAGTTAACAAGGCCACTTGATTGATGAAGAACCTGAAAAAGTAGGAAAGGGGAAATTAGATTTCTAACAAGACTTTCTAACTGGTAAAGGTGAGACACCCTGGAAGGAGTTGGGGGAGCCTCACTTTCTAGGAAGATTTTTTCTGGCTCTGAGTTTCAGGATTGGCTTAACTGGAGGGAGGGTGAGGTGCACTTTCCAGCCCTTGGCAAATGGGGGAGGAAGATATGCACCAACTTCACCTGATGTGTTCCTGATTAGGAGGGAGAAAATGGCACCCTGATATCTGTGAGAATGTTTCCGAGCTGTCTTTAGAGTCAGAAACAATCATAGGGTTGGGATTACCTTAAATCTGCAAAAGGAACTTGAGAGGCCAGAGGCAGAATTCTGCCTGAACTAGCTGCCCTTTGTTTCCAACAAGTACTGGTCTAACAGCAGGAGAGAAGGGAATTAGATATATAGAGGGACTTCCCTATTGTTTGGGGCTGATAGGGGAATCTCGCCTCCTGCGGGTGATTGTAAAGTTAACACGTTCTTCCATCACCAGTCGGCAGGAGGTGGCGGTATGAATCCTGGTGGTGGAGAGGGGGGATGGTAGTGGAGATGGGATGGTTCGCTTGCATGACCTCTGACCAGCTAGAAGAGCCTGAGATTTCAGAGGAGGAGGAGGAAATTTGCCAGAAGGGCACTAGCGGGGAGGGTCCATGTTTTTGGGCTCCAGCCTGGGGTGAAGTCAGAGACATAAATCACACCTCCCAACTGCCCGTTTCCGTTTTGAGCTCAGTTCCCAGCCAAAAGCTCAGCTATCCTGCCAGAGGAGTGAGTGTGGGGATGGGGGAGGGACCAAAGAGCTGGAAGCCGGTATTTAGAAAGGAGAATTAGTTGGGAATGCGAATCTGGACTCATCAGGGTCATGAAATGGGCTCAGGGTCAGGGCTGGTTGGGCTGGGAGCCTGGAGATTTTCACAGAACTGGGTTGCAGATCTCTCATCCCATTTGGGATACACCCACAGCCACACCCAGTCTGCTGAATTCTCTTCTCCCACAAATAAAACCACTGGGGCATGCCTGGAGGTATAGACACCTGCAAAGACAACCATCCCTGCCCCCCATTCTTCCCTCATCCAGCTGTTGCTCACTTCTGCCAGAAAACCCCAGGTCTTCCGGGGAGCTGCACTAGGACAAAGGAGTGGGGGTTGAGAGAGATAAGAGTATCCCAGATCTTCCTTCAGATCCAGAAACATCCTCTTCTAGTGCTCTCAAAGGCCTGTGCTTTGTCGTCTCTTTTGCCCTTCCCCACTGGGGATAGGTCTGGATGATCTCCCCTCTCACTTTAAGAGAATCTTGGTGGTCTGTTTCTTCTTGGTGTACAGTGCCTTCTAACCACAGCGTTGGAGGAGGTGGAGCAGGAGGCAGCAGATTGAGTATGCATGTTGGGCAGGGTTGGTGTTTGAGGGCAGGAAGTTGAGAAAGCAACTCAGACAATGGCCTTTTCCGCTGGCTTGGGTCCAGGTTGCCCAGGTCCTGTCTGACCCTAAGAGCACCTCCTATTCCCTCCTTTGCTCAGCTTCCCCTCAGTGCTCATTTAGGGGGAAAGATAGGAGAGGCAGTGTCCCTCTGGAGGAAAGGCACCCCTTCCATCAGCCCTTTCCAGGTGACTGTTCTGGATTGACCACAGGGATTTGGGGGCATAAGTAACCTCACTAGCCTGGGACCATCCCTAGTGCTCTATCCCATGCATGGCCCTTCTGTGGTGTAGCTGTAAGCACTTTGACATCTAAGGGGAATCATGATGCTTTTAGTTTGGAAAAATTTTGCCCCATTCTGTTCTCTGAATTGTCTGTTTGCATCCCCATTAGACTGGAAGCTTTTATGGAACAAGGATTGTGTGTTTGTCACTTGGAACAGCCCCTAGACCAGCATTAGGAAAATAGTATATGCTTCCTGATATGCAAAGTGACAATATGATAATACTGGAGGAGAGGAGATCTTGGGGATGCTGGAATATATTTTTTCCAAGAAAAGGGGAGGGGGTAGGGCCACAGCTACCAGGGCCACTTAAATGGGGGAACATTGACATGGAGGCCTTCCCCCTTTCCCACCCATGAGAACCAGAAAAAGCATCCTTCCAATACATTCTCCATTCCAGTCACTGGGGTCTCAGTGATGCGGTACTGTCTCACTGACGTGCCCAGTTTATCTCTAGCTCGACTCCTGTGATTCCAGTGACTGGAACACATTGGCCTCTGTATCATTCATCAAGGCCCCCCCAGGCCCTGCGTAAGCTTCCCAGCTCATTCTAACTCTCAGTAATGTCCCACTCTTCTGAATTCCTCCTCTCATGGTCTGGACTACACAGTCTAGCACTTAATTATACGTATTTATAAAGTCCTTGTGCAACTTAGAAGTTGAATACATTTGGATGTACGTATGATAGAAGCAACTGTAAATATTTTATGAAAGCATATTCCATAGAATTTTTAATGCTAACGTTCATTCTTTGTTAATGTGCTTTTAATTTGCACAGGAAAGCGTATGTTATACTGCAAAGAAGACCTAGGTTTGAATGGTGCCTCTCTCACTTAATAGATATGTGACCTTGGCAAGTTACTAACTGTCCCTGAGTCTCAGTATCTTCATCTGTAAAATGCAGACAATACCTTCCTCATAGATTTGTTGGGAGAATTAAACTAATCTACTATGTGAACAAACACCTACCCCAGCGCTTGACTGCCAATCTGAGAGCCTTATTCATTCTGTCTGATGCATCTGAAATCTATTCCAAGGCTGATGTGCCCTCTGAATGAAATGTATTTTATAGATCAGGTCTCAGCACAGACACTACTTCCCCCACCCACTACCCCAGATTTCACTAGTCATAGCACTTACCACACTTATTCTATCTCCTTGTTTAATTGTCTCCCCCACTGGATTCAGTTCTGTGAGGTAAGGATCTTGTTTACTTCTGTTTTTCCATTTCCTAGCACATTGCCTAGATCAGTAAATATTTGAATAAAATGACCCTTTTAAAAAAGCAATGGTAAACATAACACAGTGATATTACAAAACTAATTTCTGAACTGCATGACAAATAATTTAAGATATTTTTCATAAGATAGTTTTCTAGCAAGATAGCACTTCTTGCTATCATGGTTTTTAATGTGCATCCAATTCCTGAAATGTATCTGCAGATGTGGTCCAATTACCTGTTAACCTCGGTCACCTGACCTGTCCCTACAGAACTTTATTTTGTAGGTGTGGCAGAGACCACTGTCTCCTAGCATCCAGCTCCCTCTTCCTTTTAGTACTATGACCCCTCCACCCTGCCACCCAAACACTGAGTTTTAGCGTGGTACATGGCTTCCAGCTAGATGCTCCTCTGCCCAGCGCCTCTGGTAGTAGGGGGTGGCCACATAACTAACTTCTGGTTAAGAGATTGTGAGTGAAGCAATGTGTGTAACTTCTAGGTCATGTCCTTAAAAACGTCCTTAAAAACGAAAGCTGATTGCCCTCCACTTCCTCTTTCTTCCTTCTGCTTGCTAGGAACTAGGCAGCTACTTTGGACCATTTCATGCAAGCCTTCTCTACCAGTCAAGGACTATCTACCCCATCTACCTCTATTAATTTATTTTAACCACTCTCTTTGTGGGTCTCTTTGATACAGCAGCACAGCCTACATTCTTTGAATAAAGATTAATATCACCAGGCAATCATGAAATCTCTTAGCCTACCCTGAAGAATGTTTTCAAGGAGTTCAAAAATAGAATTGAATGAAGTTTCAATGAAAATAGAAACTGCTGAAGTCTAGTTTATTTAATGGTTTTTTGAGAAAAACTAGGAAATTTGCTCTATTATGAGCATATTCAAATTTCTTACAGGTTTGTAAACATCCTACCTCTTCTATTTAGCCTAATATATTATTTATGATAACCTTGAAATCCCAGATGTATTATGTGGTAGCCAGCTTCCAAGATGGGCCAGTGATCCTCATCCCCTGGTATTCATGCCCTTTCTGTGTTCCCTTCCTACACTGAATCATGGCTGGCCTGTGTGAACAACACAATACCATGGAAGTGACATGTGTAACTTGCAAAGCTGAGTGATAAAGGACATTGCAGTTTCCACCTTGGTCTCGCTCTTGAATCACCTGCTCTGAGGGAAGCTAGCTGCTATTGTCATGGGGACACTCAAGTAACCCTATGGAGAGGCCCATGCGGAGAGGAACAGATGTCTTTCACCAAAAGCCAGCATGAACTTCCCGGAATTTTAGTTCACCCATGTGAGTGAGTCACCTTGCAGTACAACCCCAGTCAAGCTTTCAGATAATTGCAGCCCCCGTTGACATCTTAATGGCAACCTCATGAAGAGATACCAAGCCAGAGCCACCTTGCTAAGCTGCTTCTGAGTTCCTGACCCACAGAAGCTGTGCGAGAGCATAAATGTTTATTGTTGTTTTCAGTCACTACATTTTGGGGGTAATTTGTTACGCATCAATAGATAACTAATATAGACTATTAATTCCTTGAAAGTAGGATTCATGTCTTATACTTATTTTACTTCAAGTTACTGTACCAACCACCTCTCTGCCCCCTGCATACTAAAATATCCGGTGGAATATGAAAGGTGAAATGACATTCCCCTTGAAATTCAGCATAATGCAAGTGGATGAGGAAAAACAAGATGTTAATCAGTCTGACTAGTCTGACCATTCTTTCTTCCCTGATGGTATTTAAGATTCCCCAGAGTGAAGGTGAGGACAAGGGAGTAGAACTCAGGACTCTGGTGAGTATTGTCATTCTGGAATTTCCTAAAACTCTGTTCTCAATTCTTAAGTGGGATATTTGCTTAAGCCTGAGTCTACAGGGAAGCTTTAATAAATGGGGAGTTTCCAATATTCTGTGGAAACTCACCTGGGCAAAGGAAGTGAGACAATGCCTGGAGGGGGGAAGTAAAGGGACGCTTCTCTTCACAGAGTAAGGTCAGGCACAGGTCCTTTCCCAGGGACCAGGTGAACGCTGCACAGGCAGCCAGAACCAACAGTCAGCCCACTGAGAATCTGAACGGTCAGGAAGGGACCTGAAGGAAGAAGGGCAGCTCTGGGGGCATCAGAGATTAGAGACAGACCTGTGTTAGACCCAAACTCAATAGACAGCAATACAATGGATGTTACCCAAATGAGCATCACTCTCTTTTTGACACAGTAGCTGTAGATTCTCTTAGCAACAAGGTCGACTAGAGCCTCCAGCCTTATCAGTATACAGATAAGGAGGTCTGGATCTCTGACCTTCAAATCCCTGTGGTGGTGGGTGCCTAGTGTGGGAACAGAGGTAGTGGGGGTAGGGACATTGGGAACTCAGAACTTTCACTTCCCTCACTCCTCTAGTACATGGTTCCCTGAGCTTAGACATAGCTTATGCCTGGGGTCACGTCACGTGGGGTTCTGTGGGTGCAGGAGTGGTCACTTTTAACAAGGGAAAGTCAATCACTTCTCAAAATTGAATAGCACATGTTGCAGGAGGAAGATATTCAAGATACCATCCAGCCCAATGTCCTCGTCTTACAGATAAGGAAACTGAGGCCCAGGGAACAGAAATGACTTGCCCAAGGTCATATAGCTAAGGTGGGAGGGAAGCCAGTGTCCTTCTTCCAAGTCAGCATTTTCCACCATGCCATAGTGCCTTCACTCTACTCCTATCACATATTCCATTTTACCCTACTAACTCCCAACTTCAAGTTCTGAGTCATCTTCAGAAAGGTCCAAAGACTTCTTTTCCAATGGAAAGATGAAGAGCCTCTGCCACCGTTTTTAGGTAAAGTAGGGCATTACCTCCTTTCCCTGCCTCCCTTTCTCCTGTTGCTCTGGTGAGGAACTGAGTCTATTTCTCCATATGCAGGAGGGCTCTCAGAAGTCCCAGGCTCCTCTCAGTTTGTGGCAGAGGACACTGATGGGCACAACACCTTGGGATGCCCTCCACTTTGGCACGCTGATTGTACCCAACTGGTGGTCATGGCCTAGTGCCTATTGATGGGCAGGGTACCCACCCATACATGTCAGACAGCTGGCTGGGTACCTATGCTGCATCTTGCCTGGTCTGCTGGTCCTAGTTTGTGTCACTTTTAGATGTGTACACGTGTGGGAGCTTTAGGAGGGTGGTCCCTCCATGGATTTAAGATACTGGCATTTCCAGATGGGCAAGAAGGACACCTCACTGCTAACCTAGAATCTGTGTTCAACAGCACAGGACCTGGACTTCAGGAAAGTCATTCAGTGTCTCTGACATCCCCCTCGTCCCATCTTTCCCCAACCATAGAGTTCTTAAATTTTTTTTTTTTTATTGTGGTAACATTGGTCTATAACATTATGTAAATTTCAGGTGTATATCACTATGTTTCAATTTCTATGTCCCCCCACCATAGAGTTCTTTGTACCACCCCTTCCTAGCCTGACACCAGAAGCTGACATGTCAGTCTCAGGCCAAAGTTTCTAAGAAAGGGAAGGAAGAGAAACGGGGTGTATGTGGGTCAGGAGGAGTGGGGACTGGAAAGCAGCAAAGGCACCCTGCTCACTTTCTCCCACAGGCTTCAAAGCTACCTATTGCCCGATCATTTCCACTGCAGTCCCAGGCAGCCTTAGACTGCATCTCCACCTGCTGGACACCAAGGAGATTGACAGCTCCGTCTCAGCTCTTCTTTAGAACATAGAGACTAAAACTTCACTAATGGTCCATCTTTATTCCAAGGTTAAATTCTTCCTTTTCAGAATCTGTTGAGCCTACAATTTTCTCTCTTGGAAGATTGCCTTTTCAGGAGACTGGATTCTAGGGAGACCTGGCTACAATTTCCCCCACCTGCTGTCCTTTCCCTATCAAAAAATCTCTCAGGGGGCCAGCCAGGAGCATAGTGGTTAAGTTCATGCACTCTGCTTCAGTGGCCCAGGGTTCATGGGTTCAGATCCTGGGTGTGGACCTACACACTGCTCCTCAAGCTATGCTGTGGCAGCGTCCCACGTAAAGTAGAGCAAGATTAGCACAGAGGTTAGCCCAGGGCCAACCTTCCCCACCAAAAAAAAAAAAAAAAAAAACCCCACCAAAAAACCCCCCCAAAAACTTACACAAATCTCTCAGAGGCTGAATATGGAGCTTCGTCTCCTTGCTTCAGTTGCCCTACGTATAGTGTGGTTGAAATCCAGGCCCCTCCTCACAGCGGTTAACTGTGTCCACAGACAGAAAGCAGCAGGTAGGTGCAGTTATACTTGGGCATAGATCACAGCGTTCCTGTTAGCCTTAGGGGCAGGGAGAAGGAAATCCTAGATAAAGAATTGCCCTTATTTATCTCTCTGCTGCTTACCTGATTCAGATGTGGGAGAGATTGGGGTGTCCTCTACTGTTCTGTTCTCTCCATACTCACCTGCTGTTCTCCTCTTCCCATGCCCACCAGCAAAGACAACGCCATTAGGACCCATTAGCAATCAATCAGTCCATGTTGAAACTATAGGTGAGCTAACCCCTAGAGTCCCCAGGTTACACCTTCAGAAGTGAAGGTCATTTATAAGTAGAGACAGCTCTCAAACGAATCCTTTATTGGTGAAATGGGACAATGTCAATAAATACCCTCAAAATTGATCAGGATGTACAATAATATACATCCATAAAAGTTACAGGGCTAGGAAAACACCACAGCAGATCCAGAAATCGACTCTCCTTTCCCATCTGATATTGTGATCTACCCAGTTTAAGTAAAAAGCAGTCATTTTTAAATTTTTTTATCTTTTGGATGCCTGACTTTGACTTAAAAGATACCGTTTAAGTGTCTCTCAAATTTTTGTTTTAAAAGAAGAAATCAAGGAGTTAAGACAACGTATGGGGATAATGTTGTGTTGCATGTACTTCCTGTCATCAGGTATCCTCAGCTGGCTCATTACAGCTAAGATGCATTGAGTGCCTCACTGTTAACTCTTAAAAACTTTAGGGGCCGGCCCGGTGGCACAGCGGTTAAGTGCACACATTCTGCTTTGGTGGCCCAGGGTTTGGGGGTTCGGATCCCCGGGTGTGGACATGGCACCGCTTGGCAAGCCATGCTGTGGCAGGCGTCCCACATATCAAGTAGAGGAAGATGGGCACGGATGTTAGCTCAGGGCCAGTCTTCCTCAGCAAAAAGAGGAGGATTGGTGGCAGATGTTAGCTCAGGGCTAATCTTCCTCAAAAAAAAAAAAAAACAAAACTTTAAGGCATTTTCCCTTATTTATACCTTTCAATGATCTTATGATTCGATACCTTTATTATTCTCATGTTCTTAATCACTACCATGCTATACTCTTTACTTTGTAATCAGTGTGTGGATTTTTTTTAAGGACCTGGGTCCTTAAAAACTCAAATAGTGTAATTATCTTCCTTGTAAATTCTTAAAAAGCCTTTATTCAAAGTAATATGTGGTTTCAGGAACTTTATTGTACATAAGAATTACATGAGGTGTATTGTGAAAAATAGATTCCTGTATGCTGCTTCCAGATATTCTGATTCAGGAAATCTGGACCAAAGCCCAGGAATCTGCATTTTAAAATAATCACTCAAGTAATTATGATGTAGGTGATGTTTGGATTATGCTTTGAGAAACACTGCCTTTGACTATAAATGGCCTGAGGGTAGGGTTGTCATTAGAATATATCTTCATGTGTACGTCCTATTTCATTTGGCTGCATGTAGTGAGAGATGTGACATTGGGGTTTGTATCATCTTTGGCTAAGGGCTAAAACCCTGCTGATTCACTCTTCTCTTTTTTTCTGCACCAAGGAGAGGCAATCCTGGGGCCACCGTCTGTCTGTCAGAAGCCCTTGGAGAAGAGGCTGTGTTATATGTTAAGTGGCTTTTTCTTTTGCTAACCTGAAATATCTCTGTGCAGAGGTTTGGTGAAGGCTATACAATTTGACATATTGGCCCTGGTGAGTCTGCAGTCTTCGCTGGAGAGGGCTGCGAAGAAGCTCTTATTTTTCTCTACCTTTTGAAATGCACAGCACAGGGGGCGGGGTGAAGGGAGGAGAGCCGAGGGACTAAGCTGGAATCGGTAAACAAGCTTTGAAGCAAATGAAGAAAGCATATTAGCAGGGGAGGAATGAAGGGCTCCTGTAACACCACAGCGTTCTCTGAAGACGGCACCAGTCACTGCCGGGTGTCTCCTATTTTGAGGGAAACAACAAAAAAAACAGTATAGGCAAACTGACCCTTGGCTAACATCTGAAGGTTTGTCTGGAAATAGTGTTCTGAAAAGCAGTTTACATCAGAGAGGCAAGAGAATGAAGCACAAGTCTTGAAGGGAAAAAAAATAGGCCAAAAAATACAGCAAGCACCTCAAACAGCCCAGAGGAGGTTGCAGGGACCTGGGGAATCTCTGTTTAATCTCTGGCCCAGAGGACGCTTTTAATGCATTTTTATCACAAGCCTGGCTTTTGAGGTTGTGATGGGCCCTTCTAGCTCCTAGAATCAGTGATGGCTCTTTGAAGAACTTCTTTCCCCCTTAACTCCTGGGGACAGATTAACCAAAACCTCAAATTGGGAAATAAGGGAACTCCGAGGCTGCTCTGTGTGTTTTAAAAGACATTTGCTTCAATATGGTGAAGGCCAAACCCCTCCACTTTCTAGGTTACTTTCTTCCCCCACAGCTTCTCTTACCTCATCTGAATGGCCTCAGAGAATATTTTAAGGTTGACAGGAAAATTTTACAGAATGATCAAAAGTAAAGCAAGCCCTAGAAATGGTTGCGCAATCTTCCTCCTCTTTGCTTTAATAAATGCTTTTTTTCAACTGAAACTAAAAAACCAAAATTTTAGGGTTGGACCGAAGCTTGAAGGTCATCTAGTTCAATCTCCTCACTTCATAGCAGAGAGGAATGAGGCACAGAAAGTTGAACTGATGTTTCCAAGGTCACAGGGCTGGTCTTGGACTCAAGATAAGTCTGTACTGACTCCAAGTTCAACGTCACCTCTCTCAACTGCTTTCATAACCACTTTTCTCAAGTAGTTGTTGCCTGCCCCTGCCCACTTAGTACTCAAGTACTGTACCAACAAACTTTTGGCTTTTTTTTAAGGAGCAGGGGGAGGTTGGCATGTGGTACCTTTTTCTGTGAATTTTGAAAGTAACTCATTTCCTTAAAAAAAAAAAACTGACCTCAATCTTATAAAAGCAAACATTCAAAAACCCCAATATACCCTAGGGCAAACTCTCAATGCTCCAGGTCCTGATTACCCAGTTTCCTTTTTCCTTCCCCTGCTGACTATGCATTTGGATGTTTACATTAGTCAGTAGCTCTGCAAAAAGTCTGATACTCTCTATGTTGCGGAGATTGTGGCAGCTTCCGGATCCCTGCACTGTAGGCCTGGTGCTATGTTCCTAAACTCAGCATGCCAGTCGTCCTCAGAGGCTGTAGCTCCCTTGGTGGGTTAGCTTGGTAGTGTTCTGGGAGTCATTCCTAGAGGCCCCAGCTTTAGCCTGCTCTTCAAGCTATTCAAATGATTCTGTAAGCACTTGATAATTCTCTGTATTAAATTTTTTTCTTAAAATATTGAGATATCAAGAGCGGTTTCTGTTCCTGTTCTAAACCCTGATACGGGCATTTAGAAGATAATTACAACACAACTCAATAAATGCCATTAAAAATAGCATGAACAGAGGACAGTAGGAGCCTAAAGCAGAGAGCCTGGAAAAGTTACCCAATGAGATAACATTTGAGTTGCAACTTGAGGGTGGAATATGCTAAGCAGAAAAGCCTTGGGAAGGGGAGGGAACAAGTGCACTTTAGGAAACAAGATGTGCCAAGGTATGGTCGTTAAAGAGCACAATGTGTTAGAGAGATGGTGAGTTCACCATGGCTAGACTATGAACAGGGTGGGGAAAGAGGGGGCTGGAGCAATTGTAAAATACAGCGGGATTAAGAATACTGCCTTTGGGGGTAGCAGACCTGACTCGTTCTGGTTCCTCCATATAGTAACTAAGTAACTCTGGTCCAGATCTTGTACATTCTATAATCTTCAGTTTCCTTATCTACGAAATGGGGACCTAATATCTACTTACATGAAATTACATGTGATAATGCATATAAAGTACTTGGCACATACCAAGTGCTCAAAAAGCCTTTGCTATTACTATTCGGTAAACTGGGAACAGGTTACTAAATATCCTGAATGCTGTGCTAAGGGAGGTGGGGGATAAACTGAAATGGGGAAAACCTGGTGGCTGAAAGACTGCTTAGGAGGTTGCTGGAATCGTCTAGGCAGGGATGACTATCTGAAATAAGACAGTGGCAGCGGAGATAAAAAGAACTGGTTAGCTTCAGAAGTCATCTCAGGTATTGAAATGCCAGGACGTGGTGACTGAGGGTGAAGAATTCTGACAAGACAGACTGAAAAGCGACATCAGTAACCTAGGTTATGTATGAGGAAGAGCAGGCCTAGGTGAACCTACCGAAGCTCAAGGTTCTAAGCACCTCCAAGGCCTGTTTGAGGAAAGTGGCCTGGAGAAATTCTTTTGTGCCTAACATTGATATGGCTCCTACCACAAGCACAAGAAATAACCTGCTTCTCCTCGAAGGCCCAAGGGAGTAGGACTAAGATTGCTGGTCCTGCAAATGAGGAGGTTGAGTGGAGACAGAACCGAGTGGGCAGGCTGCGATGGATTGAGGAGGAAGCAGGAACTGGAGACCAAATATAGACAATTCTGACAAGAAATCTGGCACTGAAGGGAAGCAGCAAGCACGCAATAGCTCGAGAGGGAGTGTGGAGTGTTCTACGTATTGGTTTGCTCTATGTGTACACTCTTCGAGCACGCAGAAGCTGAAAGCTAAGACTACATTTCCCACATTCCCTTGCAGCTAGGGTTCAGATGTGATTTAATTGCTGTCAACCAGATGCACTACTCTATCACTTCGATTCTAAAGCCAGCAGGGATTACGACAGGTGCAGCGCATGCATTTAGGGATGCTGACGGTGGCAGAGGAGTGTGCTTCTTGAAGTGGCAGTGGCAGCTTCGTAACTGCAGTAGCAGCAGCAGCTCCCTGAGCAGTCTTTGGGAGTTATTTCTGTACATCCAGCCTAGTTTGTATCTTCAGCCTTCCCAACAATTCTGTGATTCATTTAATGCCCTATAACAAAGTCCCCACCTGTTTAGACTAGCTCAAATGGATGTTTTCTGCAACCAAATCCTGATCAATGTGGGGGACAGAGTACATGCTTTTTTAAATAATGAAAGGAACCTTAGCATTTTTGTAGCTTAAAGAGTTAAAGATTAAAGACAACCTATTGGGGCAGGCCGAATGATTTAAGTTTGCGTGCTCTGCTTCAGCGGCCCAGGGTTTCGCCAGTTGCGATCCTGGGTGCGGACATGGCACCAATCGTCAAGCCACACTGAGGTGGCATCCCACATAGCATAGCCAGAGGCACTCACAACTAGAATATACAACTACATACTAGGGGGCTTTGGGGAGAAGAAGAGAAAAAAATAAAGACAACCTATTTACTAAAGAAAAATATAAAGAAAAAAAGAATTAAAGACAAATAGAATTAAGGTAAAGAGAAAAGAGGGAATAACTTACAGAGGATATCGGAGGACAGAAGTTGGGTGTGTAGCCAGCCTTCAAAATGGACCCCAATGATTCTTGCCTCCTGGTATTCATGCTCCTAAGAAGTCCCCTCCCACGACGAAAAGGGCTCACCAGTATGTAAGCAAAAGCATACTGTGGAAATGATGGAGTGTGACTTCTGAAGCTAGATCACAAAAGAATTTACAGCCTCTACCTTGCTCTCAACTTACTCTGGGGAAAGGCAGTTTCATATTGTGAGGACACTCAAACAGGCTGTGGAGAATCCCATACGGGGAGGGACTGAGGCCTTCTGCTAACACCCAACACTGACTTGCCAAACATGTAAATGAGCCACCTTAGAAGCAAATCCTCCAGCCTCACTCAAGTCTTCAGAAAACTGCAGCCCTGGCTGACATCTTGACTGCAACCACGTGAAAGACCTCAAGCCAGGATTACCCAGTTGAGCCACTTCTGAATTCCTTACCCATAGAAACTGTGAGGGTAATAAATGCTTATTATTGTTTTAATTCACTATGCTTTGGGGAAATTTATTATGCATTGATAACACACTGGGATATAGTACAAGGATAAGGTTAGCCTTGGAGAGGAAGTATACCTCTGTGATAAAGGGAAACACATATGCCATAAGAGTTAAGTCCAGAGATGGAAAAAAGAGGAAGTTTGATGACAAATATTTTCTCTAGAGAGTAAGAGGCAAAGCCATCTGCTGAAAGTAGGGGTGTGAAGGAGGGACTATAAAGTTGAGGAGAACAATAAAAACGAGTGTAAAGGTCACCAGGTAAATCTGAAAAAGCGAAACAGGAATGAATGCCTGAGTTTAGAAATCATACATCTTCAGTGGAGTCAGCTGGCATATTTATAGAATTTTTCTATCATTCTGCTGAATAACCCAGAAGAAAGTGTGTAAGAGATGGTGGGTTTCACTCGACTTGCGAATTGGTGAAGCAGAAACAGTAGAACGACTGAGTTCAGTACTCAGAGAGGGGCCCCTCCGTGGCTGAGTGGTTAAGTTCACGCGCTCTGCTTCAGTGGCCCAGGTTTTCGCTGGTTCGGATCCTGGGCATGGACATGGCACTGCTTATCAAGCTATGCTGAGGTGGCATTCCCACATAGCACAACCAGAAGGACCTACAACTATGTACTGGGTGGCTTTGGGGAGAAGAAGAAAAGAAAAAAAAACATTGGCAACAGATGTCAGCTCAGGTGCCAATCTTAAAAAAAAAAATAATTCTCAGGGTGCTGGTTTAGGCCACCGAAGTGACTGACCATGAAGTCCAAGCTGGCAGACGTGGAAATGAGTTCAGGAGGAAACTCACATGCTGGGAGAAAGAGAGGTTGAGTACAAAATCAATATTTAAGGAAGTAGAATGTTTACAGAAGCCAAAAGCAGTAAATCAGAAACCGGAAGTCCCAGATTATGGTCACAGCTCACTACTAACAAGCTGTGTATCCCTGGCAAAGATAAAATTTTCAGGGCCTGTTCTCCCCCTACCCTGGGTTAAAATATGTAAAATGCTAAGTAAGAACAGTGGCTTGCCTACAGTAAGCACTCTGCAATGATTTTAGCAATTATTCTCAAGTGTTTTAAAATTATATAGTATTTAAAAGACATATATGAAAAACACCAGGAAACCCCCACCCAATTTATTCAACAGACTACTACTAATACACTGTGTTTTTTCCTGATCCCACCGCCCCCTCACCCCCGCTTTTCCCTAGAGGTAACCACTATCTTGAATATTGTGTTTATCATTCTCTTTCCTTTAAAAAAAAAAAGTCATATTCCATGCTTGTATAGGGCCTCTTTCTTCATATGTAAGATGAAGCTTTGGATTAGGTGTTCTCCGAGCTCCTTTCCAGCTCTAAAAGTAGATGAGATCTGATAGCTGAATATCAAAGTTACATCCCTAACGGAACCATATCAACGCTTATTTTTCAAGGGTTTTATAAAGCTAACACACTGACTCTTCCATCGAAATCTCCAACCCAACACAAGGATATCTCAATGGAGCTTCTAATCTCAAGATCAAGACTTTCCATTACTTTCAATTTGCACCTGTTACAAAGTTCTACTCTAGAGAAAACCAACACAAGGAGCTAAATAATCTAATTCCTGACCTTGTCCAATGAAAACCTGAAATCCAAGCCTCAGAAAATAGAACTGAAACAGATAAACTGGGAAAGCATACTTTATTTCAGTGACAATTATTTTAATACTAATTAAGAGGCATGGTTGGGTTCATATGCAGTTTTTCATACAATCTGGAATTATTTCTTCCATATACACATATGTAAAATAAAACAACTAAACTTGTCTTTATGTTTCCTCAAAGGCTCTTAGACTATTTTATTTTCATATAAAACAGTCTTCAAATAAGGCAAACACAAGTGCAAATCTGCTGACCATACGGTTGTTCTCTAGGGTGACTGTCCGGCTTAGGATGCTGTTCTTCCTAGCTATAAACAGTCTTAGATTTTATATTTGTCTCAACGCTCACTACCAGTTATAGGAGTTAAGAGAATTCGACATGCAGTGGGAGTGCTGTATAAAAGGTGAATGCCCTGTGCATACACAGGCTGCATTTATCAGATCTCAGTATGGCTGGAAAAGAAAGTCAGCTGAGACTGTTGGTGTGAGGTCACAGGTTGACGTGTCTTCAATGGCCTTGAAGAAGCCATGACTGTAAAGTAGGATGGGGATATGTTCTGAACCTTAGCAGTCCTAGGAAGACAGTGATCAAGAGAATGAGTGGTCACTGCAGTGTTTTCCTCATGGAATGTAGGGTTTTCCTTATTCTACCCATTGAATTGGCACAAGAAAATGAATATTTTCTTAAAGGTCTCTTCTTCGCAAGGTCAGTCCTGTTGCTATCATTTAAAATGTAGTAAGCAAGTCACCTTGATTTTTATAACCTGCCTCTGTGAAAATGGTAATAGTAAGCATAACGTTATCTCCTGTTTCTGCCTACTTTGGAGCTTGATAAGAATCGTGAAGAGTACAACTAAAGGACTTTAAGAATGCCAGTATAGCTATCTACATGTTATCTAAGAGACTAATGCAAGCAGGTACTGTTTTGCCTCACCAAGAAAGGGTATTGCAGCACATTATTTGAAATTACATCCAGAGACTCTCCTGGTTTAGCTCAGGTACAGCTACCAGGAGAGCTAAGCATCATTAATTACCTACATTTGTTTATTCCTGGTAAGAACATTTGCAAATCATAACGGCACTTCTAGAACTCCTACAGAGAAAGACAATCTTCCAAAAAAAATCCTTTCCTTGGGGTAGAGTATGGAAACCCTGGATAAGAGCAAAATGCAGGACTCAAAGACTGTCTGGGCTAAGTGTTTGGAACACTTCTGCATTTAACCTTTAACTATAACACTTGACTAACTGAAATTAAGGTAGAATATTCAACTGTTTACATTCCAAAGAGAGGGTATCCTCTGAAAAATAAGCTCTCAAAGAGAAGTAAGCTTCTCCTCCCAACTTCTGACAGAAGTAGTAGAGTTAAATAGTCACTTCTTTGTTCTAGTTTTTGGCAATCTCCAAAAATCTCCAGCAAACTAAATCCAGTCTAGTGAATCCCAGGCCCAATTAAAATCCTAAACAGTCTCTGAAAGCTCCTGGACCAAACTAGCTGCCTTAATCACTAGTTTCCTAAAGAAACAACAGGATTGTCTATTTTGTGAGCTAACGAAATTAACACAGGTTGGCATTCTCCTATAAGTGAGTGCTAGTCACACGCCAAAGGTCAGATGTTTTGTGATTAAGTTCTTATAGTTGTGAGCAAAGAAGCAGCCCCCTAAGGTGATAAAATAAGGTTTTTCAAGAATGATAGATGTTAGCCTATCTCATCCCTTTAGCTATTTTAAAAACACAAAGTAACTACTTTCTATTTTATTCTCTTGTTGAGCTGTATTCAAGCAGCTAATTCTTTGCAATGAGACTCACATTCTCGCTTGTTTTTCCTAAACTAGGTAGGAATTGTGGGTTACGAGCACAGACAGTTTTACTCTGTCATCACCCAAACAAATGAAATCAAAAGGGTTTTATACGTTCCAGTAATAAGACTATTTTTAAATTAAGTTGTTGTGAAGTGTTGATTGATAAACATAAGTGACCAGAATTACAAGCATAATGCATGTTTTTTCCCCTCCTTAATATATTACCACCCTCTCCAAAAGAAATGGTCTTGTTTTTCACTTAAGATCACACAGCTAGAAGCAGAAATACTATTGTACTGTGGCTTATCTTGAACCTGTTTTTAGAGATTGGAACTAAATAAACAGAGAGCTCTGCTTCATTAGGAGAGAATCCTGTTTTGCGTAAAACACTGGAAGGAGGCATTCCACACGAGCCCACTCCCTCTTATCTGCTCCTTACCAACAATGCTAGAGAGATCATTTTTGGAATTGTCAGTATGCTTCATCCAAGTCCCTATCTATACCAGATCCCAAATCCCACCCAATGCCAGACAGTTTTAAAACCAAACCAAACCTGAAAATAACGAAACAAAAAAGAAAACAAAAATAATCCAAACAAACAAAACACTGGTCTGGGGAGATTAAGAAGCCTCCTTGTAAGGGGCGACGAACTGTTAGGATAGTCAGAGACTGGGGTGTTTCAGAAATCTATCTTGTTATATACACATTCCAGGGCAGTCAACAGAGCCCTCACACATTCAAGCTTTGCAGTTTAATCAAATTTCACACACAAGTGGAAAATCGCTCTCTTCTCCACAGGTACACTGGTTCCTCCCCTCCATCCAACCTTCACTCCAACCTAGTCTGACAGTAGTACAATTTCTAGCTGGGATGTGGGAGAGAGAAAAGAAGCAAAGGAAACCTACCCTAGGTTGGAAACATTCAGGGAGCAAGATGTACTAAAGATTCTAAACAAGAATGGGGTATTTTGCTATGTAAATGCTATCAACATCTTGGAGATTCTGGATAAACAGATGCACTGATCAGAAAAGGCCATTCCTATAAATGCTAAAAAGAATTTGGTCCATGTGTGTCAGAGAACACAAATACACAGTTTCTTTTTCCAACCCAAGTTTCTAGCCTGCTTCAGTTGGATCCTTTAGGATAACTTTAAATGATGATGTTTCACTAATGTGGAATGGGATGTGATTTCTGATCTTGGGGCTGCAAGTATTTAACCAAACTATCAAGCTATCTACATCAATGGTTTATTTGAAACAGTTCTTCTGAGTATGAAGGTTCTTTCTTGCATCAAATGAGTGAGGACTCTAAGGGGGGGAGAAAAAAAGGTACTTGTCAGTTTGAAAGTCACAGGCAGTTTATCTTTCTATAATTAGATTAGGAGGAAAAAAAATGAAGAACTCACTGGTAGCAGGAAGAAGCAAGAGTCTTCCAGGGTCTGGCATCTGCAAGGAAACAGGGAAAAAAAAAAAAAAAAAAAAGAGTTCTTAGTTCCTTTCAATGACAAAAGCACCAACTACAACTGACAAAGGGCCACACGACCACAAGTCAATTAAAACCTCTCGGTCCGCTGGAGAAATCTGCTGCTGTTAGTGGCAGAACACCACGTGACTTCTGGCCTTTGGCTCTTCAGTGCCACTCAGCACACAGAAACTGATTAATTGAATTAAAAACATTCTACCGAGAGATCAATGTACATTTCTTGTGTCAACAGTTTCACAAGTGAGGAGAAAATCAGAATTGACTATCCAGGTAATTGACTCCTCCAGACAATTCTGGATAAATTCCAATTAACTTACATTGATCTTTTTCTCTTCTTATATACTCTACCTCATTAATTCAAGATTTTTGGAGCTGTTATAATGTATGCTAGGGGAACAAAAATATGATATTATCTGCTTTTGAGACACCTATCCAGTAAAAACTGAGCTGTTGATAAAAACAAATGGTATAAAGCATATTAAGAGAAAGGTGAACAAATTCTTTTCATGTATGTGCATTCAAAAAAATCTCCACCCACCCTTAAGTCCCTTAAGGGAGTAAGTCATGTCTTCTATTTTTTTTGTATCCTTCCAAAGAAACTAGAGAATTCTGCAACAACAGGCATTCAAAAAAATGACGCTTTGTTTTTATTAAGAAGATAAGGAGGTCTGTGGCTGTTTAAGGATTCTTACCTAACCTAGGATCTTTTTCCTGTTCCTCAAGGGTTATACAGAAAAACAAATTTTCAGCGTGTAAAGAATTTAACAGTATTGGGGCTGGCCCCGTGGCATAGTGGTTAAGTTCGCACGCTCTGCTTCGGCAGCCCAGGGTTTCACCGGTTTGGATCCTGGGCGCAGACCTGGCACTGCTCGTCAGGCCGTGTTGAGGCATCATCCCACGTGCCACAACTACAAAGACCCACAACTAAAATATACAACTATGTGCTGGGGGGATTTGGGGAGAAAAAGCAATTAAAAAAAAAAAAAGCTTGGCAACAGTTGTTACCTCAGGTGCCAATCTTAAAAAAAAAAAAGAATTTAACAGCAAAGAGTTAAGCTCCAAAGGAGAGAAGTGTCTAGTCTTAAGTGCAGAGAACTAAGTTTCTCCTAGACTTTCACCTTAGAGTAGCCATTTTCACTAGGTAGCTATCTATACTGTATGAGCACCAAGCATGCTGTGCAGTGTGTCAGAGAAGGATTCAAAGTTCACCATTTATCCAGGTCTGTGTGTACTTTCCTGACACACCCCAGTGCCGTTGCCTCTCTTTCCCTTCTGGGGCAAAATCCAATTTTCTGGCTTCCAGATTTATTTAACAATTTGATGTCAGAACCTACTAAGAAAAATGGCAGTATCTAGAAGCAACTGATAAATATTATGGTCCATAGCTAAGGAGTGTTTACTTTTAGAATCTCCTTTCTGCTTTTCACCAGAAGAAACATGTTTTGGTACAAAATGAACCCTAAGTCACAGAAGATCCATCTGCTTCACTGTCCAGAGAAAGTGAATGGACCGGAAGGCAACAGGGCAATTACTCATTCATTCAATAAACATTCACTGCAGGCCTACTATCTGCAAGGCAGTGCGGATATAATCCCAGTCCCAGCCTAATAATATCCCTTTTTCCAGGAGCAATGTGGCTGGGACACCACAGCCAACACAGCATTTGAAGCATCAAACTTGGCTCTGCTATGGGTACATATGGTAAACCTTAAGGAAGGGCTTCACCTGTGAAAAGTAAAAGATTTTGGTCTCTTCATATGGCTTGTGTGAGGTTCTGCTAAATCAAATATTCAGATAAGATCAACAGTACAAGGCTCTTAGAGACCCAAAACTTTTTAAGTGCTCATTAAAAAGAGGATGAAGTTTTTGATGAGTGTTAAACTGTACTGAATTGCAGAGCAGTGAAGCACAGCTGTCTGATTAATCTCAGTCCATTAAAGAGGCGTGAGAGATCTAGAATGCAACTTTGATAAAAAAAAAAAAAAAAAAGGAAAAAGGCAATGTGCACTAATGCTAGGGAAAGCAACTTGGCATCTTAACAGAATTCTAATTTAACCAGTAAATGCCTAGTCATTAGCTTGTGAAGCCATAAAAGAGGCTATATACTTAAAAAACACAGGCACACACAAAGCTTTAATTTGGTACCATAATCTAAAAGAAAATTGGACCCAAATTGCTTTATGTCCAGTTAAATCTTGCTACCATCTGAAGAGACAGTGAAATAAAACTGAAACACTTACTTGATGAGATAGATATTCAGTTACTGTGCATTTCCATCTATGGAGTAGAAATATTTCAAAATAAATACACCATGTCAATTGAAATTCACTCCATCCTCTATTCTTACTAAACACAAAGGAGTTATTCCTGGGGTATACTAAATTACAACATAAAAGTAGAATTTAAAATTAGTATTGAATTCTACTCAAGAGCATGGGAAAAGAAAACAGTCCTTTACCTATCAAGCCTTTTGGCATACGATTTGGTGATCTCATTTTTTGGGAAATGCAAGTATCCAAAAGGAAATGTTTTAAAGGGAATCCTCTAGCCACCTAAAAATTAGCTCAAACAGTAGCAAAGAGAGAAATCAAGGTAATTTGAATTTGGGGGTGACATTAGGAAAAGAAAGTTTGTATTAAATAAAAATCACAATATCTTGAGTATTTCCTATATGAGAATTCCTTTACCAGGGCGGTATGATATGAATTTAGTAGCTGTTCACTCAGCATGGCCTCTGATATCTAGGGAAGATATGTGAATACCATTCTTATGCTGGATCTTATGACTTATTAATTTCATTTTGTCTCTATCCATTTCCTTTTAGGTCCCTGAAATCCAACTTCTAATCCCAATTCCTTATTGATATTATGCTTTGAAAGTCAGGGATGACTTTCTTCTAGTCAAAAGCAATAGCCTTTTTATTAGTCCCTAAATTTCCCGATGGTATTTCATGTCAGTGGTCAACCATCTTGAAAATATTCTTTTGGCTTCTGTGATCCTGAACTTTCCTGTTCATAATTTCCTGCTACTAACCAGAGCCAGGACTAGGGTGAAGTGAGTGAGGTGCTTAGGGTGCAAAACTTCAGGAGACACTCACTCTCAGGGTTACATGAGTGCAAGGTGTTCAGATTGAACATGGTGTTGAATCATCAAAATCAATGGTATTTAGCACAATGAAAAGAGTAAAAGCACTTTGCCTCTATTTCACTTACTGTTTTTCCATGGCAGAACATATGGCAGAGACTTGGGAACGCGCATGCCTGAAGCCAGGTTGCTCTTATGTTCCATAACTATGTTGCTTGCAGGGCTGCAAAAAGAAAGACAGATTGACTATGTCAGCATATCTGTATTCTTCAGGCAGGCACATATAAGACAATCAAAATGTGTTTTTCCTAATTTGGAGGAAAACAACAACCTACATTCTGAAATGTAAACACATTTCCATCAAAACAGTCTTGCAATCAGAATGATTACCACTTCTCTGGAAAGCTCTCTGTTCAGTACAGGCATTATGATGGGTCTAACCATTTTCATTTTCCAGAAATTGAGATAAACAGCAATGCCATCTACTGTTCAGTTGTATGACAGGCTCATCAACTCACTCAATAAATGTAAGAGACAAAATAAAATGCCAAGACAACCAAACCAAAGGTAACAAATCTTATAGAACTGAGGTAAAATTACAATTGTGCGAATGCAATTCATCGTTAAGGATTTCTATCTCAGTGCACACACAAAATAAGGTACATTTACTAACTGACTTCAGGAACTAAGACATAAAAATTGATAAGCATTCTATCTGGGGAAAAAAATAAAGTCTAGCATTTCATTCCTTCATTTTCTAACCCAGAAATATTCTCGTTTGGGTTTGAAACTTGATCTTCTAAGGTGTGAAGATTTCTCATCTTCAAAGATGAGAGAAATCTTATAGATTTAAACTAGATACAAAATCAGTAGGAAGAAGATGTACATTTTTTTCCCTACCCAACAGGTACTCTGGATTGCCCACTATCAAATCAAGAACCTTTTTTTTTTAGAGAAAGATTAGCCCTGAGCCAACATCTGTTGCCAATCCTCCTCTTTTTGCTGAGGAAGACTGGCCCTGAGCTAACATCCGTGCCCATCTTCCTCTACTTTATACGTGGGACGCCTACAACAGTATGGTGCCATGTCTGCACCCGGGATCTGAACCAGCGAACCCCGGGCTGCTAAAGTGGAACGTGCGCACTTAACCGCTGCGCCACTGGGCTGGCCCCCAAATCAAGAACTTTTTTTTTTTTTTTAAAGATTTTATTTTTTTCCTTTTTCTCCCCAAAGCCCCCCGGTACATAGTTCTATATTCTTTGCTGTGGGTCCTTCTAGTTGTGGCATGTGGGACGCTGCCTCAGCGTGGTTTGATGAGCAGTGCCATGTCCGCGCCCAGGATTCGAACCAACAAAACACTGGGCCGCTTGCAGCGGAGCACGCGAACTTAACCACTTGGCCACGGGGCCAGCCCCATCAAATCAAGAACTTTTAAGATTACTTTTACCTTAGACACTAGATACCTAGAGTAAAAATCATCCATGTGGTATAGCTGGAGAATTTTTTCAAAGCATTAAAATAATGTGAACCTAACAAAAAACCCAACTAAGACATAAGAATGCCTGGCGCCACTGTCTCCCTTCTAGACTATAAGCTAGCATTTTTGTGTTCCCACAGTGGTTAACACAAAGCATGTGATCTTTTTATGAATCAAGGAATAAATAAGGAAAAAAACCCACCAAAACAATATCTAGACTAAGTTACCACCAAGTAACATCATCAAGAAAAGAGGCCAATTCATGCTTTGCTGGCTTCTTTTGGTAACACAGCACTTTGATTTTGGGAGGCGGTGCTGGGAACGAGACCTGTTCCTTTACCTGTTGTTGCCACAGTAGTTGGTTGTACCCCAGACAAATGGGGTGCTGGTCTGTTCCCACAAATCTGCCAAAGCAAAACATAGTTTGTGTTACTACTAGGTAAGACACTTGTTCGTGCTAGTTGAATTTGTAAGACAGGAAGTAATACATCCAAGTTTAGAGAAGTAAAAATTGATCAAGTACCTGCCTAAGTGACACAGTAGCAGGAATTTAATTGAAGGATATAAACACAAGCAACATAAATAATAATAAACATGTCTAGTAACAACCGAACACAGATGGTCCAACACAATTTATGGAAAAAAACAGATATAAGAAGTGCTTTTACCAATCAAGAGAGATAGGTTGTTCCATGTGTCTGCACAACAATACAAATGTGCTCATTTTGGGGCCCAATAAAAATAAGGCGTTTTGAACAATGTATTTGTTCATAGAAAAGGAAAATCTTCCTTTTGTCTAAAGCAAATGACTTGAGATTTAGACATTGTGAGGAAAAAGATGTAGAGGCCCTTCACCTTTATCCCAGTCTTCATCACAAGGAGGGCACTGCCATGTACTCTCAGCCAGAGTCTCTTGTCCAAGGTTCCTGGTTTGGTTGACTACAAGAGAGATTCTGACGTAAGAAGGGGACATTGCCGAGTTACATTTAAAGGGGTTAGTGGCTTAAAAGTTTGCACGGTAGCCTAATGGGTCTTTGTTTCTGAAAAATGGATGGTATGAAAGCTAAACAGAGAGGTCTTATCTCCTTGCTGACAGAAGACAAGAAATAGAAGCAGAAATAAAGATGTTTACCACGTCTATGGCAATAAAAGGATTTTTATTGTTGATGAATTATTAGTAAAATGAATCAGGTTGTTCAGAAGAGAAAGTAGTCTGACAAACACAACCTGACAACATCTGCCGGTGAGATAAAAATCTGAGAGGCCGGCCCCAAGGCTGACTGGTTAAGTTCATGTGCTCCGCTTCCGCAGCCCAGGGTTCCCTGGTTTGGATCCTGGGCGTGGACCTACGCATCACTCATCAAGCCATGCTGTGGCGGCATCCTACACAGAACTAGAATGACCTACAACTAGGATATACAACTACATACTTGGGCTTTGGGGACAAAACAAAAGAGGAAGATCGGCAACAGATGTTAGCTTAGGGCCAATCTTTCTCACCAAAAAGTGAAAAAAAAACCCAACCCCAAAAACCCACAAAACTCAAAGGCAGAAAAATATTGTTCTTCTGAAATGATGAAAGTCAAAAATCAAGGTGACAATGTAGCATAATGCAAATGTGAAGGAGCTAAACCTTAGGACTGAAACATTTTAGCTAGTCAGTCAGTCATACCAACATCTTGCTCAATACAACTTTTGTCATCACAGCTCGAGATATGATGACTGATTTCGGCCCGAGGAACCTGGTGGCGAGCATTGAAGGGACAAGTAGCCAATTTGTTTGCAACATCAGGATGATTCTGTGGAACGAAAATTAAGAAGTCTGTCAGTTCTTTGGATCTCTTAAAGTCCAAAGGAGGCAGCTCAGCCTTACTCTATAAATGGCTTCTCTAAAATCTCTTAATAACTTGTGGCTTCACTATAGTAGGTAAACTCATAGTAGAAAATTAAGAGGGATTATTTATCACTCATACAGACCATATAGACATTACTTCAAAATCATCAAAATGTTAAGTCTGTTTATTGTGACTGTAGAGACTGACAACAGATATTTTGGTGACATTGGCTTATATGGAAGTAAACAGTGAATTTAGGATTGGGTATTGGAACCATATCTTCTCCCCCCGTTTATTTCTCAGGGTTATAAGACTCAGGTAATGGTAGAGCTCTCTGGATGTCTTTGAAAGCTGGTATTCAGGATGAACAGTAACATTAAAGCCCACTCTTAGTCTGCACTGCAGTAGTGGCCCTGCTATTGTAAAACAATGAGTGCTAGAAAATAGCTGTGGGAAGGGAGCCTCAGAAGAGGCAAACCAATGATTTTTCAGATTAACACAGGAATGTTTATTTACAGTAATGATGCCTGAAATGAGGCTCTGAACAATTTGACCTTTATTTCACTAAGGAAAAGCCAAAATGATAGAGTCTACTTTGCTGACCAAGATCGTATTTTAAAACAAAACAAGAAAACAAAGTGTTGAATATCACCTACACCCTATGGTAAATATACCTGTAGTTAAGAAATTTATTTATTAGAAGAAGCAACAGATATATCACAAATGATACCCAAATAAAAACAATGTGAAGTGGGGAGAAGGCTGGAAAGAAATAGAGGATGGAGAAAATTGGGAGGGCAGTCATCTCCACAATTTTCATAAGGGATGTCAGGCATTCCAACGCAAAAATTTTGTGGCCCAAGATTGAGAGCATTAAAACAGGGGAGTCATGACAATGTCTTTCTACTGCCTGGCTCCTTTCCCAACCTTTATCCTTGGATATTTGAGAGGCTAGGGGAGAAAGTTGTGGTGGCATCTGCTGGTCCGTACTGTCCAGGTTCAACCTTAAGGGATCCTTGCTCTAGGGATTACAGAGAGCTAGAGAAATAATCAACAATGGCATTATAATTGTGTCTCCAGGACTGCAAAAGAAACACCCGTTAAAGGACGTTAATGCATACATGAATTGTATGCAGTTTGGATTAAATACCAAAATTGTTCTCCAAGCATAAATCCTGGCAGAACTCTGACCTCTGTATCTGACGTGTATTCTAACAAACCTTTCAAAGCACCTCAATGAATATACCGGCATTAAAGGAGTTTACATCAGCAAAGTGTAGAGAGTGATCAGAGAAAAAAACTCTGATGAGTTGTTTTTTTTCCCCCAAAGATGCTGTTGAAACCTGGAGAAAGTTACTTCTAGGAATAATCTTTTCTTGGGCTAACTGTTCAACTTCTCTAAAATTTATAAACAAAAAAATCAGAAGTGTACCATAGCACTCAATCCTTAATAGGATAATAAAAACAGCAAATTCACAAGTCAAGAGGGATTTCTCATTGCTAGCAAAAATTAGTGTTTCCTTTGTTTTATGAAGGGTGGGAAGACTCCAGAGAAGCTGTTTATAAAGTGCCAAAACAAGAAAAAACTTATTTACCCAAGAAATAAACTCCTTTCTATAAATGTTATTATTTAACACAAAGATAGAGTCCCAAAACAATTCTGGCATTCAATTAAAACATTTATGCTGAAATTATTTGATATTTACAAAATTTAGCTTTTTAAAAGAACTCAGGAGGGCATTACAGGGCAAATTGTGAAAATAATACCCTACCTTTCTGCACTTGACAAGATGATAAGGAAATCTGCAGGCCCTGATCTGGTGGTTTTTATCATAGGGGCATTGCAATAGCTTTTCAGGGTCCAGGGAATCGACTGAAAGAGAGAAAAACAGGATAACTATAAAGCTTAACAGGCCAAGGTAAAATTACAGTATTCCAGGTACACTGGAATTTTCAACAGAATCTATAAGAATAGAACAAGGCAATTTAACAACTTGGAATTTTTTAAAAAGGGTGACCAAACATTTGAAAATGAAAATGTAACTCTGAAAAGACAAAACTGTGCTATTATTGAACCTTAATAAGTCCAGCAAAACCAGCAATCATGGGATGGGGTCTTAGTTCATATTTGGTCGTACACGAACATTGTTTTTTTTTTTAAGATTTTATTTTTTTCCTTTTTCTCCCCAAAGCCCCCCAGTACATAGTTGTATATTCTTCGTTGTGGGTCCTTCTAGCTGTGGCATGTGGGATGCTGCCTCAGCGTGGTTTGATGAGCAGTGCCATGTCCGCGCCCAGGATTCGAACCAACGAAACACTGGGCCGCTTGCAGTGGAGCGTGCGAACTTAACCACTCAGCCACGGGGCCAGCCCCACGTTGTTCTTTTTATTGTTGGTTATACTTACTATAAAACAAAAAGTTAAATGAAGTGACAGCCTCTTTCTCTTTTGTAAAAGTGATAATTCAGGGTCATTCCAATCTCTAGCTGGTCCAACCAGAGATTCCCAATCAGTATGCTGAAGTCTGGAATGGATGGTGTGCCAATAAACTGATATGAGGGTCCACTGCACTCATGTGCTCCCTATCCTCTACTAGTCCTAGAGAAAGTTGAGGGTAGTTAATCCTCTTCACCAATATCCCTGTCTACTAGTATGCCATGACATGAAAAAAGTTGGTAAGTACTGCTCTATACCACTATATGTTCTATGAAAGCTTGAGAAACATTAGTTGATAGATGATTTCTTTCTCATCTGTCTGCTTTAACTTACTACTGTTAAGTAGTTCCTGATCTTGGTTACTCTAGGCACCTCTCAAATGAAACCAATTATCTTTGTCAGATAGGTGGTTTTACTTTCCATATTTTGGAACACAGATGAGAAAAAGGAGAACTCTTTAATCTAGTGATCAAATCAGCCAGATTAAAAAATAGAATAATCTGCAAAAACAGAACCTCCTAAGATTAAGACAACTACAGGCACATGGAGCTGCTATGTGAAAGAAAGCCCTAACCTATATCATGCTACTTAAAACTACTCTTAGAAGACTATACTTTCAGGGATCATTTCCATAGTTCGCTACTAGAGGAGTTTCTCTGAACATGTAAAACTACCCTTAGGCTTTACAAGATGCCCAGGCTGAGCCCCAAATTTTAACAAGCCTGGTTAAGCAAGGGAAATTAAACAGTTAAGCACATTCTGAGTATATTATGAGGACAAGAGGTAACCTAATAAAATGCTGTTGCCACCGCTGAAGGCTATGACGAAAGTGAAATAAGATAAACAATTCACATTTGATAAGAAGCTTATAAACCAAGAGACTGCTATGAAAATCAGAAGCCAGTGGGAAATTGAAACAGACAGTTTCACTGAAAGAGCGGTAAACATGGAATAAATTGCTAACCACGATCGTGATGCAAATGAGCCAGAAAGGTGACTTGAAGGACAGAATGACTAGGAAGGAGAAAAGTCCTAGAGGACAGGCAGGCTTGTTATGCCAACCAGGCTCATCCTGATCAGCAATTTTTTCACACTCCTAAAGCTTCAGGACATGCAGACGGAGTTTACAGATGAAATTCTTATTAGTTTCCCTGCATTTAATCCATCTCATCACTAACAAATGTTAGGCCATGTCAGCAGCTGACAGACTGGACGTATCTTATGATTCATACACATTATACTGCCCGTACAGTGGCATACATCAGAGTTGATAATGGTAGCTTCCTACCAGAATGCTTCATTTCTTGGTCTCTGGTAACACAGGTCAGCTCTAAAGTGACTTTCTCGATTTAAAAAATTTTACTTTATTTTTAATTAAAAAATTAATGGCGACAAAATATCTAACAAAATCTACCATCTTAACCATTTTTAAATGTATAGTTCAGTAGTGTTAAGTATATTCACATTGTTGTGCAGCCAATCTCCAGAACTTTTTCACCTTGCAAAACTGAAACTCTATACCCATAAAACAACTCCTCTGCCTAACCCACGGCAAGCACTACTCTAGTTTTCATTTCTATGAGTTTGACTATTCTAGAGATGGGACTTCATGTAAGCGAAATCATCCAGCATTTGTCTGTGAGGGACTTATTTCACTCAGCATAACGTCCTCAGGCTTCATCCATATCGTAGCATGTGACAGGATCTGCTGTATCTGTTTTGCTATTTGCTTTTTGTTTCCTTAACACATCTTGGAGCTCCTTCTATGTCAGTACACACAAGGAATATTTAATTGCTGCATATGGATGTACCATCGATTCTTAATCAGTCCCGTTGCTGATGGACAGTTAGGTTGTTTCCAGTGTTTTACTACTATACACAATGCCCTGACTACCAACCTCATGTATACTGCTCTGTGCACTGTATCAGTATTTCTCTCGGGCAGATGCTTAAGAGTGCTGCACTGAAGTATATGTGCATTTAAAGTTGTAATAATTACTATCAAATTACTCAGCAAAAATGCTGTCTGGCTTTCTGGGAATACAACTTAATTTGGAAAACAAAGCAGCCCGTTGACACGCTTCCTCCCGAATAGACTCAGTTATTCCTCACACTCAGATGGGGCCTAGAAGCCATGGTGCAAAATGGAGGAAACTTCATGAAAATAAGGAACTAGACTTGACAAAAGTGTGATCAGCTAAGAGGTAGAGCCCAAAGACAGAAGCTGGAGACCTCGAGGAATCTCTCAGATTAAGGTTAGAGTGTTAGGTCAATTTGGGAAAAAGGTCAAGTATTTTCTAAAGCAGAGTTTCTCAAACTTTACCATGATCCCCAGGTGTTAAATCACTTGGGGAATGTGTTAAAATGCAGATTCTGATTCAGTAGGTCTGAGATGGGGCCTGAGAGTGTGCATTTCTAACACACTCCCAGGTGATATTTTCCTAAGAAAAAAATTATAGCTGAAAAAAGTAACTAAAGAATGAGGGACATAAAGGGGACACGTTACTTTCCAATTTAATAGAGCGTAGTAAGTTTTCAAGAATAAATATAAATCTGTCTCACATGGGAATTTCAGATTTTAATAAAAATATTTTTTAAAAATTAAACAAATAGGGGAGGGAGCCCTAAAGAAGATCAAGGAAGCATCAGCCTTCAAGATCAATGATTCTCAAGCGTGGTCCTCAGATCAGCAGCATCACCTGGGGACATGTTAGAAATGCACATTCTTGGGTCCCAGACCTCCTAATCAGAAATTCTGCAGGTGGGGTCTAGCAACCTGTGTTTTAACAAGCCCCCCAGGTGATTCTGGTGCATACTAAAGTTTGAAAACCTCTGTTGGAGATATTTAATAAAAACTACTTCCATGTAGTTTCTACATGTTGGTGATAAAGATTCTGTTGGACTCTTCCTTGAAGGTAGAATGGGACTAAAATATCCTTTAGTTGGAACTTTTTATTTTTAGATTGGCAACAGCTGTTAGCTCAGGTGCCAATCTTTTTTTTTTTCTCTTCTTCTTATCCTCCTCCCCAAATCCCCCCAGTACATAGCTGTATATTCTAGTTGTGAGTGCCTCTGGCTATGCTATGTAGGACGCTGTCTCAGCATGGCCTGATGAGTGATGCCATGTCCGTGCCCAGGATCCGAACCAGCAAAACTCTGGGCTGCCAAAGCAGAATGTGTGAACTTAACCACTCGGTCACGGGGCCAGAACTTATCAAGCATAAAGAGATTCTGAACAAGACAGCAAAGTGGGAAACAAAGCAGACCCTGTCGACAAGTTTCATCCACTCATTGACTCAGATGTTCCTCAAACTTGATCAGGGCCTTGTGGTATCAAGTAGGGCACAACATATAAACAACATATAAGACTCCGGTTCTGACTCTGTCCCTAACTATGTAACCTTCTATTTTCTCAGTTGTAAAATCTGAGTGTTAAATGAAATGATTTTTCAGGTCTCTCTTGGTTCTACACTTGTATGATTCTAGGTGCTGGCTCCCTTTTGACTTCTTGGGCCATCTAAGGTTCCTGGATCACTTGAGAAATAAGAATCCTTCCCGGGACTTCTTTAATCCTAAAAACTCAACGTGCATCACCATCATTATGTATTCCATATTATCCCTCAAAAGAGAAAGAAAACAGAGGTTACTATCTCTGTGTCATTAACAGGAGATAGTGAAGTCCTGAAGAACTAAAAAGGCTTCATTAAAAAAAATATAGTTTAACACAGGTGTTCCAACTGCTTTTTCAAAGTTTGATGACTTCTCATACCTATTACATTTCAAGAGTCTTATTTCAAATTTGGGCACTTCTATACATTACTATCACATCGATCTTCTCAGCAGTTTAGGGAGAGATGTGAATCTTTCCCAACACACTAAAAGTCTTGTCAGACATATAAAACTATATTAAGTAATTTAACTTATTTTTTAAAAGCAACAAGAAGCACATACTGTAAGTTTTTTCCATGTTGGAAATGAAGAAGCTGAATCCAAGTGCTGGAAAAAAACAAACAAACAGTGGTTCAGGGAATCGGAAACAAAATGTACCAAAAAGTAGCCCTAAGAAGTGGAGTCAAACTGGAATTGACGCTAACCAAGTTAAATACAAGAAACACTTAGCCTCTCCTCCCCCAAATATTTCCTCCCCTTTAAAGCATTCTTCACTACTTCGAAGCATTTTAACATCATTGCCTAATTCACAGTCTTGGAATAAATTCTAGGGCTCACAAATAGTTAAGAAAAACCAAATATGACTACTAATTTAAACCGCATTCAAGGGACAAGATGTCAGTCTATTTTAAGCGCCATTACAACAGCCTGTTTACCATCTATTAGGGTGTGATGCTAATTAACGTTAGTGGGGGCAAGACCACAACAATACTGTTATTTACACTTCAGGATAAACACAGGAATAGGGCACTATTTTAAAGCTCTCCTCTCAAGTTCTGAAAAATACAGGACAGGCAGGCTGCCAGCCTTACTCTCCCCTGGGATCTGGAAATGCTGGAAGCCTATGTCAGACAGTATACACTTAATCCGTTCAATAAGCCCAGAGACATTCTAGTTTACCATGACTTTTCTTCAACATAATCAGGAAGTTCCAGTGATGCTTCACCTCCCCTCTCCCTCCAACCTCCTTTGCTAAAATAGGGAGAGTTGGTTATTTAAGTGTCTCCAGTTAATACTCATTCCCTCTATGCATTGAGGGAAAACTTCCGAATGTTAGGATTTAAGAAACTGTCCATTTTACGGATAAAACAGTCGTGAAAGAACAAGTCTGTACCAGATACGTGGACGATTAAAAGACAAGAAAAGTTTTTGTAGTTTGAATCCTCTTCTCCTAGAGATCCCGCCTATTGAACACTGTGATTAAACAAACTTGTCATTATGGGAAAGAATTAAAATTTATATAAAACCATCCCCATAGGAAATTTCTGAAAATTGGCTAGATTTACAGCTCTTGTCTCTAGAGCAAGCTCTCCTTTGGCCCCTCATACAATTCCACAGTCCTTCCCCCCATTCTATGACATAAGCAGCCTTGGAACCTATGATAGGAAATCAGTGATCAGCCGGAACTCCACTTTGGCAATTTGCTGCAGAGCCCACTTGTTAACAACGATCTTTAGTGAAACTGTCATAAAAAACATTTTCCACGTCTGGATTAAGAAAGTCTGATCTTCCTTTTGACGTGTTTTACTTATACCCAGTTACTTGATACTTTTTCAATAAAAAGAAAAGAGGTTTGGAGGGAGGAACCAAGTATTATGTCCCTTGATTTTAAGGCATTTAGAGGAGTGATCAGCGCCAGATTCAGCATCTTGTACGAAGCCGCCTTATCCTTTGGGGCCAAAAAGATTAATTACGGTAGATTAGGCGCGTTGGAATCCAGAGCCTCATCCCTCAGCCGTGTCCATTTAAGGGTCTTCCACAGCAACCTGTCAGCAGGTGATTCTTTACCTTTTCCCTAGTACCGGGGCGCGGTGAGACGGACAAACTACACGAAGCGGTCAAGTCTGGGGGCTAGACGTAGTCTGAAGCAACTGGTTAAACTCTTAACAGAGCTGGGGGCTCAGTAAAACAATCGTTTTTCTTCCTTTAAACAAAACAATCAGAGTAGATTTCAGCAAAGGGACTAAACAGGAGAGGATGGGAAGGTGGCTAATTTAACAGTACGTAGACAAAGGGGGCAGGGAGGCCCTCGCGGGGACGAAGCGGTGGCGGAACCACCGGTAGGCAAACAAGAGGCGCTGGGAACTCACGAGGCCGAAGGCCATCAGCAGAGAAGGGAAAAGAGAAGATACTAGGTGGTGAAGGTACCCCAGGGCACTAAACGGGGGCTGTTGGGAGGCCCCAACCCATGGCCGGTCCCCTCTCCTACCTCAGTCAGACGAGCTCTCCCGGCGGCAGCCTTCGCCCGACATCCGGGCCCTAGCAACGCTCACTTCCGGCCCCCGACGCGCGAGGGGGCGGGGCCCCCACTTCCTGTCACGGAGGTCCAGCTTCTGGCCAGAACGTGGGGTTGGGGCTTCGCCGTGCGTCTTCTGGGCTCTCCCTTCTCGGATCTTCGTCGTCCCTGAGCCCGTCTTCTTTTAGCCCGTCCTCCTCTGGCTCCCAGAACGCTAGTGGCCGCCTTGCGTGGGTGGAACTCGCTGTGCATTCCCTGGGCTTTGTGGCGGCCATGTTAGGGAAGGAGAACGGTTGCTCAGAAATGGGCCCTCGAGCGGGGAATGGGGCTGGATAGAGAGCCGGTGCTGGTTGGAAGGAAACCTTGTTTGTGGAAGTTGTCCACGTCGAAGGGTCTTCTGGATTTTGAGGGGAGGGAGGAGGAAAATTGTAAAGGAGATTGGGCAGAACAGTGAAAAAAAAAAAAAAACCCCAAAACATCAAGGACAGGAATGTGGTTGGTTTTGTGTAGCACACGTTGTAGAATCTCAAAACTCGAAAGTCAGTAATAGTACCTGAGAACGCGTGGTGGAATGGATGCCCTAGCTGGAGTAAAGGGAGTTTTAGAGTTGAGGTGAGATCTCAACATAAAGAGTTGGAGCGATAAAGAGGGCCTGAAAGTTACACCTTGATAGTGGAAAAACAAACATATATTGTTAGCCCTTGTTCTGGGAACTGTGAGACCAAAAAAAAAAAAGTGTAAGCAGTGGTTCTTGTCCTCAAGGTGCTTAGGAAAACAGGTCCCAAAGTGGATGAAAGGTTAAGTGGAAGTACGTCAGGTGCCAAAACGTGGTGGAGACTGTAAATTCATATAAGGAAGAAATCAGTGGGGCCCAAAGTGACCTGGGAAGGCTTTATGGAGAAAAGGGACTTGTGGCCTTTGAAGGTTAGACAGAAAAAAAGGAAGGTGTTGACACTACAGGTACATCTGGCAATACTATTTTTCAGAACCAAGAAGTAAAAGATGTGATATGACAAGTTTTTGTATTGTCTAAGGTGCAGGAGGCAGTCTGGGAGATCAGTCTGGGTGCTGAGATATTGGGGTTTTTAGAAGATATCAGTGGTTTATAGAGCCTAAATATGATTTCGGAGAACTTATCCTGACAGCAAGAATTGAATGTGGCTTAATGAAGAGGATCATGGGAGTGGGACATTTTATTTTTATGTGAATAATTTGTAAACATAAATTGTTCTCAGGTTGTTTTTTTTAAAAAAATTATCAGCCCTTGGGCTGAAGAGAATGTGCTTCACAGCTTTTGGTTCATATTAAGACCCTAAAAAGAAATGTGTTGATGGAAGCCGGGCCCAAGCCATTCTTGTTGTAGGCTAATGGTTCTTACTCTTGTCTGCACGTTAGAATCATCTGGGGAGCTTTTAAGGCATACTTTGCCAAATTCCCATCCCAGACCAATTAATCAGAAAGGGCTGGGCATAGTTATTTTTAAAAAGCTACCCAGATCATTTTAATGTGCAGTCAGGGTTGAGAGCCACTGACCTAGGCACTGTTTTGAATTTACAAGAGCTATTTTTTCACCTGGGTGGCCTGGATGATTCCTCTGAAGGGGGAGCAAGCTGTTAAAGGGCTTCTTGAAAGATAATTGCTAGGAATGAAAGCTTCATTGCAAGTTTAGCACAAAGCGTTTTAGAAAAAGCTGCTGTTTTGGCAAATCAGTTTCAGATTGTTGGGAATATCTTACACAAAGTAATCTTTATGAAATCCTAAACCTCTGAATTTATCACAACATCATTCTTGCAGATTGGTGGAGCCAGTGTGATTTGAAGCGAAATGTAATTTTTCATGTTTTAAATTGCAGTAATCTGGTGAAATTGTTGACACTGTGACTGTGACCCTTAAGTACTTTTCAGTCAGATACCTGCAGATTGAAATTTCTGAGGGAGAAACAGCTAAGGGCTTGAGAGGATGGGGAGTGGGTACCAAACCAGAATCCAAAATCAGGCTTCACTGCATTCAGTAATACCTTGTCAGGGTGACAGGAGCCCCAGCTGATAAAGCTATTCCATTTAGCATCAGTGAACAAGCCTACCAACTTTCAAAAAAAACAAACAAAAAATCTAACCTGTCTTTCAGTGGAGATTTTAAAATAAAAATGCACCACACATCTACTCTTTTTATTCTTAAATGCTTTTTTCATTTCTTTCCAACCCAGAAAGTTCTGCTTTATCTGAGATCCCTGCTGAGCTTTCTTTCAGACTGGTTTCTCAGCCAGGTGGAATGTATTTGAAAAGGAAAAAAAAAAACAATAAGAGACCAAGGCCTTTACACAGGGTCATTCTAGGAGCTAGCTGGGATTAATGCCCTAACCTAAATCTGATCCTTGCTGCTTGTATGTGTGGATTTGCTAGCATTTATCCCTAAATTATGGATTATATATTTAAAGTTAATAATTATTAGTTAAAAATACAGTCTGTGGACTAATGAGTAAAAAGACAAATCTGTGCTCTAGTGATTGAAAAAAAGATCTGTTAGTAAATGGGTTTTTATCAGCTTTTAGGATTGAAGGAAATCCAGTAGTCCTTGAGATTCTTTAAAGACTTTTAAGTGTTTCAGAAAGCTCATAAAACAAACTTTTGCCCATCAGAAGACTAAAATATTAAATTTCTTTGTTTTTGGCTTGAATTTTGTCAACTGAGTCCTGGTTCTCTCATCTAATTATGATTTCTGATTGGTAGTTAAGTGTATACTTAAAAATAGGAAAATTATTTGATAAATGCAGTTGCAAAATATTTCAAAATTAGAGATCTATGGGGAAACATAATAGATGTGCTTGTTGGTGAGGATAGATTGGGAATTAGGGCTTTACAGGAGGCTGATAACTTGGGGCTGGTTACAATTTTACAGGCGAAGTAGCAGAGAGAGGTGCTCCCACCAGGAGGCCAATGAAAATACATTTATGTTTAAAGAGGAGTCTAATGGGAGTTGGCCAAAAATAGCCAACATCCAGCTACAGGATGAATAAAAAAAATCAGTGGTGATTTTTTTTGGTCTATACTTTAAATTCATTCTGTGTCCTGATATGTAGATGTTGTATATCCATGTAATCCACATTGTGTGTAATAGTTACCAGTGTACTTGAGAAATCTATTCTCTATCTTTTTCCTTGACTTCTAGGTAGTTTCTTTCCCCAGGACTCAGCAACAAAAAGCCCCTCACACCCTTTCTGGTGCTGGCATCTAAGACGTAAATTTTAAGTCAAAGTTTGTAAACCATTTTTAGTATTACTTTGGTAAGGCGTAATGAACAGATAGGTAAGGAAATGGAAACTTCTTAAAAGTTTGTCAAAAAGACGGTAGAATGGCAGAATTATGCTAAGGAAATTTTACCTACTAAAAACTGTGTAAAGGACTAGTTTTGCACAGAACAGTTCTAAAATTCCAGTACTGCCATTCTTCTGATCTGTTATTTTGAGGAATGTCAAATATTTAAACCCAAGCGTTCTTTTCTCTGTGAAGCCTTCTTCTAACCTCTGCTAGGGATTAAGTTGTTACATCTTCTTGTGGCCTCCTCCCAGCCCCCTTCCCTCCCAGCGTTTAAACAGTGTGTCACACTAGTGGTTCTCAAAGTGTGGTCCCCAGTCCATCAGCATCACTTGGGTACTTGAGAAAATGCAAATTCTTGGGCCTACCACAGACCTACTGAATCAGAAACTCAGGGGTGAGATGCCCTACAATCTGTGTTTTAACAAACTCTCGAAGTGATTTGGATACCCACTAAAGTTTGAGACCTGTTGCCTTAACACTACAGTTGTCAACATTGTTCTCTTATGATGGACTATCGCCACTATAGTTCCTTACATGGTGCTGCAAATGTTATAGATACTTATTTGATTTGAGAGCACAGGTATATTTTGTCAGAAGCTGCAGCAACTGTGAGACATCATCTATCTTGTGAGAAAATATGTGAGAAGAGACTAAAATATTTGAGGTTTTTTTCTTTCCCTTTTTTATACCGCAGCTGCTTGGAAAGCCTGCGCAAAAAGGCCCATAAAGTATGGACCAACAATAGGATAAAGATGTGGAAGCAATGAGATACAGTTTGGTACGTATCTAGGACATGAGTAATGGACCTTAGCAATTTTTTCCCCCCACGGTTCATACTGTCAGTGTAAGGGTGGAAACCCTAAAACATGATTTTAGGAAAGAAACTTTACAGCTGAGAAGTCTTATTACTGTTACATAAATAAAATTGCTTTGATAGGACTTTTTGGTGAAAATGAGTGAACCTGGCTACCAAGGTTTATGAAAGGTTGACTTATTCAATATAAATATTTAGCCCAGACTACTGAGTCTCTTTTTACTCCATCATGTCTATTAAGTACAGATTATCCACATTCCACAACTTTGATTTTCTTTGTGCGCACAGGACTAGTACATAGTCAATATCATGCTTCTGCTAAAGCATCTTATAATTTAATAATAAATCAGAGTGAAAGGGGAGTAAATGGAGACGTAAGCCACCTGTTATGGCAGCATGGGGGAATAGTTAGGACTTGGGGAATGTAGGCAGGCTTTGAGGCAATTACTTTTAAACTTTCCTTTTTTTTGTTTTTAAAGAGTGGCACCTGAGCAGACAGCTGCTGCCAATCTTTTAATTTTCCTTCTTCTCCCCAAAGCTCCCCAGTACATAGTTGTATATTCTAGTTGTAGGTCCTTCTGGTTGTGCTGTGTGGGACGCCGCCTCAGCATGGCCTGATGAGCAGTGCCATGTCCACGCCCAGGATCCGAACCAGTGAAACCCTAGGCCACCAAAGCGGAGCATGAGGACTTAACCACTTGGCCACAGGGCCTGCTCCAAACTTTCCTTTTTTTTTTTTAAAGTATTTTCCCATAAATTTGGTCTTTTTGAAGCTTTGACCAAATGTTGTGTTAGAAGGCAAGAAAGTGATGTTTTAGTTTCCATTGTGCCTTCTTCCAAGGGGCTCAAAACTTCTTAAATCGAGATTTGAGTAGATCTGGCTCCCATATTTGGAATGACACAACTGCGAAATAAGTGATGTTTTATCCCTTAAGATTTGAGTGGCCGACTTGGTTTGTCTGGTTGTCCCAGGATAATTATTGTTCTCCCTTTCATGCTCAAGTGTTTCCTGGTTTGGAGGAAAAATTATATGGTCCCTAATTAAGACTGCATGGCCTTTTAGGGGAAGATTCTATATATCTTAAAACACGATAAAGGAATATATCTTTATTTTGGGGGGCCATTTTTCCTAGGAAACATTGTTTTCATATAGTCTGGTGTTATACCAAAGTGTAATTTAAAAAATTCAAAATATGTGTAAGGCCTTAGTCCAGAGATATAAGTAAATCTTGTTTATATTATGTAAATCTAGAGAAAGTCAACAGCCCCCTTTGTACAAAGTATACTAGAATGGGCTAGATACTAAATGTCTAGTGTTCCTCCCTTCTATTTTCTGTTTTAACTGAAGAACAAAGGTCATTTAAAAAGGATCTAGAAAATACTTAGGTAGGGATAAGACTCCTAAGAGCAGAAAATGTTCATCTAACTACAACTTCTACTTTTAATTGTAAGTCTAAATATACCTGAACTACTCAGTTAGCTAGCAAAACCCAAAGTCTTTTTTTTAAAAGGGTTAGCTAGCTGCAATAAAAAAAATTACAGCTGAAGAGGAACTAACTTTGGCCTGCTATAAATTGGGTCATAGTTCATTTTAAGCACCAAATATTTGCACATCTACTAGATACACAGCACCAGGCTGGTGCTGTAGCAAACATGGAGCAGCACGTGATTCTGACTTGTCTCATGAAGGGGTGTGGTTGAGGTTGGAGACAGGGTTGATTTAAATGAGGTGAGGATTAAGAATTGGACTTAGAAAAAAGCTTTGAATGGTTGAAGGGTAGGGGGTGACATTTTAAAATGAACAGAGTGAAAAAGAATAAGGCATGTTTAAAATGGGAGTAAACCGACTTGTACATAGTTAGGAAGGTAGGTTTGGAGCCATGTTTCAAACTCAGCTTGTCATAAGAACTATATCCTTTAAGCATGGAAGATTTGTGCTGAGAATTAACTGAAGAAGGTTAATATGGTCAGATAGTAAATGACTTGGAGATAGGAGAAAAGAATAAGATAAAGAACCTAGTTAAGGAACAACATTTTAGTCCACATGGTGACTATATTTCCCCTACTAAGGGGAATAAGCAAATAAGCCCTCCAACCTTTTGGTTGACAAATGAGGATATAAAAACAAGGAAGAATAAAAAGCCAAACGAAGCTTGTCATAGGAAAAATATTCTTTATTTAAATAAGTACAAACATTTCAAGATGCCAACAATGACAAGAGTTGTTACCTAAAACTTGACAGTTAAGATTTTCCCAAAGTTTTAGAAAAGACTTAGTAATAAATCTTCCATCTTCTGGCTCTTTAATCCACAACTTCTCTATCAGGTTTTCTGACCTACCGGTAGAAAGAGAACATTGAGATAGTGTCATTTTGATAGCAAGTATTTTTATGGAAGACTTAAGCTTGATGTGTTAGTGGCATTTCAAATAGAATTCTAGACAGCTCTTTCTCCAAAGTCTGATTTAAAGCCATCAGGAATTTCCTTGCATTCTGCTGTTGGGGGAGGAGGACTTAGAATAGAAAATATGTTTATTTTTTAAAGAAAGCTTATATAAGGATCTTTGAAGATTTAGAATACAAGATTAGTGATATTAGTTAAAACTATGTTAATACATTAAAAACTATGTTAATATATGTTAAAACTATGATATTAGTTTAAAAAGTTACTCTACCCTTTCTCCTGGACTTATGGTTGTTAGGAGGTTTATCATCCAAAGTCTCTTTTTTTATGTCTCTTGAGTCACTGTAGGACATGACCAAAAGAGGAATTTTAGTTGAAAACCAGAACTAGAGAATTAGTCTAGATAACTAGTTCTAGGAGATTAAAGTTACTTTATCAAAAATAGTTGATGTAACTAAATGTCAGAATAGGAATTATGGATTTTTTTGCCAGCTTCAGTTTTATGTAGCTCCTTTGCCCCCTCCCTTCCCCGGTGTATGTGGTGGGTAGCTTCATTGATGGCTCCTCTAACTCCTGGATGTGCCCTTCAAGTCTGTTTGGTTGGAGATCCTGATCCGATTGATGTAGGGTATACTAATTCTTTCCCCTTCATAGTTTTAGGAATTGGTTTTTTATTCCTTGAAACTCTTACATGGAATCGAGAACCCTGTGTAATTAAGTCCTTGATGGATTAAAGTCCTAAGTGGAGCCTTAGAGAAGGAATGGAAGTACTGAGAGCCCACGAATACAGCTCTTTTAAAATTTGTAACGGAAACTTAGGCATTTGCCATGCCTAGGAGTTTGTGGCCATTTCACTTTAAGAGTCCAACTTAAAGGTATTCTGCTCTCTATTCCAATAACTTCTATAAGATGACTTATCTTACCTTTCACAAGCCAGCAGCTTTGGAGTAAATATCTTAAGAACAAATGAAGAATGAAATGTATCATCTAGAAAGAAGGAAAGGAGGAAGAAGTAACAAGTACTAAGCATTTTTTTTTAAAAAGATTTTATTTTTTCCTTTTTCTCCCCAAAGCCCCCTGGTACATAGTTGTATATTCTTCATTGTGGGTCCTTCTAGTTGTGGCATGTGGGGCGCTGCCTCAGCGTGGTTTGATGAGTAGTGCCATGTCCGCACCCAGGATTTGAACCAACGAAACACTGGGCTGCCTGCAGTGGAGCACGCGAACTTAACCACTCGGCCACAGAGCCAGCCCCTAAGCATTTTTATATTGTTGCAGAGAAGCCCAGATGGGAGCAGAGATTTGAGTCTCCCTTCCATAGTTGTTGCTGGGAGGTGGCTGCTCTGCCAGGGACTACATTCCCACCTTCTTACATTTAGGTATGGTCATGTGACTAGTTTTTGCCAATGGAATGTGAGTGGAAGTATTCTCTTCTGGGCTGAGGTGGTTCAGAGGCAGCTGTGCCTTCTCCATTCTTTTTGTGGCAGTTTGGGAAGCCAACTGTGGAAGGTGACTGTCACAAGATGAAAAGAGCCTGTGTTCGTGAATCACCACCTCCGCTGAATACATGTGTTGGGATTATGTACAAGGAAAACTTTTGTTGTATTAAACCATGATATTAACACAGTTTGGACTTAACCTGTTAAAGGAGCTTGCATTGCTCTAAAACATACCTTTTTATTTAATATTAATCTACCTTATAAGATAAATATTCCTTTTATAGATGAGGAAGATGTGTTTGAGAAGTAACTTTCTCTTAAGGCCAGAGCGTATGGTTGAAGCTAGATCTGACTGAATAGCTGGTGAATTCTCTATTGTAACATGTTGCATCCTAGAGAAAGGATGTCACCTGAGATAGGATGAATCCCAACATTTCAGATCACAAGATTCAGTTTGTACCAGTAATTTTTCCTATGGAAAGTGACCAGATATTTGTAAGATAAGAAAAATCTTTTAACTGTTGTAAGTGAATTTAGACTTTTAATTAGACTCCTTTTTACTGGCTTGCCTCTGCAGAGACAGATGAAATTTTCAGATTTACTGTTTTGATTGTTTTGGTGAAGGATTTTGTGGGAGGAGTATGAAGACAATTCTTATTAGCTGTGAAGGATGTAGGGTCCAAGCCTTCATTTAGGACTGTGTTCACTGTTTCGTCATTGCTCACCTACATTCCAGATGTCAGGGTCGGGAATCTGATTGGCAGCATTAGAAGGTTTTTCATTTGGTTCCAAACTTGGAGAAATAACCTTTGGAAGATTAAATGGCTCTGAAATAAAGCAGCCCGGAAGTTATAGAAACAGGGTAGAAACTTCCTTTTGTTTTTTATTCCCCTCATTTGGCTAAGACTTCCATAGCTGTAAAACATGGAGGTCAGAGGACAATAGAACTTGACACCACTTATCCACCGGCCCCCCCCCCCCCAACAAAACTTCACCCCCCTCCCCCCCCCCCCCCCCCCCCCCCAAATAAAAAACTCACCATCATCTATAGCAGTTCTGTTAACACAGGTAGCCTCATGTTCCTTGAGCCTTTTGATTGGGACCACATGACAGGCATTATATTTGCAGTTAGCCATCTTTTTAACTCTCTTTGGATTTTTCTAAAAGGAAAAAGTTCTTGTTAAATGGCTGTTAGGTTTTTCATGTATTCCACCCTCCATTCCTTTCTGGATGTGCTGTGACATACCATGTTCCAACATTAAGAACTGAAAGCTGCTATGTATGGTCAGAAACTTATTCTTTTTAAAAAAGTCTTTAACGTTTTTATAGTCGGAGCTTACTTTTCTCCCTCCAGTGACTTAGTTCTTATCAGGAAAACTTACCTTTCTACATGCTGCCAGATGGTACTGTAACCTGCTGGCTGGCATTCTGTGGTTTGGGTCATAAGGACATATTTCTAAGGCTTCTGGCTCCATAAGGCCTAAATAGCAGGAAACATGGGTTGGCAAAGATGTTTAAGACCAGTAGTCTTGACATAGGCCTATTTTCTGTTCTCAAAAGAAAGTCGTATGAAAGATATAGGTATCTTGAATCTTACCCGTGAAAGTTTTGGATCACTAAAGCAATGGCCTAGCCAGTTAGATAATAGGAGAAATTCACTGCTTATATGCCTTGGAGGACCAAAAATTAACATTTGTACATATTTTTTGGTCTTACAGGTTGTTTTTAATAGAGTGCTTTGCCCCTGGAGCATTAAACAGGTAGGGTTCCTTGGAAAACTCACAGCACCCGGGTAAGATGAAGTTTAACACTATAAGCTTGAGTGCTGGAGAAAGCGAGGCTGGGGCAGCTGGTTCCTTCACTGTTCAGCATTGCTCCCTTCCATCTCTTCACCAAATCTGAGTTAAGCTCTTTGCCAGATGAGGGTGCTACTTGCCAGATAGGTCAGCATAGCCACTTTTGGGGAGAGGGGATTGGAAGAGTGAACAGTACTATGTTCAGGTTCAGGCTACTTTATAATTCTCTGAGAAGGCCAGCCTGAAATCTCTCAAGTTGTAGGTATTAACATATGAAGACTCTAGAAGTGAACTAAGAATACACCATCTCAAATCTGCCGCATTTACTGCCAATAGGAGACCTACTTCCCCTTATGGCTAGCTGTCTTTAGCTACCCCAGCAGACGTTCGCTTCAAGGCTCCCAAGTTTCCGGGCAACAGCTACAGCTAAGATTTTTGCAAAGCAGGGACAGCATAGTCTGACAGGGGGAGAAAAGATCAAGGCAGACTGGCATAAGCAGTAGGGATAGAAAGTGCCTAGAATAGCCCATTTCCATTCTGCTTTGCATCATGCCTAGGGCATAGACGAAGGGCACAGAGCTAGATGGTTAAATGTCAGCTTTTCCTGAGGGCATGTAGGTGATTAAACCCAGGGATTTAGACTCAGATACGTTTCAGGAATACAGGCCACGGTGGTTCTTTAAAGCTTACACTGCATATTAATGATTATGTTAGAGCCATGAACACTTATTATGAAGTGAATTGGCTCTGTGGAAAGTAGAAGGCTGTGTATAATCCAATATCATATAGTTATTTTTAGATGTAAAGATAATGGAAAAAGAGCTTTAATACCTAAATGTAGCCTTTAGATAACTCCAAACCCTTCTTTTAGCCAGCAGCTTAGAAAAGTATGAAGTTTGACCAGATTCATAAGGCTGGTTTTAATAAACAGAATGCTTCAGAATAGTCAGTGAGAATTGGTGACCTTGGATCCTTCACCTAATTATTAATAGCTGAATATCCTGTGTAGGAAGGCCATGACTATAATGTGGTTTAATGTGTGTTAGACTTGGCAAGAATGTTCCAACCTTGATGCTACCTTGACACTTGAATCTAGTCTAAGGCTCTTGAGACCTACCTTATTCTTGAAGCAGTGTCTCTCAAGAATCCAAAGGGAAGGGTCTCTTGAAGAGGAAGACAATCCTGTAAGGCAAAACAAGGCAAATAGCTGAGCTCTGAGGAGTGGGAAAGCACGGTGCCTTTCTGTCCAGTGATGTGAGTCAGCTTTCTGTTCCAGCCACTCACTTCCTCTTCTCCCACCATATGTTCTATGGTTTCTCAGGGGTTTGGAAATTTTCAATGTTATAGTTAAGTCTTGGAGAAGAGCTTCTCAAGCCTGGTTGTGCATGAGAATCACTGAGTAGTTTTAAAGTGAGAAATCCTTTGGCCCCACTCCAGAACTATTGGATTAGAACCTTCATGAATGGGGTCTGGCTAACTGTGGCTTTAAAAGAGTTCCATGGGGGATTCTGATTTGTAGTCAGTGTTACTAGACCCTGCTCTGGGGTAATTAAACTACCCTTAGAAGGGTTCCTCCAGTTTCCAGGAGGAACTGCCACATATCTTTCCAATGAAGTTTCTCTCAACAATACCAGTTGGCATCATTAGTCCCATCGTTAAACCTGGCCTTTTTCTTCATGAGGTGCCAAATGGAATTCCACAGAAAGCAACATAAGCTCACTACATACTAAAAAAAAATCAAAGTTTTCTTTGTCTTTGGCATTCCTAATCTAGAGTACCAGGTCTTGAACCAAATGTTTACATATACATTTCATATAGTAATCATTTCCACAGTTGTATGAGGGATTACCAGCATTTTATAGATTAGGAAACCAACTCAGTGGTGAGAGCCTAAAGTTTCAAAGCTGGTAAGTGTTTGAGTACCATTATCAACATTATTTGAGGTAATAAATATAGAACACTTAAAGTATCTGGTATATCATAAATAACTAGGTCATCACTTTACATCTAGTAACTTATTTAATACACAAAATATCCTTATGAGACCGGAACTATTATCAATATCTCCATTTTACAGACAGGGAAACTGAGTCAGAGCTGCTAAGTGATAGAGTTGGGATGTGAGCTCAAGCTATCTGGTTCCAGAACCTGGCCTCTTAGCCTCTAAGTCATAAGGCTCACCCCACTGTACTCAACTACACTTAAGCCCCAAATTCTGTCTGATGCCAAAAATGTAGGCTTTTCCTTTATACCAAGTACATGCAAATAAGTGTTCCCAGGCTCCAGCAATCTTACAGTTCAGCATAATATGAAATGGGCAATTAAAGGTGGAACCCTATTTAGAATTAAAATATGTGGTATAGACCAAACTGTAGGAGTTCAGCGAGGCCTGGACTTGGGACTGTTTTGAGCTAGATCCAGAAAATTGTCTAGGATTTGGGTCAGCAAGAGGCAAAGCATATCTACGTGAGAAAGGCAGAAATGAACGTGGCACATTCACGTGGTCCCCACTAGCTTGGGGAGTGCCTATGAGGGGACAGCAGAAAATAAGATAGGCTTGGTATGGAGGGTCTTCAACAAAATTTTTAGCATGAAGATAAAAACGCAAGTGAGAAAGACCCAGTAGAACTATACAAACCTGTAAGAAGGCTGCTGTATTGCGGCTCAGCTTCCTGGATGTTGGCGTCTTACTGCTTGCTCTTTATTCTCCCCCATTAAGGTAAAAGACCAATAGAAATCCCACAAATCTTGTTAGTGGAACCTGGGTTTCTTTGGTCACAGCAGATGATTCATATCTTCATGACCGATATCACCTTACGCTAGGCCCATAGCTTGCTAGGGACACAATCCAGTCAATGGCAGATTCTATTTTCCAAAAAGTGCAGTCTCCCTTAGAGACATTTGAAATTTCGTGTGTTAAGCATTTCCATCTTCTTGTTTCTTTAAAAAATACGTTCTCTTGGGAGCAAACATATTAAGTTCCTTAAATAATAATGCTAATCAGCTTCCCCCGGCTCTGTCCCAGGATTTATTGTGAGATGTGGGTATGGAAAGTGGGAATGGTTGAAAAGCGGGGAAAGGGTATTGGAAAGGAGGTCAATATGAAGACTTAGAATGTGAAGATTTAGAATTTTTCTGAAGATCTTCTGCTTTTTGCCTAGGAAGAAACTTGAAAGTGAGTTGGTTTTCTTGAGTTAGGGAGTTAAGTCCTGATTGGAATGGCAGGAATATTTTAGTGCTAAAATTCATCCAGCCTTCTCAGATTTAAAGTCTATTGTTAATTTCTCCTTGTTAATCTCAGTTAATTTGGTTTTTCTTCATGGGGCCTATTTCCCAATTTAGTCTTGATAATTCAACAAGTAAATCGGTGTATTTATTGAGTGGCTACTCTGTCCAAGAGGTGGTGTTCTAGATGAGTGTTTCTCAACATGTGTCTTATGGAACATTTGCACCAAAACCTCCGAGGGTGCTTGTAAATGCAGACTGCTAGGCCCCACTGCAGACCTAGCAATCCTGAATCTCAGGGGATAGAATTGATCTCAGTTTCCTAAGCATCTTTAAGAATTATTGCACTAGAGCGTTGGTTCTCAAACTTGAGAGTACTTTGGAATCACCTGGAGGACTTGGTGGAACGCAGAGTGCTAGACCCTAGCCCAGGGTTTTGGATTCAGTAGGTCTGGGGTGGGGCCTGAGAATTTGCATGTCTAACTAGTTTCCAGGTGATGCTAATGTGACCTCACTTTGAGAATCACTGATCTACAGCATTTTGAGGGATATAAAGAAATATTAGATACAATTCCTGTCATTAAGGAGCTAATGACCTAGTTGGGGAAGATAAGACATATGCTTAAAAATATAACAAGGAATACAATGTTAAAGATAATATTTGACATTGGGTGGGGTAATTAGGAGGAGTTAAGATTTGATCTGGGCCCTAAATGTAGATGGGCCTAAAGTTCAGTAGAGGGTAACATAGGCATTCTGTGTTTTGTTTTTGTTTTTAAAAGGTTGGCACCTGAGCTAACATCTGTTGATAATCATTTTTTTTCTTCTCCTCCCCAAAGCCCCCCAGTACATAGCTGTATATTCTAGTTGCAGGTCCTTCTAGTTGTGCTGTGTGGGACACTGCCTCAGCATGGCCTGATGAGTGGTGCCATGTCCGTGCCCACGATCCAAATCAGCAAAACCCTGGGCCGCCGAAGCAGAGCAGAGCGCGAGAACTTAAACACCCAGCCACGGGGCCGGCCCTGACATAGGTATTCTTGATGGTGATATAAAAGAGGGAAAGTGTAAAGGTATATGGGAGTGGGGTGGTGGATGCTTGTTTGTCTGGTGTAGATCTTTGTATAGGACACTGGTGGAGGGGTGAGCCCAAAAAGGTTGGTACCAGATGGTGAAGAGCCTTGAAAGCCTGTCCCTCTCCACCTCCGCCCATTTCACAGTCTTACCAAAAATGCTGCACAGCTAGAAAGAGGAAGTCTCGCCTGCCGAGTGTGCAAGAGGAAGCACAAGAAGATTCTGAGGGCCTGTGAGCTGTGATGACTGCTTTTGCCCATGAGCCAATTGCAGAGGCAACAGGAAGACCAGCGCACCAACCAGGCTGGGTCCCTCTGCCCAGAGGGTGTCACCACCCAAGCTGAAAGTGTTTGGGGAGATCAGGCATTGCTGTCCGGGTGCTCCTGTCTCTCGGTGGCCATCATGTCTTTGACCTCTGCCTACCAGCATAAGTTAGCAGAGAAGCTCACCATCCTGAACGATCGAGGTCAGGGGGTTCTCATCCGTATGTATAACATCAAGAAGGTAAGTGTGAGCAGCTAGACTAGGACTGATTATTCCAGCAATCGTACGGTGGGGACCCCTGAGGCCTCCTTTGTCCCACTGGTTTAACTGGCCTTCAGTCACTCGATTATACAGGCCAGCCGGTGCTGGGGGGCGGAAGAGGCGGCTTTCTTTCAGGGGCTCCCCTTTCTAGGTGTGATTCTTGCCCCAATGAGAATGTCTGCTTTCTGCTGAGTCTAGGGGTAGAGCTGGGGTGGGAAATAATTGTGTTTTGAGTCACTTGGATAAAGGTCTGGGGTCTAGGATTCTGGGTCTCATTGTTTATTGCTGATCCCCCATACTCTAAAGATATCCAAAGTTTGGTCTCTGGCAAAAACTTTTCTGTGGAAGTACTCCCCTAAAAGGAAAAAATAGATATGATATTTAGATAAAAAAAGGGTAGGTGCCTTCTGAGGTGCTTCTGGGACAGTTCATGCTGTGGTTGTGTATGTGTGTGTTTAGGTTGGGAACTGTGGGAATGGGAGAAGCTGGTGGCAAGAGGTCACTGGGGCTGGGCCTAGGGAAGTAAAGAGAAAATAGGGGACTTGAGAGCAGACTTCTGTGTATTTTGTAATAAAACGAATCACCAGATTTTTCTGGCCCCATGTCTCCTGTAAATGCCCTCTGGGGTGAGATACTAATGGACATAAAGGTGACACTGAGTCCCCCATAAAGTCAAACTCCTGAGCAGCTGCTGGCCTCACTCCTTCCGGCTTCAGCGGAGGGTGGGGAGCGAGCTTCCTCTTTGTGCTGGGGCCGAGCAGACATTAAGCTTTACCCGGCAAGCAAGATGCCCGGGTTATTCAGCTCTTCTGATAGTTGGCTTCATGTCCTGGAGCTTGTTCCTGACCTATCTTATGCGTTTATAATTGATTCCCAGATTCCCTCTTTCCCTTTGAGAGATTGTGTGGGAATGAATAATGCAGGAAGAGGTGTGTTTCTGAGGGGCAGGAGAAAGGGTTGAACTATAGTGTGGTTTATCTGTGCAGACTTGTTCGGACCCCAAATCCAAGCCACCTTTCTTACTGGAAAAGTCCATGGAATCATCTCTCAAGTACATCAACAAGAAATTTCCCAACATAGATGTCCGAAACAGCACGGTGAGGATGCAATCCCTCTTCTCTCCTTTCTCTGAAATAACTCTATGCTTGGATGGCTCAAACTCTCCTCTTTTGACTGCCTCTCTTTGAACTTGGCAGAGGATGGTGTAGCCTTCTTTTAGTTTTCCTAGGTTCAACCACAGGGCTTCACTTTGTTGTAGTCTCAAGAATTCTGAGATAAAATGGGATTCTCCCAGGGTAAACTAGAGCACAGCATTGCCCCTTTCTCCATTGCAAGATTCGTGAGAACACTGTTTTCATGGAGGAAGACAGCTCTATCAACCCAGCAGAGCGCATAGATTTTATTGTTCTTCCTGTTTTCCGCCCAGTGTTTCCTTGTTATTGTTTTAGGATTATGCATCTAGTGGGATATCCCCTACTTCTCCCTTGTTAAATTTTAGCCCTAGATTTCTTACCGTCTTATCTGTACCATCTTCTCATTCTGCTTCTTTTGACTTTGATGTAAATAGTAAACCTCTTTGGCTGAAAGGGACCTTGAAATTTCCTCTCATTTAGCACTCTATACCTAGTCAGGATCACTTGCAACCATCCTACGTAGACAATCTTGTCTCTTTAAAGACCTTCAGAGTACTGGAGATTTTCCAACTTCCTCTGTCAGTATATTTCAAGCTTCTTTAAGAATGTTTTAGTTATAACCCCTATTCTTCTTGGGTAACTTTGATCAGCTGTCTTCTTATTTTGTGTTTTTTAAAAAATCTCATTTTGTTTTGTGTTTCTCTTAGCAACATTTAGGACCGGTACATCGGGAAAAAGCTGAGATAATTAGATTTCTCACCAACTACTACCAGTCGTTTGTGGATGTCATGGAATTTCGGGTGAGCTCTCTCTAGCTCAGGTCCCCAGTGTAGGCATTATCCTTCAGCGGCTACTCCTGCTTCAGTAAATGTTCATTTATGTTGCTTAATACTGTTTCTTGAAAAAGTAAGATGTACTGATGTGGAAGGATACCTAAGTTGTATTGTTAAATGAAAGCAAGTTGCAGAATAGTGCATGATACAATTGTATTTTTATTTTAAAAGATACATAAGCTTATATATATATAATGTTAGTATATACATAAGAAAGATTTGGAATATTATACACTAAACCATTCAAAATAACTACCTTTGGGGGTAGATTATGATTGGCTTTATTAAATTGTACATTTTTGTAATATTTGAGTTAAAAAATTTTAAGTATTATTCCCCAATATTTTATTATGAATCTACTGAAAAATGCCAAGAGTAGCACAATGAATATTGTTTTCTTCTTCTTCTGAATCTCCTTATTGTTGCTATTTTGCCATGTTTGCTTATCTCTAATGTTTTTCCCGAACCATTAGAGTTAGCTGCAGATGTCATGACATTTCCTTCCCTAAATACTTTAGTATACATCTGCTAAGAACATTTTCTTACGTAACTCTAAAACAGTGATCATACTCAGGAAATGTAACGCTGCTGTAATATCATTAGTTAATATGTAGCCCATATTCACATTCCTCTAGTTGTCTCAAGGAGCGTACATTGAATTTAGTTGTCGAGTCTCTTTAGTCTTTAATCTAGAATATCTCCCAGCCTTTTTTTGGTCTTTCCTGATGCTGACCTTTTGGAAGAGGCCAGGCTAGTTATTTTTCAGAATATCCCTCAGTTTGGATTGGTCTGATTGTTAACAGTGTTTGGTAGTGATGCTACATGGATGATATTTTATTTGCATGTTAAACAGTGAGCATGTACTATTTTTGTAAATGTAAGCAAACTGTAAAAAATTATTTAGTACAATGTTTTGGAAGGGCAAATTGATAATGTGTTTCAAAAAGTATTAAAAATACATACTTTTTAATGTAGCAATTCTACTTCTAGAAATTTGCCTTAAGGAAACAATCAGATAGAAGGGCAAAGATATATGTACAAGAATGTACTCTATTTCATTACTTATGATCGTGACAACCTGATAATTGGTGTATCTAATAAATAGAGATTTGGTTAAAAGGTTAGAGTATATGTCTATAAATGAATATAATGCAGCTGTTAAAGATGAGAATATATATTTATGGCATGGAAAAATATTCTTCACATGTCCTTTTTTTTTTTTTTTTTTTTTTGAGGAACATTAGCCCTGAGCTAACTGCCGCCAATCCTCCTGTTTTTGCGGAGGAAGACTGGTCCTGAGCTAACATCCATGCCTATCTTCCTCTGCTGTATATGTGGGATGCCTACCACAGCATGGCTTGCCAAGCAGTGCCATGTCCGCATCTGGGATCCGAATCGGCAAACCCCAGGCCACTGAAGCGAAACGTGCAAACTTAACTGCTGCACCACCGGGCCGGCCCCTTCACATGTTCTTTACTATAAAAGCAAATTACAATACAGCTTAAGACATAAGGTGTCCCTGAAATTGTCTGAGCAATCCAAGTTTGTGATGGTATTATAGTATTTCTTCAGATGATAGAAGACTATGGGACTCTGCCTTGGGTGCCATGTGTCTACTGTAGAGAGCTAATCCAGGCCATTCATCAGATCCACAATGAAGAGAGAAAAGGAGGCATGGAAGACTGTAAGGTCTGAAGGAGGGTCAGGTCAGAGGTTGTTAATCTTGGAATTGAGAGTAGAGTTTAGGAAGAAGGTAGGCACTTGTGGAGGTAGTGAAAAGAACGCTGGAAGCATATAAAAAAGCCTCTTACTAGGAAAAGTTGGAGTCCAAAGGAGATTTTAGAGCAGCTTCAGGTTGCTGCAGTGGTAAAGTTCTGAGCGCAAGGCATTTGGTATGACTTGTTTAGGGCACGGGGATGAAATGCAGACACTGCAGTAGTGTGCATGTCGAGTAGCAGGGCTCTGAATCAGGCAGGCCTGGTTTCAACTCTCAGCTCTACTGCGTACGAGATGTATGACTTTAGACAAGAAACTCCCTGAATCCCAGTTTTGTTGTCTATAAAATGAGGAAATAAGATTTGCTACATGAGGGCCAGCTGGGTGGTGTAGTGGTTAAGTTCACGCTCTTTGCTTTGGCGGTCCAGGGTTCACAGGCTTGGATCCTGAGTGTGGACCTACGCGCCATTTGTCAAGCCATGCTGTGACGGTGTCCTGCATACAAGGTGGAGGAAGATTGGCAACAGATGTTAGCTCAGGGCCAATGTTATTCACCAAAAAAAAAAAAAAAACCCCAACAAAAACAAACAAACAAAAAAGCAACAAGATTTACTACATGGGGTATTTGTGAGAATTAAATGAGATAATGCATGGGAAACGTCTAGCTCAGTGTTTAGAATATAGTAAAGTAATAGGCCAACAAACATTAATTCCATTCCCTTCTGATTCTTGTCTTTAGAATATAAGACCTGCATAGTGACATGGGTTGTGTGAGTGGCTGAAAGTGAACCTCACCTGTATCCCGTGGGAAGTGGGTTGCAGCAAGGAGTTGTAGAAAGTCCCTTCTAGCAAATGAGGCAGCACAGACCTAGTCAGAGGATTAGATGTCCTGTAGTGTAGAGGGAAGATTATGGGCTCTGGGCTCTAATTCTGGTACTGTCCCTTACTAGCTTTGAGATCTCGGGCAAGTTTCTTAACTGCTCTTAGCCTCGGTTTCTCCATATGTTAATTTAGATACAGACTTTTTGGAAAGAACACTTGAAAACATTTTTTCTTGTACATTTTAATAAGTTTGACAAATATTTACACTCGTGTAACAACCACCACAAAGTATAGAAAGCTTTTACCTCCCTAGATGTTCCCTGTGTCTTTTTTTCCCCATCAATCCCTAACATCCTCAACTCCTGGCCCCAGGCAAATGCTCATCTGCTTTTCCGATTAGATTTTCCTTTTCTAGAGGTCCACATATTTAGAATCTCTACACTGTGTATTCTTTTGCGTCTGGCTTCTTTCACTCTGCACAATGTTTTTGAGATTTATCTATGTTGTTTCATGTATCTATGACTCATTTCCTATTTTTGCTGAGGATTATTCCATTGTATGGATACAACTTGTTTATCCATTTACCTGTTGATGGACATTTCGGTCGTGTCCAGTTTTTGGCCATTATGCCTAAATCGCTATAAATAATTGTGGAGACATATTTTTCATTTCACTTGGGTAGCTAATCCAGAAGTTGAATTGCTAAATCATATGGTAAGTGTGTGTTTAATTTTATAAGAAACTGCTAAGTTTTTCCAAAGTCATCGTTTCATTTTCCCCTCCCATCAGAAATATATTAGTGTTTCAGTTGCTCCACATTCTTGTCAATACTTGCTGTTATCAGACTTAAATTTTAGCCATTCTAATGGGTATGTAGTGGTATCTTATTGTGGTTTTAATTTGTGTTACCCTGATGACTTATATTGCTGAGCATCTTTTCATGTGTTTATTGGCCATTTTATTGTAAAGTTCTTGTTCAAATCTTTTGGCAACATAGTTTAAAAATGGAAATATATATGCTCTTTGATCTAGCAGTTCCATTTTTGTAGAAATGAAAGTACCAATATACAGTGGATAGGCCAGGAATTGGGAACAAAGTAAATGCCCCTCAGCAGGAAAAAGGCTGAATGAATTGGCCATACCATGAGCATACCATGGGCTGTCATGCGGCCATTGAAAAGAAGAGCATTAGTGCCCTACCAGATGACTTTGAGGACTGCAGCAGGTAAAGCTGAGTGAGAAAAGCAAAATGACAAGAAGGGTGTAATATTATCTCCATTTTGTAACACAAATGATGATCAAAAAAATGGTCTCTCTCTCTCTCTTTCTCCCTCTCCCTGAATAGAATTATATAAATAGGGAGAAAATTAATATGATATACCAGGTGCTTAAACTGGTTTACCTGGGGGTTGGGGCAGGATGGAGGGTGGGTACTGATGTAGGGGGAGGGAAGTGTCCACAATAAAAATACATATTTATTTAGGGAAAATTATATATGAAAAGAAAAAGAATCCCTATCATACTAGAATGAGGGTTAGATAAAGTATGTGCAAATTACCTTGTAAGTACTTCACACATAGTAGATGGTCAGTAAATAGAAACACATGGAAAGTTGGGTTATATTACCATTTGTTAATGATTAACTTCTGAGAACAGGAGATGGAATCCAAGAACAGACTGACTGGGTGGGATTCATCAATAAAAATGAGTCTGATTTTTGGCATTAAGAAGCAGCCTATCAGGGCCGGCCCAGTGGTGCAGCAGTTAAATTCACACATTCCGCTTCCCGGTGGCCCGGGGTTGGCCTATTTGGATCCTGGGTGTGGGCATGGCACCGCTTGGCAAAAGCCGTGCTGTGGCAGGCGTCCCACGTATAATTTAGAGGAAGATGGGCATGGATGTTAGCTCAGGGCCAGTCTTCCTCAGCAAAAAGAGGAGGATTGGCAGTAGTTAGCTCAGAGCTAATCTTCCTCAAAAAAAAAAAAAAATCAGCCTATCAGATAATCTGCATTTTGTAAGCTTTTGTGTGGAGGATGAAGGCATTGGGTTGATAAGATCAGGGAGAGTGTGCATAGTACAGTAGTGACTTGTGCCTGTGGAAACATGAGCACTTGGCAGTGTCAGCCTGATAAGGGCCCACTGACAGCTTCCTGAGGAGGAATTCCCTCTATTCAGCAATGCCTCCCTTATGTTACTCGGTGGCTCTCTAGGACCTATGGGGAAGAGAACCCTTTCCTTCAAATTCTGGTAGCATATGTCATCTTCTCTTTATTCTTTATTTGTTCTCATCTCCAATTCTATCCCCAGGATCACGTATATGAACTTCTCAACACCATTGATGCCTGCCAGTGCCATTTTGATATTGTAAGACTCTTCGTAATTCTCTTCTATCCTAGAGTCACAGAAAAGGTCTTGGCTGGAATTGTGTGGGGTGGGGTGGGACTGGAGGAATGGTTTTATAGATATAGATATAGATATAAAATATATAATATATTAAAAATAGATACTATACTATATAATGAATGAATGGCTATTCATTCCAGGACTATAATTCTTTTGTAAAAAATGCTGACGTTAAGGTGTATTTATTAATTTATTTCCTTTAGCCGAAGCTAAAGTTATATTAAGCATATCAGCAATGTGACTTATTTAATACAAAAATTACATTAAAATGTTCTCATTCCACCTCCTCCAACCCCAAATGCTTCCTTATTTCCTGGCCTCCTTGTATCTTGAGCTCACTTTTAGCCCCTGACTTTTGTTCCAAATTTCTCCTTCTGAAAATTTGATCCTGTCAGTTCCTCCTTCTAAATAGACCCTTTCCGAGTCTGTTTAGCGCTGTTCAGAATGGCTGGGGTAGCAGGGATCAACTGGCCTTGCTGTTCTTGTGTTCCTGCACTTCCCTTGTAGAGCCTCAACTTTGACTTCACTCGGAGTTACCTGGACTTGATCGTGACTTACACCTCAGTTATTTTACTTCTGTCACGGATTGAGGATCGACGGATACTCATTGGCATGTACAACTGTGCGCATGAGATGCTGCATGGGCATAGGTGAGTTAGGGGGTGTGGGGGATGAAGAATCTCAGACATGGTGCTGTGAGATGGGGGTGGGCACAGGGAATAAATGCCATGCGTTCTCGTATGAGAACCTGTAATCTACATGATGACGCAGGCAAAATCAAACAACGTAGAATGCTTCTAAGAGGGCATACACCAACAAGTGCCTCTTTACACACAGTTAACTCTTCAGTATCTGCTCGTGGATCATCCAGTTTGCATTGTCTCCAATCAGGTTTTAATCCTGGGCTGGCTTCTACTCTGCTTTTCATGTTGTTGCAAAAGGCAAAGAAAATTTTAGTATTGGTAGAAATAATATTAGCAAGGTGAAGCCATTAGAGGTAAATAATATATGATAGGACATTTGAAGGCAAATATAGATGGATTTTGGATTATATGCAATTCTGTGCCCCTCCATTAGTGCAAATAAAAGTATTTAAGGGCTGAAAATATGAAGACCAGAGGGATCAGAGTAGGCTGTGGCACATTGTTCCACGCATGATGTGTATTCTCATGTGTCTACATAAATACCTAGGTACATGCCTTAGCCATTGGTTTTGAATGTGTATATATCCTTTTGGGTTGTATACAGATTTGGGTCCAGGCATATTACTTGATTTACAACTAATCAACATGAATTTATAGAGTTCTGTCATGTGTCCAACCCTATTTTGGGTATTTTTAAGGAAGGAACTTTCATTGACCTGCCTAAAATTATGTGGTTCTATCTAACCATAGCTTAATATACCAGTGCCTAGAATTGGTTACCTATATATATAATTCACAGTTTAGTATGTATGTCTTTGGAGGTGGTGGAGAAGTCAGCCAATGCACACATCTTTATCCTGTATGCAAACATGAGAGTTTGCATCACGGTTAGGGGTGCCTGCAACTCCTCTTTCCTATGCTTTCTTCCAGTGACCCCAGTTTTGCCCGTCTGGGTCAGATGGTCTTGGAATATGACCACCCTCTGAAGAAGCTGACAGAGGAGTTTGGGCCTCACACAAAGGCAGGTTTCCTGAGAGCGTGGAGAATTCCTCAGGCAGAAGTATATTGTTCCCATCATTGACGTTAAGGACTCATTTTTTTCCCCCACAGGCTGTGAGTGGAGCCCTCCTTTCTTTGCACTTCCTCTTTGCCCGAAGGAACCAGGGGGCTGAGCAGTGGCGCAGTGCCCAGCTTCTAAGTCTCATCAGCACCCCCCCAGCCATGATTAACCCTGCTAATTCAGACACAGTGAGTTCCCTTTTCCTCTGGTCAGTGGAGGTGTTCTGTCTGCCAAGGCCATCTCTGTAGAGGGTGCTTCTTTCAGAAAACAGCAGCCCTGAGAATGCTGTGGCCCTTTTCTAGCAGATGCCTCTAGGGCGATCACCTCTTATAGGTGAACAGTCATGTTGAGTCGGATCTTTTGTTTGGACCAGGATTAGTTTGTGCCTGCCCATGGAAGGAATTTAGTAACTATTCATAGTATGAGTGAATGGATGACACTGAGTCATTAGGCACCTACTCAGCCCAGCAGGAACTTGAGCATAGGCATCAATTAGTTAACAAATGTTTTTATTCAACTACTGTGAGCCCAATGTCCTTGCTTCAAAGGACTTATAGTCCAGTAGAGAAGACATGCCATGTAGGCATAAAAATACAACTGATGATGCTAGACGAATGAGAAGCACCAAACGAGTGACTTATATTTTAAATGGTAAAGAGTCCAAAAGAGAGAGAAATCATGAGGTTTTGAGTTTTGCTCTCCTGTTATTAAAAATATTGGAAATGTTAAAGAGAAGTTATGTTAAACCTTTTGTTTGTCCCGACTTCCAGCCCCAGCTCCTTTTCCTTTCCTCAACTGTATTCTTTTTTCCTGACTCCACTTCCAGTGCCTCACCTCCATGATAGCAGATTTCCCAGCTTTTGGCTTATTGGAGTGCCTTAATCCAGTCTGGCACAATAAAAGTTGGTTCTGATGCTCAAATTCTAACTTGACTGCCCTTGTCTTTGGGGGAGGACCAGTTAAATAACTGCTTGACCATCTCTGCCTCTCTTCTCACAGATGGCCTGTGAGTACCTGTCTGTGGAAGTGATGGAGCGCTGGATTATCAGTAAGTTTTGTGGGTTAGGTGGGAAGAGATCGAGGAGCGTGTTGCACGGTAGCAAGTTCTGAAAGTCTTCTTCTGACTGTTTTGCCCACCTCCAGTTGGATTTCTTCTTTGCCATGGGTGCCTCAACTCCAACAGCCAGTGCCAGAAGCTGTGGAAGCTGTGCCTGCAGGGCTCCCTGTACATCACCCTCATCCGGGAGGACGTGCTGCAGGTGCACAAGGTCACCGAGGACCTGTTTAGCAGTTTCAAAGGGTGAGATGTGACAGCCACCCTGACCTTCTTTTGGGTTTTTAGCCCCTCCTGACATCCTTTTTCAGTTTCCATGAATGTCCTGAGTATATGTGGTAAGGATTAATTCTAATTATTGAAAAAATATTTATTAAATACCTACCATTTACTAGGCACTTCACTGGGTTTCAGGGATACATTAATTAATGGGATACTATAGAGGTTGTGAGCATGGACTCTGAAATCAGACTACCTGGGTTTGAATCTAGCTTTATCATTTACTGGCTGTGTGATCTTGGGTGAGTTGCTTAACTTCTCCATGCCATGCCTCAATTTCCTCATCTATAAAATGGGGTTAATAATCATAATTCCCTATGACCTACGTCATAGAGTTTTATGAGGAGTGAAAGAATTATTCTTTATAAGCACATGGAAAAGTGCCTGGTCCATTGCAAGTGTTATATATGTGCTTAATAAATAAAAAAGACCGAGTCTGTCCTCTCAAGGAGCTTCATATTGGTGAAAAATAGACTAACTGTTGTGATGTAGTAGGGGATTATGATGTATAAACACGAAGTGCTATTGAAGCATTTAGAAGGACACTTAAACTGGAGGATCCAGAAAAACTTGGAGACTGATAGACTTGAAGAGTTAAACAGGTCAAGAGTGTGTGTGTGTGTGTCTGTGTCTGTGTGTCTGTGTGTCTGTCTGTCTGTCTGTCTATGTGTGGAAAGGCAGGGAAGTTGCTCACGACAGAGAAGGATATTCCAGGCAGAGAAACTATCAAGATTTTGAGGCAAGAGGGAGCCTGGCAAGTTCTAAGAAATTCATGTAAGCTCAGTGCATGGGCAGCTGGGGTTACAAAGGTGGGGTTGTCAAGGGACAGATTTAGAGAGGTAAAGTGGGGTCTTGTATGCCCTGCCATGGAGTGTGAACCTATCCTAAAAAGGATTGGGAGCCATTGAGTGATTTCAGGCAGGAGAGTGACATGATCATATTTGCATTTTAGGAAAAATCACCCTGGTTGCAGGGATCAAAAGAGACTAGATGGACAAAACTACTAGAGTCAGAGATTGAGTAAATTAGGAGGAATTGAGGATGAAGTCAAGGTTTCTGGTATGAATACTTGGTATTCCTTAAGATAGAGAACTTGTGAACAAAAGGAAGTTTGTAAGGGAAAGATTGTGAATTCAGTTTTGAGCAGGTTGAATTTGAAGTGTCTGTAGGACACTGAAGATAGATGCATGTTAGACCTTTTACTTTGTGGTTCTGGAATTCAGGAGCGAGATCTGGATTCAGATGAAGATTGGTGAAGTGGTAATCAAAGCCAGGGGAGTAGGTGAGACTGCTCAAGGAGAACGTGTAGAGTGAGGAGAGACTGAAACACAACCACTGGGCACACTGATGTTTAAGGGCCAGCAGAGGCAGAGAAATCAGTGAGGGGTGTTGAGAAGAAGAGGGAAGACAGGGGCTGGCCCTGTGGCCGAGTGGTCAGGTTTGCGTGCTCTGCTTCAGCGGCCCAGAGTTTTGCTGGTTTGAATCCTGGGTGCAGACATGGCACCACTCATCAAACCATGCTGAGGCGGCGTCCCACATGACACAACTAGAAGGACCCACAACTAAAAAAAAAAATACACAACTATGTACCAGGGGGCTTTGGGGAGAAAAATGAAAAATAAAGTCTTTAAAAAAAAATAAAAACAAAAAAGAGGGAAAATGGAAGTCAAGGGAAGAAAACATTCCAAGAAGGAGGGACTGGTTATCTATGTTAGATGATGCTGAGAGGTTAAATAAAATGAGGACAGAAAAATATCCATTGGATTTGGCTGTAAAGATGGTCTTAGTGCCCTTCTTGTGGACAACCTCAGCTGAGTGGTAAGGTTGAAAGCTAGGTTGCAGTGGGTTTAGGAGCAAATGGAAGATAAGGAATTTAATAAGTAACTCTTTCAAGAAGTTTGTCTGTGAAGGGAAGAATAGAGAGAGCTATAATGAGAAGGAGGTGTGGGATTAAGGAAGGGCTCAAATACCTTTATTATTTTTTATAGTTGCAAAAATAACATCCAGGAATGTAAAAAATACAAAGTGGAAGTTGACTACAATCTCACCTTCCAGAATAGTTTGGTGTATGTCCTCCAGATGCTTGTGTGTATACATAAACATATAATGGCCTGTGTATATTTTCTAACTTTACATAAGCAATTTCTAAAAAGCAATGGATCCACACTCTACATTATGTTCTGTAGTTTGCTTTTTTTCACTTACTGTAATTTGGATATCTTTGCATATCAGTCTATAGGGACTTGTCATATTATTTCTAACAGTCAAATAGTATTCCATTATGTGTTTGTAGCATAGTTTTTTACCCAATCCCCTATTGATGGATGCTTGAACTGTTTCCACTCTTAAAAAAATCATTACAAACAATGCTGTAATGAACATCCTTAGACATATACCTTTGTGAACAATTCTATAGGGTAAATTCTCAGAAGTGGAATTGCTGGGGTAAAGTGTATGCATATTTCAAAATTTAATAGCTCTACCAAATTGCCCTCCAAACAGATGTGTTATCTATATTCTATGAGAATACTTATTTCTCATCCTCTCAACAACTGGGTAGTATCATAAAAAAATCATTGCCAGAGTTGAGAGAGTAGATCTAAGGTAATTAGTTAGACATTACAGGAGGTGGATTTGGATATGTATAGAGAAACTTTCTAATGATTACGGCTTCTAAGGAATGGAAGGGATGTTTGAAGGGTGTTTAGTTCCCCATAACTAAGAACAACAACTAACAGGTATGATTTATAGTATAGGGAGTTCTTTGACATAAATAATCTAATTTGATCTTCACGATACTTCTACTCAGGTATTATAAGTATTAATATCTTTTTTTTGTAAGTGAGAAAGTAGAGGCTCAGTCTCAACGTCATTCAGTTAATAAGAGGTGGCATTAGGGAATAATTCCAGATTTTTCAGCTCTCAATCCTGTCTCTCTATTATACCATGTAGAGGTTGAAATAATTATCTACAAGAGTGCTGTAGAGTTGAATCCTGATTTAATTAAGACACTTTCCAACTCTAAATTTCTTTGATTCCGTGCTAAGTTCAATAAGGGTGTGGTTTGGAGAAGGGAAATAAAAGGTTAGGAAGTTCAACTCATGTGGTGGCAATAGTGATGCAGTACAAGAGAAAGATGTAAGGAACATAGAGAGCAAAGAGCCTGAGGTAATGTGGGATTTTGGAGCAGGGGCCACTAGTAGAAAAAAAGAGATATTGTCAGGAAAGTCAAATATTGCAGACAAACCAAGAACAATGAAAAGGCCGTTGAATTTGGTGACTCACAAGTTCACATTGGCCTTAGAGAGAGCAGTTTGTTTAGTGTCAAAGGCCTTGTGGGATTCAAGGGTCAGTGAAAGGTGAGGAAGTAAAAAGAGGACAGGTGTCTCTTGGGAGGAGTTTGGTGGTGTGGGAGAATGGGCAAATTTTAGTAGATCGTCAGGGTCTTTTTAGAATAAGGGAAGCTTTGAACTTATGTGTTGGGAGAAGAGAATAAGCCAGTGGAGAGGGAGAGATTAAAGAGACAAAGGGATAGCCGATAAAATTAATTCTAAGATGCAGTGGTGGGAAGGGGACCCAAGGTAGAGCTGGAGTAAGTACTGTTACTTGAAAGCAGGGCCTGTGTCCTATTTATGCATTGGTTCTTTTGTCTCCCTCAAACCTGGAGGAGTACTTGGCTTGAAGGTGTTGAGGCAGGAGCATAGGACTAGAAGTCTGTTCCCAGCTTTGCCATTAAAACCTGGTGTGGCCTTGAGCAAGTCATTTTTCTTCCCTAGGTGTTATTTTCCTCATTTGCAAAATAATGAAAAAGAACTGAATGGTCTCTAAGCTCTATGAGTCTCTCATTAATAGGCCAAGATGAGAAGTAGGGTCTGGAAAGGTCCTGACAGTGAGGGCTGCCCATGTTCCCCCAAGGCAGTAGTTTGGAATCTCTGAGGACTGGGAAGGTGGGACAAGGCCCCTAACTAGTGGTGTGGCCAACCTTGCTGTGCTTATGTCAATCCTCAGGTATGGCAAGCGAGTGGCAGACATCAAGGAAAGCAAGGAGCATGCAATTGCAAACAGGTAAAGTTGGGGAATGGGATCTCCAGGAGGGGACGGAATAGGAATCTCTCCTGACCTTTGTTCTCACCTAAGCCACCTCCAGTTTCTGTATAGCTTTCTTGCCTCAACCCAAGATCTTGCTGCTGCCTCCCGTCTTGCATTTTCTTACTAAGTCTAACTGTAGCATTGAACCTTCTGTCTGCCTGACACCCCTTCCTAACTGTAGCTCTCCTCTGCACTGCCTTTGGAGGAAGTTTAAGGCTGGGAGAGGCAATATTCTCTAGTTTCCACTTTCTTTCCTCAGTGGTCAGTTTCACTGTCAACGGCGCCAATTTCTGCGGCTGGCAGTGAAGGAGCTGGAGGCTGTGTTAACTGATGAACCAGGACTACTGGGTCCCAAGGCAAGAGAGAGAACTGTTGGGAGCCGGGTGATGACCAGTGACAAAAGACTCTGTGGGGAGTGACTTGGCCTTGATGAGTTTTTGCATTTCTGAGTCTTTTCTGATTCATTTGTATGTGTATATGCTGATTCTTACCTTAAATCTTCTTTGAGTCCCCCCTTCAACTTTTGTATCTCTTTTTTTGGGGTACTATCCAAGGATATATGTATTATAGCTATTTGTGTACTAGTCTTAGCCTCTGAGTGTGAACTAATTGAAGACAGAGCTTGCTTTTTTTTTAAAACCAAACAAATGCCTAGAAAACATTTCTAAAATTTAATTTGATGGGGAGGAAAAGATATTGACTGTGAGCCAGTGTCAACATATGTACGTGTCTGATTCTGTCACATAGTTTTTTGTGGGTCTCTGTGTTTATTATTGGCGTGGCTCCAGAATTGTATGCATATGCAAATTATCATGATAGTTTTGTCTGTGCTTTTTTAAAAAAATTTTTGCCTAATTTTTTATTTTTAAATTTTTTAAAATTTTTAATTTTTTTGAAGAAGATTAGCCCTGAGCTAACATCTGCCACCAATCCTCCTCTTTTTTGCTGAGGAAGACTGACCTTGAGCTAACATACATGCCCATCTTCCTCTGTTTTATGTGGGATGCCTGCCACAGCATGGCTTGACAAGCGGTGCGCAGGTCCGCACCTGGGTTCTGAACTGGCAAACCTTGGGCTGCCAAACCAGAAGGTGCAAACCCAATTGCAGTGCCACTGGGCTGGCCCCTCTCGGTGCATTGAAATCTTATTTTTCAGGTTGAAAATTCTCATAGTCCCTGTTCTTTCCTTAGGCCCTTTTTGCTTTCATGGCCCTGTCCTTCATTCGTGATGAGGTCACCTGGCTGGTTCGTCATTCAGAAAACGTCACCAAGACAAAGACACCTGAGGACTATGCTGACTCGTTAGTACTTGACGTGGTTAAGAATCTTGACCTTAGGTGGACTGGGAAAAGGGACAGGGAGGCATCAAATTGACCTTAGGAAGTCTCAGTTTCTGCCCTGTTATCACTGTCTTTGTCTCAGCTCATATTTCTAGTCTCATACCTCTCTCTGTTTTCCTCCTCAACTTTGCAGGAGCATTGCAGAACTGCTTTTCTTGTTGGAGGAGATTAGGGCTCTGGTCCGAAGACACATCAAAGTGATACAGCAGTACCACCTTCAGTACCTGGCCAGATTTGATGCTGTTGTGCTCAGTGACATCATTCAAGTAGGTTTAATTGATTATACTTTGGAAATCTCAGGGGGATCCCTGGTTCTTTTCTCCTGGGGCCACCCTGGCTGGATCTCATGCTTTGTAGATTGTGTGTTAAAAAGCCCGATTTTCCCCACTACATTTGTTAAAAACAAACAAACAAACAGACCAATAATCTTGGCAGTCTTTTTTTCCTAAGTGAACTACCTAGAAATAAGAGAGAAAAGTAAAGAGAAATTGGGTGTTAGCATGGTAGGGGACCCCGGGAGCTTCCTCCATCTCTTGCTTGGCTCTTTCTCTCTGTGTGTGGCACTTAGCAGTTCTTTTGCCTTCATACACTGACTGAGCCTTGTGGTCCTTGTTTCTATCCTCCTGGAACCTATGCCTACTTGATGGTAACTCAGCTTCTCTTTTAGAACCTGTCTGTGTGTCCTGAGGAGGAGTCCATCATAATGTCCTCATTTGTCAGTACTCTCTCCTCTCTGAATCTCAAACAAGGTAACTGGAAGGAAGTGGAGGAGGAAGGGTATATGTGAGGGTGAGCATCTTTTTTTCTAGAAATATTCACATCTTGAGCCAGGGAATGGGACAAGATGACCATTCTATAAGTTGCATATAAGGTACTGTTTTATTATTTCCTTTTAAACTTCTGTTTTTCTTGCAGTTGATAATGGAGAGAAATTTGAATTCTCTGGATTGAGGCTAGACTGGTTCCGTCTACAGGTAGGTCTGTTCCTGTTAATGATCCTCCATTCTCAAGGTTCTTCCTCCCTCACAATCCCTTCTCTTTTTATCTCCCAAGCTCTGCTGTATAGAGTGATTCAACACTGGAAAGTGCTGATTGGAGAGGACAAAACTTAGCCAAACTGTAGCCCCAAGGCTGGAGGTCCTTTTCATTTAGCTTGTTTTTCTCCCCTCTTTCCCCAACTCCAACCACAGGCATATACCAGTGTGGCTAAGGCTCCCCTGCACCTGCATGAGAACGCTGACTTAGCCAAGGTGATGAACCTCATTGTCTTTCACTCCCGAATGCTGGACTCAGTAGAGAATATGCTGGTGGAAACTTCTGACTTGTCTACTTTCTGGTATGTCCTGATTTACAGCTCTTTATCAATTGACCTGATCTCTTGCCTGGTGTCTGTGGAGGACAGTAATTCCTCCAGACAGATGGGAAAGTCTTGGTTTCTGTGAGATCTCCTTAAAGGCAGATGCTCAAACTCCACAGGTCACTCATTATAGCTTCTACCAAGTGATAGGAATTTGGAGTTGATTCCCTTTGGTTCTGGCTTCTTTAGGAAAGCCATCTGGACTTTCCACAGCCTTCCCTTCTCTGGGATAATTCATCTATATGTCTTTTTCTTCGCTGTTATCTTTGGAACCTTCTTCAGCTTCTTTTTATTCTTGGGACATTGTGATTTAAAAGAGATATGGAAAACTGGGAGGTTTAGTGAAGAGATCTAAAAATAATTGAGAGGGCTGGAGAATAGGGCCTTTGGAGAATGGAAATTAGTTGGTCTTCCTTTGGTATCATTCAGCATTTATTAAGTGACCACTGTTGTGTGAACTTTATGCACAAACAAACCACACAACATGTTGGCTCTGCTTCTGCATTCCGTATGGGTGGGGAGGGTGGGGAGTATAACACCCACATGTGGAAAGGGCATCAACATAATAATTGCAACTGTACGGAAGTATAAAAAGAATGCACTACGTTGAGAGGGTACAGGGTTGAGGACAGGTCAGCCTCGTGAAGTTAATCTGAGAAAGTTCTCTGGAGGCTGAGTGTCAAATTTTGGGAGGGATATGAATTTGTGGTACTGAAGGACTTCTAAATTAGGGGGAATGGACCAAATCATGCAGAGGTTCTGAGGGAGGATTAGCAAATTTTGTACAAGGAAAGGGAAGAAGATTATCACTAAACTGCCTTGGGGTCCAGTATAAATTCTGAAAAGGATGTTTCTTAAGGATAGGGAAATTAAGGAGGGAGTGGTGATGTCAATAAATTTTTGTTGAAAGAATGAATATTCTCTCTACCTCAAAGGGCCCGGTTCCTAAACCCTGGTTTTAAGTCTCTTTCACTTTCTCTGCAGCTTTCATCTCCGGACCTTCGAGAAGATGTTTGCTATGACCCTGGAGGAACCTAACATGTTGCGTTATGCCATTGCTTTCCCTCTGATTTGTGCTCATTTTGTCCACTGCACTCATGAGATGTGTCCAGAGGAGGTGGGTACCTCGAACTCCACACCTTGTCATCTCTCTGATCACATCTCATTCTTGTTACCCTAAAATAGAATTCCAAAGGGTTGATTTTGGTCCCAAGAAGGGTACAAACATAGGTATGTGATACGAGTTCCTAATGTCTCAGTTTTATGTAGAACGTGTCCTCTCTCTGGGTGTCAGTTTCTTCTGTAGAAGGAGTGGATGGCTCAGGTCAGGGGATCAAAGCAGCATGATGAGGAAGCAGTGGCTGTCATGGTGATGATAATTTCTTTCATGGTTCCTCTTTCCCAAAGTACCCCCACCTGAAGAACCATGGGCTTCATCACTGCAACTCCTTCCTGGAAGAACTGGCCAAGCAGACCAGTAACTGTGTCCTGGAGATCTGTGCCGAACAGCGAAACCTGAGTGAACAGGTGGGCGCAGTCCTCTCTCTCATTCAGTTTTGCCTCTACCTTCTTGCGGTGCCTTCCTTCTATCTACCTTTGTCTTCCTCTCAGATCCAGGTTCTCTCAGATCCAGGTTCTCTAACCCCTTCTCTCAAGTAGGGCTGGAGCTTTTGTGTACTTGAGTTTATGGCAGGATTCTTTTCTTAGTGTAGTCCGTTGAGTCTTTTCTCCTGTAGGACTAGGTAGAAGTGTCTAAAAATACTCTTATTTGAACAGCTGCACTTCAACAAAATCTGTGCTCACATCTGAAGAGTTCTGAGAGCTGAGTTAACTTTCTAATTTATTTCCCCTCTTCTCTCTGCCTTGTGTACACATCCTTAGGACAGTGGCCCCCAGATCACCTGTCTAGTCTCACCTTCCTGTCCATCTGCACCCTAATCTGTGGCTGTCTGAACATATTCAGGCACCTCCTCTGTGTTTATCCTCAGGGCGGCTTTCTTGACCTTGTTTGCTTGTTTTCCCCTCCTCTCTCTTGACTGACTCATAGCACCTGGTCGTGATTAGCTCAACCTAAATTTCAGAAAATTTGCAAATGGGGAACTTATTCTGCTGTTGCCCTGGAGTCTTTTAGGTTGCCTAGACTACCCTCCCTTCCTAGGGTTGAGTCAGGCTTTGTAGCAACTTTGGTAGGAGGGGAGCCAGGGACAGTGTGTGTGTGTGTGTATACGTTATACATATCCACTGTTGTATTGTTACTTAACCTTTCTACTTTCTCATACGTAAAATGGGGATAAAAATAGTTTCTTCATAGAGGTATCATAAAGTTTAAATGAAATAGAATATCTTAAATGTTTGGTATACAACTCTCAGCAGATGTTAGCTGTTATATTATTTGATACTTACTGGGCACTACGCTGGGTTTTTGGGATGGGGTCCCAGAAGGAAGGGACACAATCCTTGCCCTAGGGGAATGTCCCAGTTTAAGGGAAAAAGGAGTACAAATACATGTTTGAAATACATTTAAATAAATAATGCAAGGAAGATATGCAAACAAGTACAATCATGGGTATATTCATCACAGTTTGAATACCTGCTACATGCAAGAGGCATAATTAAAGAGACCTGCTCAGTGCTGTATCTGGGATGACTAAAACATTATATAAGTAATTATTTTCACACACACCAAACCTTTTGCCCCCAAATGAGTATTGGCTCCTCCATAGTTATTTTGAATAAATAGTTAATGATGTTGCCGTTACTAATGGAGTTGCAATTTTTGGAACTGCTTTCAGAATCTACCACACACACTTCTGTACAACTTCAGGGTTGACACATCTTTGTCCATCAAAGTGGACTTGATTTTTTTGAAACAGTAAGAGGTTGGACTTAAAAAACAATGTGTGACTAGAAAGTAACCAAGCCAGTTTTCTCATGGCTCTTGTGCTTCTCTAAGGGTGATTCCGAATGAGGGGTCTCTAGACATGCTCTGCACGTGCTCGGCAGCCGTGGGCTAAATGGAGAGAAGTCCGGGGTGATTACCCTGAGGAGATATCTGAATATATAATTCTATCTTATATTTTCTGTCTGGCTAACTGGGGTATCTTGGTGAAGAGGAGAGATGCAAGATTTATGTTTAAACCAAATAGCAAGAAATATGACATCTTATTAAAAAAAACAAAAAGAAGGGGAAAGAGAGTGCTGGCACCTTGTGAGCTGTGAGTGTTTGGAGGGCTGTGGTGGTGTGGGTAACTGTCTCCATGGGACAGAATATGAAGGAGTGCAGTAAGTGAGATGGTTGTTCCATACTAGCAACAGAACAACTGTCCTCCAAGGTTGGAAGACCCTGGAAAGTGTAATTGAGTGGAGCTCTTAGATCTCATTCTTCTTGCTTGAATTTTTCCATTAGGAAAGACTCTCAGGATGTGGGGAGGGGATTGATGATCTCAGCCCTAAAACACACTGGCATCTTGAGACTTTGAGCCTAAACATGGGGAGGTATTTAATGAAAACTAAAAGAGGTGAGCACATTCCAAATAGGCCCCCATTAGAGAAAGAGATGCTGGAAGGAGAGAGAGAAAGGCAGAAAGATAAAAGAAAAGACAATAATGGAGGGACTTTTTTATAACTGTTGGATGGGCTAGTCTGCAGTTTTAGGAACAAATCTCAGTTCTCCATTGACTTGTGTTGCTTCTAAAGCTTCTACCTAAGCACTGTGCCACTACCATCAGCAAGGCCAAGAACAAGAAAACCATGAAGCAGAGGCAGACTCCCAGAAAAGGAGAGCCTGAGCGGGACAAGCCAGGAGCTGAAAGTCACAGGAAGAACCGCAGCATTGTCACCAAGTGAGGACCTGGGCCCTGGAGGGCCAACTGGGCATTGCAGCCAAGAGGGGAGAGCAGGGGAGAGGGAAGGTGATACAGCAAAAGAACGTGGAAGTGGTGGTGGGGAATGGCAGATATGGAAGAGCACTTAAATGTGAATTTTCTACTTTGCCTTGGAAGTCAGCATCTATGTATACTGTTCTAAGCTGCGTGTTCCTAGAAGATGAAAGGGGTCTGAGGGTCATGGGTCCAACAAATCCTTCCCGGATACAACAGGCAGTACCAGACCTGTAATCAGAGCTCATTTTACTTCCTCCATTTTACCCAGCATGGACAAGCTACACCTAAATTTGACAGAACTGGCACTGACAATGAATCACGTACACAGCTTCTCTGTGTTTGAACACACCATCTTCCCTTCTGAGTACCTCAGCAGCCACCTGGAGGCCAGACTCAACAGGTATCACCCTTTCCTTGTCTTCTATGTTTGCATAATGGTAGTTCTCAAAGTTGGGTTCCATTAGATTCATCTTGGTGGTCATTCTGATGCTGTCGATCTGGCATAGGTCCCAAGCATCTCTATTAAAAACAAACAAACAAAAAGAACTCCAAACCTCTACAGGTGGTTTTGATGAACAGCCGGAATTGATCATCACTGGTTTAGTGGAGTGCGTGGGGACTTTGCAGTCGGCAGACCTGTGTTGACATCCTGGCCATTAGTTAAGACACTAGAGCAGGTTATCTAACTTGTTTGAGCCTTAGTTTCCTACTCTGTAAAGTAAGGATAATGATATTTACTGTACAATCAGAATGAGCTGTGATTGAGAATTGGTAGAGAATTAAAGATAATGTGGGGCTGACCTGGTGGCATAGTGGTTAAGTACGTGCACTCCACTTTGGTGGCCTGGGGTTCAGCAGTTTGGATCCCGGGCGCAGACCTACTCACCGTTTGTCAAGCCATGCTGTGGCAGATGTCCCACATTTAGAGTAGAGGAAGATGGGCATGAATGTTAGCTCAGGGTCAATCTTCCCTCACGCCCCCCCAAAAAAGATAATGAGTAGGAAGTTCCTGACATATATAGGCCTCTATAAAATAAATTCCCTTCCCTTTACTTTGCCTCTCATTCCATTGCCCCCTAAAGTAGGAGGAACATTCCTTATATTGGAATTGAGCACTATAATCGGCAATTAGGAGAATGAGGGGAAGAATTGTTATGAATGATCCCCCTAGTCTTCTATGTGTTGTTTTAGAATATATAGTATATTCACTCATTCATTCAACAAATATTTATTGAACATCTACTGTGTGTCAATGGTATTCTAGAAGCTATTGATACAGCAGTATACAAAACAAATAAAAATGCCTGCCCCCATAAACCTTACCTTCTAGAGGGAGAGAGAGAGAAATAAAATGAGAAAGTAGGATATATAGTAGAATAGATAGCGATAGGTGCTAAGCAGAAAAATGAAGAAGGAAAGGGAGATAGGAAGTGTGGTGGTGGTGATTGTGTGTTGTGTTTTTACGTACGGTGGCCAGGGAAGACCTACTTGAGAAAGTGACATTTGAGTAAACTCCTGAAGGAATTGGGGAAGCCAAGTGTGTGACCATCTGGGGCAAGAGCATTCTAGGCAGAGGAAACAGCAAGTACAAAGGCTCTGAGGTGGGAACATGCCTGGGTATTCAGGGGATGTGGAGGAGGCCAGGATGGCTGGAGCAGGCTGAGTCAGGGAGATGGGTAGGACGTTAGGTTAGAGAGGCTGGAGGAGTGGCAGGCTGAGTATGTGCTTCTATGTCATTGCAAGGACTCTGGCTTTTATTCTGAGTGAGAGGGGAGCTCTGGCAGGGTTTGAGCAGAGCAGTAACACGATTTCACTCAATATTTCATTCTGGATCATTCTGGATCATTCTGGCTGTGCTAAGGGGGGAAGGACAGAGGAGGGAGAACAGTTCAGAGTCTGTGTTTTGATTGTGGGAGATGCAGGATTATTTTTCAATTAGGTTTTTGCTTGGGTGACAGTAAAATTAATTTGTTTTCATTCTGTACACATTAGCTATATGGAAGGAAGTGTGTCAGGTACATATGCAGTGTCAAGAAGATGGCAATTTGATAATCATCCATGTGCAAAACTTCAGAAGCTGGCAGAGGTTTCTAGGTCCTGGAGCAGCATGGGTGTGATATCCTAGTTTCCGCTGAACATCTCAAATACTTCCTCCTTGAAGTCATTGTTCCTAAAGCTCCAACGTTGGCCTAGAGGTTTGGCCTCAATGAAAACTCTAAACTAGATTGGGCTAGCTCCCAGTCTGTCACTTCTGTGTTATTTTTCCCCAGGTGATACCTCCCCTCTTTTCCTTTTCATCTGAGGAGCAGGCCCTGCCTTCCTCTCCCTCCCATAAACATTGTGCCAAAAACATAAAACAAACGAGAAACTCCCAGACATCTGTGGCTTTAGGAATAATCTGAGAAACTCATTCACACTGAGGTGCAAATGACTGACAAAGGCTCATCGTTGAAAAAGGGTGATGTTCCTCTTTCCCCTACTGTTTACATCTTAACAAAGAAAAAAGTCAAAGGACTGACTCTAATTGTGAATCCTCAGGGAAGGTATTTTGGAAGGCCTTAGGGGTGCAGAGGGAGGGGTGTTCCTCGTGTGCCCCTAAAATAATTCCGCGTGGGCAGTTATTCTCCCTTCTCTAGGGTGCCTCTAGCTGCATGCCAGCCAAGAGTGCTCTCTCTCTAGCCCCGACAACCTGGGATTGCACTGCACTGCCAAGGATTCTGGATGTGGTTTTCCATTTCTGATAGGAGTTGCAACTAATTCTTTCCAAGGAGAAAAGACAAATACTGCCCCTGAGGATGCAGGTGGTGTGAGCCTGCAGGTAGAGACAGATGGTATTTGAGAGGCCAGGTCCTTGACCTCCTGACCTCATTTCTCCAGAGGAGGCAGAAGAGTATGGTGGTTAGGAATCAAATATTACTGAATTCAAGTCCCAGCTCTGCCACTTGCCAGCTGTGTGGTCTTCACAGATAGCAGCTGACTTCCTATCTCTGTGTCTCGGTTTCTCCACCTGTAAAATGGGGATAATAATTGTACATACCTTACTGGGTTGCTCTGAGGTTTAAATGAGATAATGTGTGTAGTTAAATCATAGTGCAGCACCTGGACCACAGTATCAATGTGGTAACTGTTACTGTGTTTATTATGATTGTGATTATGATTTTTGTCACCAGAGCCATTGTTTGGCTGGCTGGCTACAATGCCACAACCCAGGAGATCGCAAGGCCTTCTGAGCTGTTGGCAGGAGTCAAAGCGTACATCAGTTTCATACAGTCACTGGCCCAGTTTTTGGGTGCAGATGTTTCCAGAGTCATCCGCAATGCCCTCCTGCAGCAGACACAGCCACTGGACTCGTGTGGGGAACAGACCATCACCACTCTCTACACCAATTGGTCAGTGTTGCTTATCCTCTCCACTGCCTTACTGCTGTGTTAGCACTTTTTCCTTCACACAGTAGGACCTCTGGTCCATGCATTTTAGTTCCCACGGTCAGAGACCCCCAAACAGAGGCTCCTTTCTGCTTGAGGATTGGGGCAGTGAACTGGGCGAAACCCAGATCTCCTCTGTCCACCATGAGGTTTCTTTCTACCCTTCCGTGTAACATCTGTCGACCTACTCTGTAGTAGTTTGACCTTTTTCTTCTTAATCTCCAGTTCCTACCTTCCCCTTCTGGATTCTTACTGTTTTAATTTCAAATGCTCTCTTTTCCTCTTTCTGAAGTTCTCTTATTTCTCTTTTCATCCAGCTTCTTCTGAAGACCATTCTGTCTAACACTATCTCTCCGGATGCTATCTCCTCACCCCCTGACATGACCGTGTCGAATCTAGTAGATTGTTCTTAATAGGGAAGGGGGCCACCTCCCCAAAACCGGAGGAGGTAGGAATCAGCAATATTTCCTTTGGGATTTTAAGGATGGAAAGGAGCTGGATTCCTACCTCCCCAAGCCACTGGGTGGCGCTCCTAATCCAATATCAGCTCAGCAGGAGCCGGGCTGCAAAGAACCCCCTGAGAAGGGGGAAGACTGAGACAAGGTTTGCAAATACAGACGCCAACAGGGGCTCAGGTAAAGTAACTGAGTGTTGTGGGCTAGGTGGGGACTTTGAGCAGCTGGAGAGGGGATGCCCCTCCAAAGGCGGCAGACACTACTTAGCTCCCCCTGATTGCTGCCCCACTAAATTCTCATTTTTAATGTAAAACTCTCAATTTCAAAATTTTGACAACTAATTCAAATTAAAAGGAAAAAAATACTGCACCTTTGACGCCTGGGTTTGGCCCACTTGTGGCTAGCTTGTGACTTCTTTAAGACCAGGCCCAGAGCTAGGGTTTGGGTGAGTGGCAGAGGTTGGCCGAGTCCTCCTCTGCTGACACTGGCTGAAGGCCTTCTCAGCTTGTCCAGGGGTCAGGAGAGAGTAAATGAAGACTGGATAACCAATGTTCAAGGGGCTTCTCTCTGTCCAGGAGGTTTGACTTGAGACCCGCTTCCAGGATCCTGGGTCCTCAGTCTACCGTTCTCCTTGGAGAGGGTGAACCTAAGTATATTTCAGAGGGGCCCAATTAATAGGAATTTTTTTCTTGTCAGCCTGGGCTTGTCTTACTTGACAAAGGCCAAGGGTGAGAGGCCGAGAGGAATGAATGGTTGGAAAAGAGCAGGGGCCGAGGGAGGGGAGTGCACACCATTACATTTGATAGCCCAGCCAAATACCCTGCAGACTGGAGACAAAGCGGAATTACATTACTGCCCGTTGTTTTTGAGCCAACAGCTTGGGGTGTTAACTAGAGTGTTGTACTGTGTTCTTTGAGTCTCTTCTCCGCACCCCAGCCTTTGGCGGAGTTTCTCTTCCTGAGCCCAGTGGTTGTGGTAGGGAGCAATGGTAGGGACAAGGGATTGAGCACTAATCTTCCATGCTTTCTTGGCCAACCCTGTAGGTACCTAGAAAGTCTGCTTAGACAGGCAAGCAGTGGAACCATCATCCTCTCGCCAGCCATGCAGGCCTTCGTCAGCCTCCCCAGGGAGGGGGAGCAGAACTTCAGCGCAGAGGAGTTCTCTGACGTCTCTGGTGAGCCCCGGGCCTGGTCTCCTTGTCAAGGAGCAGCGCCTTTCCCCTCAATGCCATATCTCAGCCTGCGGACTCCATCTAAATTCTTCTGCCTTCCCAGAGGCTCATTCTGTACTCTTCTCAGCATCTCTGCTAGATTCCACTTTAGGAACAATAAAAGGAGATTCCAAGTGAGACCCAGAATTGAGGAGCAGCCTGCGGGTTGAAGGTGGAGAGAGAAAATGAGGGGAGTTAGGAGCTAGGCAGGGCATTCAAGTCACTGAAAAGGTTTAGTCTTCCGAGGGTGGTAAGTGGTTATTTTCCATTTCCACAATGAATGAAGAGTAGGACATATAATGAATGGTAAGAGAGAAATGTGAGGAAGACATTCTGGTTTTTGGAATTATTACACAGTGATCTGATGTCATGGCATCTTTTTCCCTAGGGATATATTTTAAAGCCTTAGCTGGTGCTTGTATTGCTGATATTTAATAATGAAATAATAGATGACATTTATTGTGGACTAAGTTGTAAATGTTCACATGTATTAACTCCTTTAATCCTCACAACATCCTTGAGGTAGATACTCTTATTGCCCCATTTTACAGATGAAGACTGAGACACGGAGAGGTTGAGGAGCTTTGCCTAAAGTCACACATTCACAAATGGTAGAACTGGGATTTCAACTCAAGGCAGTCAACTTCCAGAACCCGGGTGCTTAATCGCTGTGTAGTGCTCTTCCCCGTGTATGGAAGTGCTTGTGTGTCTCAAGGCGGGTGGGTAAGGAGTGTGCAGTGAATGAGTTGGGAAGTCGTTCTCTTTTTAAAGAGGGCTTGAAGCCATACAGATCCTTTTTAATAGATTTGTTTTACTGACTGATTCATGAACTATCCTACTGCTTCCTCCTTCCTCTGTATAAATCACGGATCCTGCACGGCATCTGGGACAGGTAGGAGATGTTCAATGACCCTGCCCTCTCCATTCTTCCCTTTCCTTGAGTGGTGTTATGAGAGTCAGAGTCCATAGTTCTGTTTTCATGCTCTGTCTCCTTCTCACCCTCATTCTGACTCTCTCAGTAAGCTGACCCTACTCTTTACCTGCTGGAAGTTTCAGATGTCCCCTTCTCATTAACTCCTCCCACAAACTGTAGGCAGCATCTAAAATCAGCTTTAGGTCTTGCTGACAACTGATGAACAGCGGGAGGTAATGCTGATTCCCCCTTCTACCACCCCCACCCCAATTTCCCTGGGTTACCATGGTGATGGGGCAATGCTACTGCAAAAATAGATAGATGGAAAGAGAAGGATGCCCTGGGTTACTAGCCTGAGTAGAGAAGACTAGAGTAAGGAGGTTTGGCAGATCCAAACTGGTAGATCAGTGCGTCTCCTCTCCATCTGCTCCAGAGAAGGCAATTCAGCCCCTCTTCCTCCCTGTCAGCCATTTTAGCATTATCTAAGTTGACCAGTTAGGAAATCCTTTTCTAGTTCTCAGCTCAATTCTTTATATTGTAAATAGATGATTCTCAAAATGTCTAGTATTTACTCCAGACAAAGCTCTGTGTCAGCTGCTGTGACCAGATCCACGTTCTGTGTCGTTGGTGGAGATGGAGAGCAACTCGTCCCGCCTTCAAAGTCTTGAGTGTAGCGCCTTGCCTTCCTTTTCTCTCTGAACTCTTATTCCCCATGTTAAACTCACCTTTCTTCTACTGGTCTCTGGTTGGTACTTCTGGTCTTCTATGGTTCTCCCTGCTGGGATGGCCCACAGCCAGAGAGCACTGCTAGAGCTCCTTCCTCTCTGAACTTGTCACTGGTGTTTCTAGCGTGGGATTTCCCCAGCCGGGTTCTATTTACTTCACAAAGGGCCAGCAGCAGGCTGGGGAGGGAGGGAAAGGCACTGGGCCGACTGGGGGGAAGAAGGATTTAGAGGAAAAACAACTGGGACTCTGGGGATGTGTGTTGATTATGTAAAAAGAAAAGGCTGCTCAGGGGAGGAAAACTTGGATGGGGAGGCAGTAAATAAGGGAAAGGGAGGGAGGAACACAGAAAAGCCAGGCCTTAGATAAGGAGCTGTCGTGCGATCTCTTGGGACCCAGTAAAGGGCCGTAAGGCATTGTGCGGGGTTTCTGGTATGGGCCCTGGAGTTGGTTAAGTGAACCTGGACAAGCACTTAAGCCCCCAAGTCTGTTAAACCAGGATGATGTGCCATATATGTCAGAGGGCTGTCAATAATTATCATAATAATCCCTTATTCATATATATCTTTATAGTTTTCTAAGGCTTTTATAATATAGTATCTTATTTACCTTTATATCGACTCTGTGAGGTATTCAGGGCAGATATTAATGTCTTCGTTTTACAGAGAAGTGAACTGAGGCTCAGAGACGGTCAGTGACTTGTTTGAGGTCTTACATCTGATAAAGTTAGTTCAGCAAGAGTAAAACCCAGGTACCACATAAAGGGGATTGGGAAAGTATAGATTCCTGTAAGAATGTAAACAGTTGTGGGGCTGGCCCGGTGGTGCAGAGGTTAAGTTCGCACGTTCCGCTTCTTGGTGGCCGGGGTTTCGCTGGTTTGGATCCCAGGTGCAGACATGGCACTGCTTGGCAAAAGATATGCTGTGGTAGGCGTCCCACATATAAAGTAGAGGAGGATGGGCATGGATGTTAGCTCAGGGCCAGTCTTCCTTGGAAAAAAGAGGAGGATTGACAGCAGTTAGCTCCGGGCTAATCTTCCTAAAAAAAAACCCAAAAAACAAAGTAACCAGTTGTCATCTGTAGTAAGTCTGGGCATGAGTACCTGTGGGGAGAGGGTAAATTGTCCCATGAGCAGGCCAGACCCCATCACCTGAACGCAGAATTTCAGGCCACTTTTGCTTCCCAACTTCCCACTTCTTTTCCTTGCTGAAAAACATTTTAATGTTCAAATTTCTCGATAGCTATTGTGCAAATACTCCCGTGCCCTCTCAGTCTCACCTGGGATGTCTGTAACTCTGTTCCAGAGATGCGGGCCTTGGCTGAACTCTTGGGTCCCTATGGCATGAAGTTTCTGAGTGAAAACCTGATGTGGCATGTGACGTCTCAGATTGTGGAGCTGAAGGTACTGTGGAAGCAAGATCCGGGAAAAGGGTCCAGCCTCTGGGGAAAAGGGTAGAGCAGGGCACTGTGGGGAGATGTACAGTGGGTCTCCTCTTTCCTGCTTAATGGCTTTGTGTCGCGGCTGCAGAAGCTGGTGGTGGAAAACATGGATGTGCTTGTTCAGATCAGATCCAACTTCAGCAAGGCAGACTTGATGGCTTCTCTGCTGCCCCAGCTGACGGGTGAGCACCTCCTCTAAAGGGAGAAGGAACTGGGAAAAGCAGTGTGGTGACAGGGGCTTTTGGGAATCTGGGGGCTTGGATCAGTCTGAAGAAGCAAAACCACTGCTATTCTCCAAAGTTCTCTTCTCTGACGTTCTTCTTCCTCCTCAGGGGCTGATAATGTGCTGAAGCGCATGACCATCATTGGAGTTATCCTCAGTTTTAGGACCATGGCTCAAGAGGGACTTCGGGAGGTGAGCTGGGGGAGAGAGAGCTGCCACAGAATCACAGACACCTCTGTGGGTAGGGTTTGTGTGAGAGGTTGTGGAAATGCCTGGTGAGCATTGAGGAGAAAGGAGCTTAATTTGGTAGATGGCCTGGAAGATCTCTGGGGATAGATGAACCGAGGAAACCAGAGGCGTGAGGACGAGGGTAGCACGGGAAGCTGGCTAGGTTCTTATCTAAGCTGAGGCCCTTTTTTGGTTTGTTTCCAAGTGAAGGCACCAGCCACTGTCCTGTGGGCTCATTTATCTTCTCTTTCCTCCAGGTTTTCTCCTCCCACTGCCCATTTCTTATGGGTCCCATTGAGTGCCTGAAGGAGTTTGTCACTCCAGACACAGACATCAAGGTATGGGGAAGTGCAAAGTGGAAGCCAACAAGGAGATTTTTGTTGTTGAACGAGGATGGAGCTAGGATCTTGTCAGGGAGAGAGGGCCCTGAAGAAACTGTAGGGAGAAGGGCCAGCATTTGAATAGGAAAACACTGGGGGAAATTTTGTGGAGAGAGGAGCATTGATCAGACAGATATTCTGGGAGAGAGAGGGCAGAGCTGGGGAGACATGGGTGCACAGAGAGAAGTGGGAGCCTGGGAGACCCTGTGGGGTCGGGGGAGGGAGAAGGTCTAGGATAGCATCTGTAGGTTTTCACCTCCCATGTGTAAATTAGATCCTGAACAGCGTGCAGACAAGTCCCCTCTTTGGTTAGGAGCTGAAGTACTTTTTATAAAAGATTTGTTCCTTCCATTCCCACCCACCTTGCCTGCCCTCAGAGTTTCCTTTCTTTTTCTGGCCTTTTCTTTCTCCTAGTTCTGAAACTTTCCAGTCCCTCTCTGTCTGTGTCCCCTGCCTCAGGCCCAATTTACTACAGAGATGGAGAAAGGAAGAGGGGCTTCTGCAGGCTCCCCCTGCCCCAACTTGCATCATCTTGTCTCTTGAATCACTCGGAACAAACAAATATGTTGTGCAGGAAATAGAGCTGAAGGCTGGGAACATGGGCCTTCAAGCGCATAGGGCAGGCTACTTCTCTCATGACTGATTCCTTTAACAGACAGAGGTCTGTGGTAAGAGGAAGAATTAAAGTTAGATGTTAAGAAAAACTTCCTTACCTTGAGATCAAACGCATTGTGAAAATTCCTCCTCTCTCCAGAAATCAGATGAGGGTCAAGTGGTCATGGGGGCCAGGAGGGGGCGATGTTTCGCTAGGACGTCTGCCCCTTTTGAGTGGTCTTTGATTTTACGGAGAGCCTGGGTTTCTGGCAGCTGCTGATGTTGGGGCTGAATGCTCTAGCCTGTCAGGAGCTTGCCAACTGAACCTCCTGGGCAGCTCTGAGCTTTAGGCTCTGCCTGCCTGTGAAAATAAGTGGGTAGGGGTGGAGAGGGGGTGGCCAGTCCGTCAGAGATTCTGTTACTGTCTCAGAGGGGTGAGATTAGGAGAAGAGAAAATAAGAGCCCTTCAGTCATCCCTTTCTGCTTCCAGAAAACTGCAGGTCATGGACCGGGTCCCTGATCTCCTAGGCCGTGGTTGCCACGAGCAGGGTCATCTAGTTCACAGTGAATTCAAATAAAGGGCAGAGCAGAATAAGCCTACAGTCTGGCTTCTGTGTCAAGTACCACAGGAGAAGTGTGTGTGTTGTTCTGTCTGTGGGGTTCTTTGCATAAGATATTCTACTTAGTTGCCTACTATTGAAACAATTATCCTTGTTCTCTCAGAACATTTTAAACTCGTTTTTTTAAGCCTCTAAATGGGTCTAAGTACTTGGTGTGGGAGTAGGAGTTTGGGGCTACTTCCTGGGAACCTTGTTCTGAGTACAATGAGGGATTCAGGTATCAATCAACCAATATTTATTGAATGCCTTCTGTGTGCTTAGCACTGTGTTAAACACTAGAGAGGATAAAAAGAAATGCTAAGTTCCTGGCTTTGAGCTGCGGGAAGAGGAGGAGAGGAATGATGTTTATTAGTCTATTAGTGACTCTGTTAGTCACTAGGGCCGATGCTTTACACCTGTGGTTTAATTTGATTCTCACAACAACTCTGTTTTCTGAGTTGTACAGAGGAGAAAACTGAGGATCAAAGAGGTTAAGTAACTTTTAGCCAAGACCACACATTTAGTAAGTGGCGGTTCTAGGATTTGAACCCAGATCTCACTCCAAAACCTTTTTCTGCCCTGACTATGCCTTGAGGGTTCAAAGAATTACAATCCAGTTGGTGAGGTAAGCCATATGTTTCACCTCCTATCTGAAAAGACAATACGAGGTGCTGTGTGTGATCAATGCCAAGCCAGTGGTACCAGTTTAAGGAGGGAGAGATGGGTTTGGGTTGAACTAAACACGGAGGGTGTCACAAAGAATGTGAGATTTGAGTTAAGCCTCGAGGGATGGGTGTCACTAAGATATAGTAGAGGAGAGGAAAGACACTCTAGAAGAGGGTGGTCCGTGAACCAAAGTAAGGATGTAAGTCGTCATTTGGAGATAGTGAATAAATTACCCTGGCTGCATTGACTGTGGAAGCCTTTGGGGAAATAAACTTGAGAAAGGAAATTTGTACAATGCAGTATCTGAACGGTAAGCTAAAGCATTTGGGTTTTTTTCCTGTATGTTAGAGAGAGCTATAAAAGGAATACCTTAGGGGCTGGCCTGGTGGTGCAGTGGTTAAGTGCACACGTTCCACTTCAGCGGCCTGGGGTTTGCCGGTTTGGATCCCAGGTGCAGATGTGGCACCGCTTGGCAAGCCATGCTGTGGCAGGCATCCCACATATAAAGTGGAGGAAGATGGGCACGGATGTTAGCTCAGGGCCAGTCTTCCTCAAAAAAAGAGAAAGGAAAACCCAGAAAAGGTGATAGTATACCAAAAGTTAAAAATCTGTGATCCAGGAATCCTGCATACTTGTAGCTTTTGCCAAGCACCTCTGTCCTAAGAATCTTCTCCAGAATGTTGTTTTCTTCTCTACCAGGTGACCTTGAGTGTCTTTGAGCTGGCCTCTGCTGCAGGAGTGGGCTGTGACATTGACCCAGCCCTAGTATCTGCCATTGCCAATATGAAAGCTGGTAAGATTGGGGAAAGGGGGCAAAGGAGGGCTTCGGTCATATTTTTGGTGGGAAAATGTCAATGCCAAAGAAGCCTTTATTTGGGATTGTGAATTCCTAGGATATAAGCTGGGAGCTAAGGAAAGACTTAAAGTGCCGCCCCTAACCCCCAGAAAGTACTTAGGCTGGCAGCTTCGCTTTCTAGTCAGGTTCCAACCAGATGATCTGTCAATCAGCTAAAAAGTATTAAGTGAGAGTCTGTTGGATGCTGAGCAAGTGCTCAAAGGAATTTACAATCTGGTTGGGGAAAGAAGATTAATGCAAATGAAACAATGAGAGAACAATACACAATAGTATAGGATTTCATGCTAAGTTGTGTGTATAGCATCTAAGATCCCAGAGTGATCTTGTGCTCTTCCCTCCCATATAATCACCTTGACATTATTCACAGCCCCCCCCTCCCCAATTTCCCATGATTAGTGCTTTCAAACCCATAGACACTCAAGATAGGATGGAACCAAGGGGCTGGTATTAAACTCTTTCAGAGTTGCCAGACTTGCCCGCCCTCTTCTTTCTTGGTTTTGGTGAGACTGTTTTCTCTCCTTCCTGCCTCTCCACCCCATCAGGCAGCTGACAGTGTCCTAGGACTGAGCGTCAGCAGGGCCCTTGGCTAAGAGCTCTGCTCAGTCACCAGAGAGGCCTTCAGGACTTAGGCCCCTCGCTATAACTCCTGACCCTTACAGCAATAATGACTTGCCTCCAGTGCTTTGTAAAGTGTTTTCATAGTATTTTCTCATGTGGGCCTCAGGGTAAGGCTGTGAAGTTGGACCCGTGTGGAAGGTAACCCCTGTTTGCTGATCTTATTCCTTTTTCCATCTTACTAGATGCTTCATCCTCTGAGGAAGAATACAAGGTGGCCTGCCTGCTCTTGATCTTTCTTGCCGTTTCCCTTCCACTCCTTGCCACTGACCCTTCTTCCTTCTATAGCATTGAGAAGGATGGTAAGTAAGGAGTAGGTCTGAGGGACCGGTGCTATTTACGTTAGTCTCCTGGGGTAGAGAGATGAGATGAGACATTTATCTGGAAAATACAGACTTCTGACTCAGGTGTAATGTTTTGTTTCAAAAAGCACTTGAGAATGAGCTCTCCATAAAATTCAATGGTAGTGAAATTTCATAGGAATATCCTCCTCCTAATCCTCAAATGCCTCCCAGCCCTTTTGGGGTCAAATAAGGGTGGTCCAGCCTGAAAAAATGAGGAATTACCAGCAGGGGTCAACTTGGGGTGGCTGACTTTGCTATTTCCTTTTGTTTGTCTCCCCTTCAATAATAATAACCTAGGTTACAACAACAACATTCACTGCTTGACCAAAGCCATCATCCAGGTGTCTGCTGCCCTCTTCACACTCTACAACAAGAACATTGAAACTCACCTCAAGGAATTTCTGGTGGTGAGTGGGTCTAGGTTATAAGGAATGGGAGACTGCAAAGTCTGGCGGGAATTGGTTTGACTTAAATCCATAAACAATTATTGTTGAGCAGGCCTTGGAGCTGAACCTCCCATCTAACTCGTTCAGTGAGTAGTGGAAGGCTGCTTTGTGAGAGGTAGGAGTTTCTTCTCAAGCCCCCAGCAGCTGGTATTTCAGCCTCTGCCCGATACTTGGAAAGAGTGTTGCACTAAGAGTCAGCAAATCTGAGTTCTAGTTCTGGATCTGACACTAAGAAATTGTATGACATCTGAAGAGCCAACCCGCAGAGCTTATTAAAATACAGATGCCCGATCCTTCTACCAGACCTCCAGAGTTAGACTATCCTAGGGTGAGTCCAGGCCTCTGTGTTAGTGAGGTCTCCAGGAGATCTGATGCGCAATCAGGTTGGAGAGACAGAGTTTTATAATCTATAAGGCTCTTTCTAACTCTAATACTGACAAAAAGTCAGACTTTTTTCAAATTCTCAAACTTTAGTGTAAATCAGAATCCCCTAGAGAATTTCTGATTCAGTAGATTAGAGGTGGGGCTGGAAAATTTGCGTTTCTAACAAGTCTCTGGTGGTGTTAATGCTGCTCATCCGCGGATTGCACTTTGAGAACTGCTGGTCTAGATTTCTAAGGACTGGAGCTTGCAGCCAGATGGCTGATTCTACTGTGGGTTATGTCCAATTTGTTTGAAAAAAAATTGTTTTCAAAAAAATTTTAGCCAAAGTTTGACTGCCTGTAACTATCACCATTGATCTTAGTTTTGCCTCTGGAAAAACACAGACTAAGTAATCTCTTTCCATTGTTGAAAGAGGCCCCAGAGTTTTCCGTTCTAAATCCTCCATGGAGGAATCCCATCAATACACTTCTGATCCATGGTCCATTACCCACTGCCTGCTTGCGCATTCTCAGCAATAAGGAGCTTATTCCTTTGCAAAGCACGGTCCTGATTTAAGAACTAAGGCCTCATCTGTCTCCTTTTGGGAGAAAACACAGTAAATCAAATTCTCTGGGGAATCATACTATTGTCCTGAGAAGTGCATGTTGGGGACTTGGAAGCTTAGTTAGAGGGTCTCTGTTTACACTGGGCCAGCCAGCCAGAAAGGGCTGTGAGCATCTTAGATCTAAGGAGGATTCACACCACATCTCTAAGATGGGGTGAGGGGGAATCTCCCCCCTCCTTTTCCCCTCTTTGTTTGCTAAATGCAGGTAACCTGGGCCTGGGATGCAATTATTCACATTTCTTCCTCCCTCTTTGATCATTTGTGGTCTGGAGTGGATGGAGAGGACAGCCATTTGGGAGTTGATAGGAGGAGAATACTAAGAGCACTGTGTCTGAGTCAGAGGCCCGGCTTTCTCTCTAGTCGAGTTGGGGAGTCAGCTGTAAACAGGCTGATGACAGTGGTGTCTAGAGGCTGCCCAGGAAAAGAGATTAATCCTCTGGTTTACAGTATTACGTGCCTTTGTTCTAGGTTCTTTCCTTACCCCTTGCAGCCTCTGCCCCAACACCCCTGGCAACCCCTGTTGTCTGCACTGGCTGGTTTACAGGCAATGTGTGTCTCTGAAACCTAGGGGATTTTTTCCACCAGAGTCTCCAGGAACATCCTAGCACTTCTTAACTCTCCTCCTTGATCATTTCTTAACTTCCTGTAGCCTGAGGCTGTCCTACTCTGACCTCCATAAAAATCTGCTTCCTTACAAATTCTTCCCTTACAGGTGGCCTCTGTCAGCCTCCTGCAGCTGGGCCAGGAGACTGACAGGCTTAAAACCAGAAATCGGGAGTCCATTTCTCTGCTCATGCGCTTGGTATGTACTGGTTTAAGTTGGTCTGGGAAAAGAGAGAGGAAGGGCCAAAGGGAGACTCTTCTTTAGGGTCTTTGGGTCCCTGCCATTGTCATCACCCAAAAGCATTAACTTAGAACTTCTGCCTTGCCCCTTTGGGTCTAGGACTCATATTCTGGTTAACATTCTAGACTTGTCCTGTAATCCCAAGGTACAAGGACTTCTCTGTGCAGGACAGGGCCTTCCTGGCCCTCAGCTGACCGGGTGCCTTTTCCTGCAATGTTCTCGGGTCTGACCTGGTGGGGCAGCTGTGTCCCTCATCCAGAACTGCCTGTGCAGTCCATGTTTGGTTTTACTTGACCACTTCCTACCACTGTATTTCTTGTCCTTAGAAGTACTATGAAGAGGATGCTGGAGAGCCCAGAGCTGGACTGGGGGTGGGGGGATGGGCTCAGAGGAGGAAGGGATTTTAGCTGAAAAGTTACGAGGCGGGGAGCCAGGTGGGCCATGAATCAGGCAGGCCCTGCTTTCTCTGCTTTCTTCCTAAGCTGTGGGCCTTTCCCTACTTTGGCAGAAAGTTCTGGGACCTCTGACTCAGTTCACTTTTACAGTATCTTTTCCTCATGACCCTGTTTCCCTCTTCAACATGCTTACTCACTCTTTTGCTCTAAAGGTCGGATTCTGCAGGTTAGAACTGCACTTAGATGTGGACAGGAGGGGCTGCTGCCCTGGGCCCTGTGTTTCAGAGGCCCTCCTCTGGCCCGTGGGGAGAGGATATGCCCACCTGGAGCCTGTGCTCTACCTCAAAGCCCCCGCTAAGGAATTCTCTGCTAAGGAGTTCTCTGCTAAGCAGCTCCAGCCCACTTGCAGGGCTTGTGCTTCTTCCCCAAGTCCATCCTCCTGAGGCTGGCAGTGCTGCTGGCAGATATGCCTCTAGTGCCCAAGGAATGTATGGCCAGAGGGTAGACGTGCAGGGAGGACGTCTACGTGTGTATGCAAAACCCCTCAAACTGGGGCTGGTTCCCTCTCCCCTGTTCTGGTGCTGAACTCTGAGGAGTCTGAAAATACTTAATTCAAACCTGGCCCTCCATGAAATTATAAAGGTATACTGTGGAGGTTGAAAGATAGAACGTAATGGTTTATTTGCTGTGTTTAGTCATTTGGTGGCCTCCCATTTGTACTCTCGGCCAGGCCCGCAGATGTTAGGGGCAGGCATGCAGGACTCTCCCAGGTCTCCATTAGATACCCAGGCACTGAGTGGTATCTGGGTCTCAGTTTCTCCAGTTAGAAAAAGGCCTAGCTAGGGCTGATGAAGGATTAGGATGGAGAAAGGAAGAGAATGGACACGAGAGTGTGTGTCTGTGGAGGCGTGGGGTGAGAGGGCAGAGGGTGGGCAAAGGCTAGTGGTGTGCTAGACGAGCACAGGCTTCAGAGCGGCACGACCTTGGGCAAGTTAATTAACTCTTCTGAGACCCTGATTCTTTATGCACAAAGTGGGCAATAATCCTTATGATAGAGTGGTTGGGATTCATGAGATAATATATGCGAAAATGACTAGTATGTAATAGGCGCTCAACAAATGTTAGTTCCCTCTCTCTGCTGCTCATTTTGTTTTGGGATGAAAGGGCCTCTTCATTTCCTTGGGCAGTTTCCACCTCTGTAAGGTTGGAGGTGATTCCGTATTGCCACTCAGCCCCGCCTCCTCCTCCTGCTTTGCCCGCCCCCCCCCCCCCCCCCCCGCCAAAGTGTGGGAAGGTGTCCACCCCTGTGGCATTGCGGTGAGGCTGCAGAGTGGCAGGAACAGAGCTAGGACCAGGGGCTTTTTGTTGGAGGGGGAGACAGAGGGACTAGCTGCCACAAAGCAATTTAAATGCAAATGTTTCCACAGAGAAATTGGAAATGACTGAAGGGGAAGGAGCTGTGTTCTGAGTTAAGAGGCTATTCGTGTAGCCTCGAATCCTGGCCAGGCACTTCTCTCCCTGGGGTCTCTCCATCTTGGCTGTCAAGCTTGGGCAGTGCCCACCCGAGTGTTGCCAGCCTGGGGCTGGCATGGGTTTCACAGGGGAAGAGATAACTCTCTCATAGAATCGTGGAATTCTGGATGTCAGAACCAGACCGGATCCTGGCCATTAGTCTAGTCCTTACAATTGATAGATGAGGAAACTGAGATGGAGGGAAAGATGACATTTAAGGTCTCCCACAAAATATATGGGCAGATTTGGGACTGGAACTCAAGTTTCCTGGCCTTCACTCTAGCACTGTTTCCACTACTGTGAATTTCCTCCAGTTAGGAGCCCTGTTATTTTCTGTGCTCAGTGGAGCAAAGAATAGGAAATCTTGGGCCAGTGGATCCTTCTTGAAGCTATCACTCATTCCCCTGTACCTGAGGGTCATATTCTGGAAAAGAGATCTTATCTCTCTCCTGGCTTAAGCTTTGAAAGTCTTGCCCGTCAAGAAATTCTTTTCTATTATCCGACCTAAGATCAGAGCTACAGCTTTACTGGCAGATTTCCTTCAGCCTGCAGTGTCTGCTCCTCTGAGGCTGTTGTGTGTATTGTGTGTGTATATGTTTGAGAATAGCACAATCTTATACATTTTAAAGTTGAAAGGACTTCAGAGAGAGAAACAATTTAGAATAGATACCGTAGAGTCTCTTCCCTCAGTGAGTTTTCAGTCCATGAAACAGCAGATGCGTTGGGGAGGGCCCATCTGCGTGACCTGCAGAGGATATGGGACGCTTCTCTCCAGGGTGTGTTTAGTCCCACAGCCTCCTGGCTGAGGAGAGTCCTGAAGGAAATGCACCTTGTTCCTTCCTCAGGGATGAGGACCCTCCAGCCCAATGCTCGGCTGTGCTTCTCTTCGCTAATATGCGCCCCTGTCCCCCACCCTCAGTCTTATCCAGGCTTCTTGATCTATCTTTCTGCTTGGCTGTGGGGGCTGCTGGGATCACCACAGCACGCGGCCTCTAATTAAACTAATTAATCATGCCTGCTCCTTTATGCGGCATCCTTACTGTTCCCCAAGCACTGTACTGAGGCAGGAGGAGACTGAGGCCCAGCACGAAGGACCCCTGTGGACTCCAGGCCCCTCTTTCTTGGCCTGCAGTGGCGTTTGTTTCCTTTTCTGCAAAGCTTTGTCATTAGCACTTTTATCTGTCCTTACCTGCATCTGTGCTGCCCACCCACGTATGATTTAGCACCCAGAATGGGAGAGAATGGGAGTTTTTCTGCCACCAGAAAAGTGATGCTTTCCTGCCTTCTGCTTCTGAGGCCTTTATAAACCCTGAGGAGGGGGACAGGGTCATTGTAATGGAGCTGAAGAGGCCGCATTGCTTTCCCAGAGCTAAACCCGGTGAGGGAGGAAGACAGGAGTGTGGCTTGGAGCCCTATTCACTTGTAATTCTAAGGGCCTCCGTGCCCCGGGAACTGAATGAAGAGGCACAGGGTGTCACAGCTATGCCCTACCTGAGGTTCTCATCTCCTGGCCGCTTCTCTTCCAGGTGGTGGAGGAGTCCTCCTTCCTGACTCTGGACATGCTAGAGTCCTGCTTCCCTTATGTCCTGCTTCGAAATGCCTATCGGGAGGTGTCCCGGGCCTTCCACCTGAACCGAGTGCCAGCCAGTACCCACTGAAGCGCCTTTTGGACCTACCTAAACCCAGCCAAGCTGGAAGCTGTGGCCATTTTCTCAAGGGGCGGGAACGGGGTGGGGTCAGGAGCCAGAGCTGATGAACAGGCATGTGGAGGAACAGTCCAGGGCTGAGAAATCACAGGGAAGTGAGGCAGGCTAGGGGCGTGGAGGACCGTTTATGGAAAACCTTAGGGGATTGGGGCCATGCGTATGGATTTTTACAATGAAAAGAATGAGTGACATGCAAGTATGTTTTCTATCTTCTAGTGATTGGAGTGTGAGCTCTGGCATGGGTCTCTCCGACCTTCGTCACTATTCTGGGATGATGCTGGCAGGCAGAGATGATCAATCATCATATTAAACCATAATGAGCTTATAATCCTCCCACTGGAGCTGCTATTGTCTCCTGCACATTCATTAGGACGATTATCTCCTTTCTTCCTTTTCCAAATGTGTTCGGCAAACATTCAGCCTGCTCCTGCTGCAACGTAGTGGCAAAGGAGCCCCTTTTTTCCTTTGTGGGGGCTCTTTCAGGAGTCGTGGGTCTCTTCCTCTGCCTCCAGCTCTACTGCCTGCAGGGGCAATGAGACGTGCTCTTGAGAGATTCTCACTGGCCCCAACCCACTTACCTGCTCTACCACACCTGGTGGGTAACAGTAAGTTCTCCCATCTGTCTAACGTGAACCTCTCCTGCTTTTTCCTTGACATCACCACAACCCAGAGCAGAGGGTCAGTCTGGGTAATTCTAGGTCACACAACAACTGATTGGACCAGAATCATGTGGGTTTCCCTTCCAGACCATTTGGGCTATTCTCCCTTCTATCTGGAGGGACTAGTTTAACCCAAATCCCCCAGTCATCCTAGGTACAGCTGTTGCTCCAGGCAGGGATTTCTCTTCTAGATCTTAAATTTCATAGACCTCATTAGGTTATAGGGCTCTAAGAGTGGGTATACTTGAGAGAGTACAAGCTGTTTCAACTTAGCCCTTTTCTGCACTAATTAGAATTTCAAGTGTCACAAAGCCTAGGGGCATTCAAGATAGCACTAAGCTAGGTTTAGTTAACTCCATGGCAGGAAACAATGGCCCCTATCCATCATTGCTGTGCACCCACTGCCAAGGAGGACTGGAGCAACGGTCATATATGTCCATACTTCCACGATAGAAGGGAAGCGATTGTTGGTTTTCAGCAAAACCATTCGGCCTTCATTAAAGTTATTTGATACCTGTTTTTGGATTTTATGTGTGTGTTTGATCTTTATTTCTTGAGACCCAGGCTTAGTCAATACTTTTTTAACTTGACACCCATAATCAATGCACAAGTTTTTCTTAGCAACAACTCTCTGCTTTTTAGGACAGAAGCAACAGAGGATCCTGCTTCACGCATCAGCTAATTGTCCTTGCTTGCTGTGGAAAGCACATTACGTTCTAAGGAGTGATTCAGGGTCAGGCCTGCTGAGATGGAGGAGGGCAAAGTTGATGAGGAAGAGAAGGCTCAGAAGTATCTGAACAACTACTCATACCCTTATATCTCTGCTGGGAGCTGCTTCTTCAGGAGATGGAGACCCTTTTTCCATCTGCATGTAGAACCACTTAAGAGGAGCTTTCCAGAGGACAGCAAGACAAGTGCTGCAGGGGAATAGAGGGCAGACATAATACCTTTTTTTAATTACAATTTTTATTGAGATAGTTGATCCACATGCACTTGTGAGAAATAATACAGAGAGATCCTGTGTACCTTTACCAGGTTCCCTCAATGGTAACATCTTCCAGACTACAGCGTACTGTCATTACCGGGATATTGGCAGTGACACGAACCGCTGATCTGTTTCAGGTTTCCCGGGTTTCGCCTAGACTCATTTCTCTGTGTGTGTCTAGTTCTGTGCAGCTTTATCACATGCAGGTTCGTGCGTCTGCCGCCACGGCCAAGGTACAGAAGGATCCCTCATGTTGCTCTTTTATAACTACACCCACTTCCCTTCCGCAGCCCCCTTCCCCTCTCCTAACCCCGGCAACACAAATCTGTTCTCCTTTTCTAAAATGTTGTCATTTGACATAGTATCTTTTTATAAACATATAATTACACACACCCTTCTCCATCACATATACTTTTTCAAAGTGCTCTCACATGACAATTCTGCAAGGTAGCCAGGGAAGGCTTCCCTATCGCAGGCCAGTAAACAGATCCAGAAATGTTAGATGACTAAGGAAGGCCACATGTTTAGCAGTGCATCTAGAGCTGGGACCCACATCTGACAGTGGGCCCTAGACCTTTTCTACCCGACCAGACCACCGCTTCATCTGGGAGGACTTCATTGTTAGAATTCAGAGACCCCAGAACAAGCAAAAATGGGAGAAGGTGAGGACACGATGGCCTTCACCTGAAACAAAAGGTGTGTGTGGAGAGGTGAGGGGAAGATGAGGTAGCAGGACCCATCAGCATTTTAGGCAGTTTGCTTCCTCTGCCAGGAGGGTTTCTGGCCTCTAACAGCCTGGCACACAAGCAATTATGAACTGCTTTCTGCTCTCAGATCCCCAGCTCGCTTTGTTTAGACCTGAAGCCAAATGTGGAATGAATATCAGGGAGAAATTCTGACCCCGATTGTTTTGTCTTGCAGGCAGAAAGTGGGTTCTAGCCTCAGCATTTTCATTAGCGCAGCGTTTTCGTTAAAATCTCCATTAACTTGTTGTCGGCAATGAGATGGCATTATCCCTCCCACCAGGCCTGGGGCGAGATGTTTGCAGGGGAGCTCCCTTTCCCTTGGCCAGGAAAAACAGTGCTTCCCCACTCTGCTGTGCAGCCTAGGGGGCAGGCGAGGGCAGCCTCCAGGTGCAGTGTGGCCGGGGCCTGGCCGAGGGGATCTTCCCCTTTGGCACTTGGCCTGGGAGGTAGAGAACAACTGTGGTTCGAGCCCCAGGACCCAGGAGGGAGGGATGTCCCAGGTAGGAACAAGACTGCCTTAACCTTAGGTCCTCATGCCTGTATCAGTTCTTCTCCAGCAAAGTTTGACTTTGAGAAGAAGCTGGCACATGGTTGAAACGCACTCAGGCGGTCGGGGGCAGAGTGTTCTTCCAGCCCTCCTCCCCACAGGGCCTCCTGCTCCTCCTAAGTACCTGTCATCAAAGGAGATGAAGATGAATCCCCCCTCAGCCCCCACACCTCAATGAGTTGTCAAGTCCTCTCCCTCCCACCTGAACAGGAAGCAGGAGCAGCAGGCCAGGCTGCAGGTTGAGGAAGTCAGAAGTGAACTTGAGCTGAGTTTGCAGCTCTGGAGGGATTGAGGAGCAGGCTTTTCTCTTGTCACTTTGGAGGGAGAGAATTGTGAGGCCGCCCCTTTAAATAGCATTCCCGTAGGAGGCAGATCACATCCATCCGTCACTGCTGCCAAAGCATCATTTTTGGTCTCTATCAAACTCAAAGCTTGTTGGAAGGGACTGTGGGGTTACCGGAGTGAGGAGGCAGGGTCTCCAAGGGGAGGGGCAGTTTGGAAGGTGAAGAGCAGAGGAATGAGGTTGGACAGAAGGAGCCTGGGAAAAGTGGGGGTGGGGGACAAGAGGAGAAGACGGGGATAGAAGAACAGACTTTTGAGCTGATGAACGGAGCAGACATTCCCTGTTCTTATCTCTCCGGAGGTAGGGCAAGGCAGAAATGGGGCTGGATTGCAAGAAGAGGAAGGAGGTTGAGGTTAAACACCAGGACTAGTGACTAAAGAGAGCCACAGACTGGAAAAGCACTACAAAAACGTTAGGAGGCGTGGCCCTGGCTTCGTGGCTTACTCTCTGTGGGATCATGTAATTTTTCTAGGCTCAGCTTTCCCTTCGTTAAATGAAGGGTGGTAGACTAGATGGACTCTAAAGTCTCTTTCACAAATAACTTTGTTGAGGGGTGAATTTTCCCTTCCTTAAAATGGGTTAGGAATTGGGGGCCTGGGAGAGCAGGGGTGGGACATTCCACTGTGTTGACAAGAAATGTTTTCCCGCCTCTTTCCCACCTCTTCTGGTTGAAATACCAGACTAATTTGAGAATCCCCTTAGTGCTAATCTTAATTTCCTCATTAGAGCTCTTTAGCTCTAATCCTAATTTGCAATTCTTTTGTCGTTTCCAGCCCATTCTCTTTCAGTTGATAAAAGAGGCGATTGCTCTCAAGTTTTGAGAACTGGATGGTGTGGGAGTCTGACTGGGGTCTCTCAGATTCAGCTCTGCTTGGCCGGGACCGTTCTGGCGAGGAGGGGAAAGGGCACGTGTGCTGAAGTTAGAAGGACAGGGAGGGAGAAGGCTCAGTATTCTTTCCGCTTCTTCTCCATCTCTGACTCTGCCATCTCCTGCTGCCTTTACATCCTGCGGGCTGGTTCTGCTGATACTTTTCTGCCAGATCTAAAGGCCTGAGCTAACCTAACTGCCTAAAAAGCAGTTCTTTCGTGTTGGAAGTCTACACCCCGCCACTTCACTTCTGCTCTTTTCTCCTCCGTTGCCTGGGAAGGGGCAGCCTCCACCTGCTATTTAGAACCGCGTAAAACCTTTGCCTGATTACCTTTCCTTCCAGTCTCCAGAGTTCTTGAAATTAGAACTCACAGCCTGGGATCCTGGATCAGTGGCCTGTTTTGGATCCAGCAGTTAGTGAATACATCTCCACTTTCTGTGGACAAGATTTCCCGCAGTGCACAAGTGGGTGGTCATTAAGGAGGAGAACAATTCGAAGGAATCCTAAGGGACTTCCTGCCAGAGTCCCAGGTAGGACTCAGTTGGATGGGAGAGGCTTTGCTCTGTTACAAGGTCTGGAGTTCCAATTCCAGTTCATTCATTCTACCAACGTTTTAAGCAATAGGCTGTTTTGTGCCGGCCCTTTAGCCTTCAGATTTCTTTCACCGAAGACAGAATAAGAAGAAATAAACTGGACCGGCTACAGGAGGGGTTGAGATGAGATACTGGAAATGACTTCCTGGCCCCAATGAAGTTACATATAGTCAGTGAAGTGTCTGCTGCCTGCTCTGGTGGATTCTCTCTGGAAAGCTATAAGCTTGGGAGAAACTCCCACCCGCCAGGGGGCTTGTTAGAGGCTCCAGGGGAAGGCCACGGCGATGGAGACATGTCAGGACCCCTCAGCCACGGGAACTGAGGAGGGGAGTGGGGTGCCACGGCAACTCAGAGCAGAGCCTGAACTTTTCCCTGCAGAGGCAGGAGCACAAGCGTGAGGGTCTGGGCTGGGCTGGGATCTGATGGCGGGTGGCTCCGCTCCGCCAGAGTGCCCCGGTCTCCCAGGAGGAGAGATGTGGACTCACCCCCGCCCCTCCTCACACATGGGCCGCACAGGCGGCTAGGCACACGAGGATACATGAAACTACATGCACATACGCAGAAACTCAAAACACACACCAAGAGAACCCACACAACCACCCCCGCCGAAGTCCTGCGCCGCCTGCGCCGCACTCCGTAAACACGCGCTGGCATCCGCCGCGCGGGGCACACGCAGCCCCCGGCACCCGCGCCTGTGTGCGTGCGCTCGCCCTTGGGCGCTCCTGTCTGTGGGTGCCCCTGGCTTCCAATCCTTCCTCTGGGAGGGGGAGGAGTGGCTGCGGGGAGTGAGAGACGAGCGGGCAGGCAGGGAAGAAGGGAGGGGGGCAGAGGGAGGGGGACCGGCCCGGGGGAGGAGGAGAGAGGCGAGGAGGCGGCTCCAGCAGCGCGCCGCGGCGGCGGCGGCGGCGGCGCGGAGAGCTTGGACTGGGAGCCCAGAGCTCGGCTGGGCAGCGGGAGAGGAGGAGCCGCAGGAACTGCGGCTCTGCCAGCTTGGGCCGAGCCTAGAGAAACCGGCCTGGCTGGTCCACGCCAGCCGCAGGTGGGAAGGGGCTGGGATGAGCGGGGGAAGGTCTCCCGGCTAGAGGCTGAGGCTGAGCCGCGGTGCTATTTCCTCCCTCTGCTCCATAGACAGAGGCTGAGCATGGAGCTGTCCCCCCGCAGCCCTCCAGAGATGCTGGAGTCGGATTGCCCGTCACCCCTGGAGCTGAAGTCAGCCCCCAGCAAGAAGATGTGGATTAAGCTTCGCTCTCTGTGAGTCCCCGGCCCAGTCCGGCTCGGGGAGTAGGGGGAAGGGATCTTAGGGAGCCTGGAAAGGGTGGGGGGGGGGGGGTGGTTGGAGCCGGGCTGGTGGATTCTCTTGGTCACATATGTTAGCAGGTGCGAGGAAATAAGCTGCCCTGACACGCGTGGCCAGGCCACATGTGCAAGGCATGTGCAGAGCAAGCCGGCTGGTTGGACCCGGTATAGGAGTTGCAAAGCTAACGATGTGTCTGTGCCTGTGGACCACTGGGTGACACGCAGCGCGGGGAGGTGGCACACTATGTGCGGTGTGGCAGGGCTGCAGACGGGCAGCATTCAGGAGGTGCCAGGCTGACTCACACATATCCGTGTGCTGGGTTGTGCAGATGTGAAACACATCTCATGTGTGTGCATGAGTGTTCACAGGTCACAGAGATGTGTGTAGAGTGATTGCACACAGCTGGAGATTTAGTGCACGGGGATACTTGTGCCAACCTGTGGGTCATCTGTATCTCTGTTGGGATGGGTGGTTTCTGCCTCCTGCATCCTACATGGGGTGGGGGTGGGGGCGCCCCATACCTGAGCTGCTCATCCCTCTAGGGGCCTGGAAACCCACTCTGCCTATTAATGATGGGGGACTCACCTGGGAGCTGGAGAAGGGGTGGAGCCCCCACCTGGGATCTGGAGGAGGAGTGGGTAGAGCCCCTACCTGGGAGCTGGGGTGGTGGTGAAGAAAGATTGATTGACAGGGGTAAGGTAACTGTCAAACCTTTTTGTTGCTATAGGGTCTCCCAAGGATGTCCAAGCACATTTAGGCATCTTTTCTTATTGTTGTGGGATGAGGGCATGTGGGGAGGAATAAATAAGGAAAGGAAAGACTCACATGTCCGATACTCCAGTCCCATGGGGGGAAAGGAACTTTTCTTCCTGCTCCTCAGAGAAGGAGAGGATTGGGTCAAAGACAAGCCAAGCACCATGTTTATCTCCCAGTCAGCTGCCATTGGGTGAACTCCGTAGTCTGTTGATTCTTAATCAGAGAACAAGGGAAGGTGCTGCTCTCCCTGATATCTCCTCATGACCCTAGGAAAGAGGCTGTAGATGTTTAGTGAGGAAATACAGTACACGTAGCCCCTAATCCCAGTTCCTCCCTGGTATCCTTATTAGTGAGCACTGGAGCTTTCCATTTCTGGGTTTTGGCAGAGGGAGAGATGGGGGTAGGAGATGGATAGATGCACATGATTGTGTTGTTCTTTAAATGCCTTACCTGTGGCGATATGATGACGCCTTCATATTGGGCAGGTGGGTCTGCTATACACACTAGCTGCTTAGAGAGGCCTTAGGGAGAACTGAGGCATAGTGGGCAACAAGGCTTGACGTCCAAATGTGCTTCTCAGTTCCCTTCCTCTGCTGCCTCTAGCCAATGCAATTTGCCGGGCTCTATGAAGCGCAGCCTTGGAATGAGTTCTGGGATGAAGGAATGGAAAACCAGATTGAATTGATTTTTGTTGGGAGGAGCACTGGGTGATTCTTGATAGAAAACGATGTTCTGTTAATGTTAACTAACCTGGGAAGAGAGGCAGGTAAGGAAGTCGTGGAAAGGCAAAGAAGGGACCTTGGGGTCTATAAATGGGAGAATTCAAGGTGTCCCAGGATGGCTTCCCCATAGCACTAGTGGCTCATAACATACTCCCCTTGCATCCATTCCAGGTAACGGGCCTGAAAAAGAGCAGGTTTTACCTGTTTCACTATCTCCCACACCAAGTCTTTCCCGAAGCAAATTGCTGTTTCTTCCTGTAGTGTGAGAAGTGTTCAGTGGTGAGAGACAAGGATCCCCAAAAAGAGGTGTTGAAACCTGGGGAAAGAAGGGAGTAGAGGCAGCTGCCCCTACAGGGTGGCTAGCTGCGATGTCCTTATAGGAGATCACGGAGGACAAGGATCACTAACCTCACTGATAGATTATTCTGGTCTTCGCTCACTTCAGCAATCTGGACCTTGTACTAACTTACCTAGAAAACTACCATCTCCTCGTTCATAATCCCCAGGAATAGATTCCCAATCTCACTTTCTCAAAGCAGAGGAAGATCTTGATATCAAGGGAGATCCCAAGTTGGTGGCTTACTGGATTTGGCCCTGTTTGAATATGGGGGAAGTCTTGCCGATCAGATGAAGGGAAGTAGAAGGATTTAGGGTTTTTGCTGGGTAAGGCAGAAATTCCCCAACTCTCAGGGTTGAGTGGTTTCTGACGAGGTGAGTAAAGAAAGCATTCCCCCTTTTAAATGGAAGTAGAACAGTCCCCACCTCCCCACCCCTAGTCACCACCTGTCCCTAAATGGGCCCGAGTGCAAAGGGGTTGTTTAGCCTGGAAAGGGGATGGGCATGATTATCTCAGACTGGGTACTGAAGAGAAATGAAGGCAGATGGACTATATAGATATACAGTAATAAACCCATATATTTATAAGTCTATAAAGGCATGATTCCCCTACTCAACATATCCTATCGCCCCCCGCCCCTTTTAATTTCTAATCTAGGACACTTAGACTCTCTTCAGGGAGCCCAGGCCTGGTGTTTTTGCATCTGGTTAAAAAGCCCACACTAATATAATTGTGCAGGGCAATTTCTTCTTGGGAAGGGCATCCAGGAATTCTGTTTTCCACACTAGGACTCTGCCAAGGATGAATTCAGAATCTGGAGCAAATGAGCTGGAGAGTCTCAAACGGTGGGATTTCACCTCTACCTAGCAGGAAAATTCTCCTAGCTAAGCAGATTTATAAGCTGAGGCATGAGCGAGGCTGGGAGAGGCAGTCTGAGACGTTGCATTGACCAGGATGATTTTCAGCATCTCTGACCCTAAGATGAATGATTTGACTTGCTGCCCATGCTTCTCTGAGACCAGAGGGCCCTGAGGAGTGTGAAGGTGGGTCAGTAGAAGTAGAAGGGGTTTTCTCTGTCTTTTGTGAATCAGGAAAAACTATGAGCAGAGATTGGTTTGCCATCCTTAGCTCATTCATTCATTCGACAACTATTAATTGAGTGCCTCCTGTGGGCCAGGTGAAGTGCTGGGTGCTGGGGATGTAGTGGTGGACAAAATGGACACAGTCCCTGCTCCTATGGGGCTTGTGATCTGGTTCAACTCCATCAATGGAGTGGAGAGTGGAGGAGGCACGCTGTTCCTCATTTTGCTACACCCACCCAATTGGTAAAATTCTACCCCTCTGGCTTCTGCCTAATCTTTTCCTTTAGGGGGTTAAACACACAGGAAAAGCAGAGATATGAATTCTCTCTCCCTCCCAGGATAGTACAAGCATCACTCTCTTCTCTCTGCTCCAGTTTCTCATGGAATTTTACAGACAGAACTTCCCTCTTCCTTTGGGGTAGTATAGACAGAGTCTCTTTCTCCTCTTTCTCCACATAGTACACACTCAGAACTCCCCAGGTCTAGGCTCGATGTCCTAGGCTGTGGTTCAAGGTCATTACAGCTGAGCTGGAGCAAGGACTCAACTGGGGATTATTTTTCCCTATCTATCTTTGTTTTATCAGAGTCTAGTGTGGTACCTGGAACTCAATAAATGCTGTTAAATGAAAGAATGAACGAATGAAGTCATGAATGCACGTGTATATGTCACGGAGCCCAGTCCTGTGTCTGAGTCTGTGGTGCGTGTGTTCCTGCATGCAGAGCGGGGATTAGGAAATGGGGACGGAAGAAAGGGAGATGTTTTGTGAGAGGGTGATGTTTAAAAAGTATGGGGTTTGGAGACCCCAGGGCAGAGCCTGGAACTGAAGGAGTTACAGAGAGGATGCAGAAACACTGTTATTCAGATGTGTGAATGAGATGTATCGGGATGAAATTCTGAATGCCTGCCATTTATCCATGTGTGGCTGGGGAAAGGTTGACGTGTGTGCTGGGGACAGTTTGTGGGGTCAGAGCTCCATGATGATGTCTCTTTGTTTTTATGTTTATAAATGGCATGTGTGATAATAAATATGGTGGGAAGGTATGTACTTACCTGAACACCTGAAATTGTCCTATGCATGAACGAGATGATGTGTGTGTATGTGAGTGTGTGTAGGTTATGGGATATCATGTATGTGTGATCTTGTATATGTGTTTGTGACACACTCAAATCTTTTGATGATCCTGGGCAGGAGGAGGAAGGTGACGGCCTGGACCGGTGCCTCACTGACTTATCCCACCTTTGTTCTCATTTTGTATAAGCCCTGTGGAGTGCTCATCTGTGGCTCTTACCAGTTTTGAAAACTGTGCTGCCGTCCTCCTTTCTCTGCATATGGCTGTGGAGCTGCTGTGAAGACGGCAGGATAAACTGTGGCTCCCTGGACCTCTGGAGGAAAAGGAGCATCGTTCCTCCCAGGCCTTGGCAGGGATGATTGTTAGTGCCTTCTTCCCCGGATCAGCCCTTCCTCCTTTATTTCCAACTACAGCAAAGGGAATCTCCCCTCCCTGGGCTTTATACCCCCTCTCTTATCAGATGTCTTCCGTCTCTCTATTTTCTCCATCAGTTTTGTCTTGAGCGAGGCATCCAGATGGTAGAGGGTGGAAAATTCCTGCAGTAAGGTGAACAGGAGGTGCAGGGATAAGGGAAATCAAATTCAGACCAAAGGAAGAACTCCACCAACCTCCCGTCAGAGTTAGGTGGCTGGGGGAGTCAGGGAGGCAGGTGTTGCTAGTGGAAGAGCTTCGGGAATGTTGGGAGAATGAGTTTGAGTTATGTTCCCATTCTGCCAATCACTAGCTGTGAGATCTTGAAGCCACGTAGTCTCTTTGAATCTCAGTTCTTCGTTTGATATCATCCATCTGAAAGTGGTTTTTAAATGATAAAGTCAGGAGCTCTTTCAGCATTGGAGAGCTTGCTGCACGTAGAGGCAGGGGGATGGGAATGAATGGGCGCCCACTGGCTCCGATGGGGAGAAAGATAAAGATTCAAGAGGCAGGAATATGCATTACTGAATAGGGGAGTCCTGGTGTCTGGGACATGATTTGGAAGTCTTGTTGATAAATGGTTGTCTGGAGGGGGTGAGGCAGGTGTCTGAGCTTAGAGAATAGAAGGCTGGGTGGGGCTGGAGGAGGGCTGTCCTACAAGGGGTGTGGGCCACCGAGATCAAAAGAAAAGAGAGGGACTTACTCCTTATCATCTGATTTCTCAGTGACCAAACTAGAAGTGGCTAGAGCAATTGCAGCTCTGAGACATGGTGGGTGTGGGGAGCCCCGGGACAGCCATAGGTGAATTCTTTGAGCATTGGAGGAATTCCCCTCTGGCATTTATGCTAAGTCTCTTGGCCTGGGGGTGACATGTCCAGGGATGCCACATCCTATTTTAGAGGATCTCTAAAGTCCCTTAGGATCCAAATATCACTCTGCTTGCCCAGGAGCCCAGAAGCCTGGTTGGAAAAGACTGAGAGAAGAGAACTCTCATTTGAGTTGCATTTATCACCTTTGCCAGGAGGAGGGTGAAGTGGGCTGGGGATGCTATGGGACTGGAAGGCCAGGGGAGGGACTCAGTAGGAGAGAAGCCTGGACGGCTCTAGACCCTTTCCCACCTGTGCCCTGCCCAGGGAGTTCCTGAAGTCAGTGAAGCGTGTGGGTGTCTCCCAGCTTCCCCCCCTTTTTTGGCCACTCCCATCAGGCCGGGGTGGAGGGGCAAGGAACCGTGAAACAGATCTTTCCCTCTCTTTTGAGTCTTTAAAGAAATCATTGAGGATCTGTTTCCAACTTCTCTGCTCCCTCTGCTTTCCTCTTCTTTGATTCTTCCTGCATCCTTTTCCCTGTCCCTTCCCGTCTGTCTCTGGCTTCTGTCTCTCTGCTAAGCTCCATTTCGCTCTTCTCTCTTGTCCCGCTTCCTTGCTCTCTCCCTATTTCCTTGGACTTATGCTCTCACTCCTCCTCTGTGACCTTGGCGGAGCCAGAAACCCTTCAGGGCTTCCTCCTCCCGCACCCCCCCTCCCCGCTCCTCCCTGCTGCTCTCCCTCTCAGGCTCCCCCACCCCGTGTTGCTGTGGTGATGGTGCAGGGCGAGTTTGGGGCTGCCTTAGGAGTCCAGCCTCAACTCTATTCTGCAAGCCCTTTCTTTTGCCTGCTCGGTGACCTCATCCTCCCAGCTCCTCTAGGGAGGAAGCCAAGTAATTGCCTTTGGATCTCCGGGGGCTGATTTTCTCAGGTATGGAAGTCAAGTAGCTATTTTCCAACTCTCTTCAGGACAGCAGCAGAGAAAGAGGGACAAAACCAGGGCAGCAAGTGGGGTGCAGGTGAGACAACTGGGAGACTGGAAGTTGTTAGATAATGAGATTGTCCCCTAAGGGGGGAAGACTTCATGGTGCGAGAGAACTGGGAGAGAATCCTGGGAATATTGAGGGGGGCAAAGATGGGAACTGAGGGGGAACAGGGCTGCTGAGAAGGGAAAAGGAGAAAACCCAGTTGTTCTCCATTAGTGCAGGGAGGTCCCTAATGCAGGCAGGAGCCAGTGCTCTCGCCTCTCCATCCCTAATGTCTGCAGTCCTGCCGCTGCTCCTCTCCCCTGTGCTCCTGCTGCCTCTGTGGAGCTCATCCCTGTCTGGGGAGAACACACCAGGTTAGGACTCTCCTTCAGCATCCCTGACCTGGCAGAAGTCCACCAAAGGAGCTGTGATGGGGTTTTGGTGGAGAAGCAGGCTTGGTGGGAAAAGGGCCAGGGCATATCCAGGGAGAGGTGTGGGGGCACGGGGCTGAGAGAAGAGCTAGGAAGGGGGTGCTTCAGGTGCTGCTGTTGGATACAGCCAGGTTTGCAGGTCTCTTGATTCTGCAGCTGCAATGAGAAGTCAGATTTGCAAATAATTATGGTGGCTGCAGTGGGATGATTGGGCTGCCAGCTGGTGTTGGCACCATTTAGGTTGGGAAGGGAGCTTGGCTTCCAGGGGGCTTAGTGATTCTCTGGCAGGCAGGACCTGGGCCTAGGGAGGCTTCTCCTTTCATTCCCAGCCCTTGGATTCCCTGCTCCCCTGCTGATCAGTTCTTGCATATCTAACTTGGCACCATCCTCCTAGTTCTCTCCTCTATGCCCACCTTGTTTGGAAACTTCTTGGGGCCCGGGCTGAGAGAGCACACGTGCCAACAGTGTTGCTAAACTCCCTGAGCCCTGATCGTCTCTCCACCAAGCAGTAGCTTTAGAAATTACAATCTGAAAGAAATATAATAAATCAAATTGCACCAGACTCACCCCAAAGACTTCCTTGTCCTGCCTGTTCTCTTCCTTTCTGTTCTTCTTTGAAACACCAAGAAAATTTGCTGTTGTTTTGATTGCAGCAAGATGGCTTGAAGATAGATATGCAGGAGGACTTCCTGGAAAGTTCATGGAGGTTAGAATGTGACTTTCCTAGGATAAAGAAGAAAGCCACCCTCCTCCTTTAAGCATCAGGTTCGAGCTGAGTTGGGGGAAGCAGTGAGCCAGTCAGAAAGGATGAACTTGAACTGGGGAATCGAGACCCAGGCAGCCTACTTCCCTGGTGCCTCCAACCCAGGCACCAAATCGCAGAACCATAAAGTGTTACAGAGGAGGAAACTGATGTCCGCGGATAGTTTGTAAGTGGGGGACAGGGCTGGGACCAAGCTCAAATCCTGCTGATCCACAGTCTAGTGTGTCTCCCATCACACCTGCTGTCAGTCCCTTGCCAAGCTTCCAACTCACTTTCCAACCCCTACAACATCTGTTAGGCCGCCTGGAAGCAGGGCATCTGCTGGGAACATCTGCTGGGATGTGGTTTGGGGGGCTGATGTGGTGGTCCACGTGGAGGTGGTTAATGAGCAGAACTAAATAGAGCAGGGAGGGGAACAGGGGTGAAGAAGTGAGCCAGAGGAGGAGTTCTTCGGGACTGGGTTCTGGGAACCTCCCCTCTGATAGGCTTCCTCCGACTTTGCCCACCCATCCCAATTCCTCCCTCTCTCAAGGGCTGGAGCCTGAGGGAGAGGTGACACATTTGTGTGCTGGGCTGGAGCTGGGACATCCGGGTTCTGATTAGTCTGGGCTAAGGCTCAAGCTGTTGAGATCACCCCCTTCCTCCTCTGAGCTGCGCTGGGCTGGGCTGTTGCTAGGAGCACCTGTTAGAGGGGCTTCGGGTCCAGAGGTGGAGAGGGAGCTGCCTTCAGATGCAGGTGCCAGCCGACTCCTTCTCCTTTCTTCAGTGTTTCCCAGACCCTCTTCTTCAGTGCCTTTCCAATCTCCCTTCCTCCCCTCCCTGCCCCTCTCCCTTATCTCCCTACACTCTCTTGGTATCTCTCCTTCTCCCACCACCCGCCAGTCTTCCCCAGGCCCTGCCCCATTCACCCCCCACTCTCCTTCCACCCAGCTCCTCTGTCCAGTGCCCAGAGATCTCTCTCTACCGCTGCCATGTCAACCTGAGGCCTGCCGCCTCCCAGGATGACACCCCAGTGCTGCCACCAGGGGGTTTATTTTTGTCCCTGCAGCCACCCCCGCCACTCTGCCCAACCGGCTGCCAGAACTGGGGCTGCTTGTATAGCCATGGGAAGCCCGGGAGTGAGGGAGGGACAGTGCTTGGGGCAGGTGGAGACTGGGTTGTTCTTGGTTTCTGGGGCTGTATGCTCTGCATGGTCCCCAGCTTCTGCCTCTGCTGCCTCCCTGGCCCCTGTGGAATAAGGAGCCAGGGAGAAGCCCCAGACATCTGGAGTGGTGGTGGGGGGAGACCAGGGCTTGTCCACATTAGGGGTCCTGGGACAGGAGTGGGTACAGGGAACTCTGTTCATGGGGGACTCTTAATGAACATTTGCTGAACTAAGCAAGTAAAGGGTTGGGCTAAATAATCTTTTGCATTCACGCATCACATTATAGTTCCCAGGGTGCTCTCGTGATCGCATTTGATCCTTGTAAGGATTCTGTGAAGCACATATTATTTACCCATTTTACAGACAGGGAAACTGAAGCTCAGAGCATCTTGCCCAAGGTCACACCTAGTGATAAAGTCTAGGTAAAAATCTCCTGATTTTAATTCAAGTCCTCCTTCAATTGGATTTAGATGATTTCCTTGGTTCTTTCAATTTCTGAGATTTTGGAGCCTTGAGATCAGCCAGTTAATCCCTTCCCCAAGCCCCCCAAACTCCCCGCCCCAATCCTCTTCTTTGAGCAGAGGCAGAGTCTCCCGTCCTTTTATCCCCTAGCCCAACTCCTATTCTTCAGTGCAGGTGGGGAAAGCTGGGGATAGGCCGGGGAGGGAGGCATTAGGGTTGTGCTCCTTTCTGTTTTTAAGCTCAATTTAAGGGCTAAAGGAGAATCCATGCTGGACTCTGCTGGGGTCATCACATCAATGCCCCGTCTCCCACCAAGGGGACAGTTCCCCTAGCCTGGACAGAGGTAGAGTGGGGGGGTGTATGTATATGTGTGGGTGAGTGAATACGTGTGACTTTTTTTCCCCAGGAAGAGAGGGTGGTTGACCAATGTCCTTCCTTATTAGGAACAGTTAATAATAATAATAGGCTGGGATGAGGGATGCAGCATTTGGGGTGTCAAGGTGAGCAGTCATTTGTCTAACCAGCTTTGGTTCTATGGGGCAAGAGAGCAGAGGGATGGACAAGATGTCCTCTCCAAAGCTTTTCTAGTCTGAGGAATCTCTGCCATTCAGTAGGAGGGTTGAGGTTAGTGCCTCCTTGGCTAGGGTGGCAGGGCCTGGAGGGAGGGCCTGGAGTCAGGTGAGGGAGGGAAGCTGGCCTAGCTTGGTGTTTGTTGGTGTTCCAGCCTGTGTGCAGCTGGCCACCACCTGCCCCCTCTCCCACCCCCACCCCATCCCTCCAAGCAAGCATGTCCACGGAACAGGTCAGGTGACTTGTCCCTCACCTGGGTGGCAGTTCTGGGTCTCTGACGCTGGGTTTGGTTCTTTCTCGCTAAAAGCACTAACCAGCATGTGTGCGTGTGCGTTTGTTGTGGGGCACAGAGAGGCGGCTTTCCTTTCTTCCAAAGTCTGCAGCTCTGTGTTTCGTGGCTACCGATTCACCAGAAAACAACTCGTAGATATTTAACCGCCATTCCTCTCGTTGCTGTTGAAGCCCACTTCCGCTTGTCCCAGTCCTCAGTGGAGCTGAGAAACAGCAGGTTTCCAAACTTTGCTTATAATCCTTCAAGACTTTGGCACAGTGACAAGGTACTTTAATGTCTCCCTGCTTCTGGGGGAAAGTGGTGGGTGGCGGGGGACTTCCCGTCATAAAATCCTAGCTCTTGGCCTGTTTCTCCATTTTTCCCTTTCTCCTGTCATATACACTCCACTAGTCCCCAGTCCTTATGTCCACATTACCCCCAGCTCTAGACCCCAGATTTAAGGAGAGTGTAGCCGCGCGGAACTCTCTTCACTGCGTGCGTTTGGCATCTCCCTCCTCCTTAGCCCCGCCCAGCCCCTCAGCTGACCAATCGTGGGCCCAGTGCACTTGGCTGGGTGACGTCATCTCATAGCCAATCCGGAGCGGGCTGTGTGCGCACGTCCACTTTGCGCCGCAGAGGCCGGATCTTTCCTCCCGGACCAGAGTGAGAGCTAAGCCTGGAGGCGGAAGAGGGGGGCTGGTCCCCAGGCCCTTCTTGGGCCATCTTGTCACCTCTGTTCTCCCTGTGGGCTGGATTGATCCCTCTCCAGTTCATTCACTGTTATCCCCTAACTCGCGTTTTACACATGAGAAAACGGAGCTGGGAGTGTTAAAGTAACTTGCCCGCCCTCTTGGTTTCATGAGCAAGTCCTCCTGAGGCTCATTCACTGCTTGGGGGAAGAGGGGCTCCCCTCCCTGTTGAGAGGGTCTCTGGGCAAGGATGCCCTGATCCGCAGCTTTAGCAAGCCCCTCCTCTGCCGTTTTTCATTCTCTTCGGCTCTTGTTTCCATTCTTTCAGGTGAGTTTAAGTTCATTTTGAAGAATCGCCCCTGAAAAAGACCTTAGCAGGGAGCTGAATCTGCCTTAGCCCCTCGGGGAATCTTGCAGGGCCCCTTCCTCCTGTCACCCCGACTGCAGACTTCCTCTCCAGGACAGATTCAGGATGGTTCCCTGGCCCTGCATCCTTCAGCCTCCTGCTAACCCCTTCTCCTCACAGAGGAGCCCCACCTCCTCAGAGCAAGGGGCTGGCCTGTGCTATTTCTGTCCTTTCTGGGATTCTTCTGAGAACAGACTCTTGTTTTCAGACTGGTTCAGATGTGAAACTTTTCCCGAGGCCTCTCACCCAGTTGCTGTGGGCTGGGTCTCTGCCTCATCACTCCTTCCTCGAGCCAGGCCCCTCCCGTTCCCCTCCCCAAAGTTCTCTCTGGTCAATCGCTCAGTTCTGCTGAGACCTGGAGCAGGAAGTCAGGGGCCCAAGAGGGAGTCATTCCCGTCAGGGGCCCCGGGACCCCGGGGCCAGCATTTTGATGCTCTAAAGTCGCAAACTCAGACTCTCATGGCAAACCCTGTTCCTGTGCAGAGGAGCCACCTCCAGGGCCCCATCCTCAGGTAGGCACCAGGGACGAGGAAGGGAGGGGGAGGAGGAGCACAGGTTGCTGTCGGTCACCCGTTGTAGTTTGGATGGGGCGGGATCAAGACTTGGCAATTCCCATATGTTCCCCATACGTTGTGTGTGCGCAGGCGTGCGAGTCAGCTTCTCCACCTTTCACCTCATCTGTCTTGCCCCTCACCTTATTCCCCTCCCACACCCATCTCCTTTTCCTTTTTATTGCTTCCTCTTGACTATGAAAGGAGGCTTAGCAGTGTTTCCCCCTTTCTTTCCTTCCTGACCCCCAGCATCCTTAGGACCTCACATTCCTCTGAAATCTTCTCTGGGCTTAAGAACCCCAGGGGGAGATAGAATTCTTCTCCCAACTCCCAGCTGCTTGGCTTGAGGCTGTTGTGTCCTCAGTGACCGTTATGGGCGTGGGGGTGCTGGAAGTAGTGGCAGCCCGCTCATCAGTCATGTGGCGATCCAAAGAAATGAACTGGTGGCGGCTGGAGAAGCTGAGCTCTTCTGGGGTGTTGGGATTCCACCGCCTGGAGCCTTCTCTTCTGGCTGGCTGCCGAGAGCAGGCAGAGACCGGGGCCTTCCAGGGGTCAGGATCTCAGGCTCTTATGGTGGTGCAGGGGCTGAAGATAAAGGAGGAAGAAGTGCTGGTGGTGAGTCAGGGCTGGCGTGGAGGTGGAAGGATGGTTCGGGAAGTTTCCAGTCTTCCTTAGGCCTGGATGAGGACTAGACAGGGGTGAGCCATCCTGTTCTGCAGGGAAAGGGACCATTCCCATGCCAGATTCTCTTGAAGACTGAGCTGAAGGGGCTGGATTAAGACGCTGTGGGTGGGGGAGTTCCTGCAGATGAATGGTAAGGTGAGGACTTTGGGTGGGTCTGGGGAGATCCTAACTCTGAAGAATTTTGGAGTCAGACAGGCTCCTGCCAGGCCAGAGAGTGCAGTGCTGGAGCGTTATTTAACTTCAGGAGGGTGAAGTTTAGCACCTGGATCCTTCCAGCTGCCTAAGTCTGGGTCCACTTCTTGGACTCCCCATTTGTCAAATTTATTCTTCAATTTTTCCTTCCTTCCTCCCCGCTCCTTCTGGTGTCTGGATCATGCTGCGTGTCAACATGGAGCTATACAAGACGTAGAGGTAGAGGCAGGAGGAACTTGGAGGGAGGGGTGCGTCAAAAGCTAGCCTACGACCTCACTTATTTCCCCAGGCTCTCCATTAGAGAGCAACCCTGGCCCAGAGATCTCAGTTGTGGGCTCTGGCAGATAGCCCCCCATCTGAGTAATCTGCCCCCTTTCCCTTGTATTTATTTGATGAACGTTTCCTGACTATTGACTGTGTGCTCTGAGCACAGTGGCCAGGATCAGCAAGTCACTGTCAGTGCCATCCAGACTCTCACAGTCTACTGTGGGCCGACAGACACCAACACTTCATGAAGGATGGATGCCACACTGAAGACACTGTGATGGAATGGGTTCCAGCCTCTCTCCAAGCTCATTATATGATTGAGCTCCTTCTGCCCCAACACCTTGGCCTTTGGGGGCACAATTAGGCTCCTGTAGTGTGAGTTGTAGGCTTGCTGACCTGACTGAGATCGACAAGTTGTGTGACCTTGGACAAATCACTTAACCTACCTCACAGGGTGATTGTGAGGCTCAAATGAGGTTTGTAATCCTAAAGGGGAGGTCATGGCCATTATCATTCTCCCACTTCCTCTGTTAGAGGACTTCCTAATTACCAGGCTCTGTCCAAACTAGACTCACTCTTCTCCACTCCGACTTGGGATAGAGAAGGCAGGCGCTTGTTGGATTTGAAGGGAGTGAGGTGTGAGCTGGGTAGGACCAACTGACGCTGGTCAGTAAATTCACAATTTTAGAGACCACCACATTTGTGTGTGCCAGGCCTTTTGTATATATTATTTTATTTAATCCTCGTATAACAGCCCTTCACAGGTGGATTATCATCATCCGCACTATTTTACAGATGAAGGAATCGAGGCTCTAAAATAAAGGTTCTCAAACTGTAGTGAGCATGAGAATCATCTGGGATGTTTGTTAAACGTGCATCTCCCTGGACTCTACCCTCAGAAGTGCTGGTTCAATAGGTGTGCAATGGGGCCTAGAATCTCCATTTTTCACAAGTATCCCAGGTGATTCTGATGTTGGTGGTCCACAGGCCACATCTTGATAGATACTGATTAAGAATTAGTGACTTGCACAAGGGCTCAGAGCCAGGAAATGATCCGCTTGAATCCAGGATCCCTGCCTCCCAGACGTGCCTTGGTTTCTGCCTTGAAAATAGGGACAGCAATTCCTTCCCGCCTCCGTCCCTCTCTCTAGGCCCATTGTGAAGATAAAATGAGATAATGTGGAAGAAGGCGCTTTTTAAAATGTAGAGCTGGCAGCATTGTTAGCGATTATGCGAATACATGCAAATGAGCACCCGTGGGCTTGGCTGTTCACTTTGGGAGCCTGTGCTGGGATGTGTGTTTCAAGAAGTGGCTTGAGAAAGAAACTGGAAGAACTTTGACGGTGGGCATTGACCCCTACAGGCAGAGTTTGGGTTTTAAAGAGGGCTGACCAAGCAGAAGATTAGGGCTGGGATGGGAATCTAGGGGAGAGATGGGATCAGAGGCCCCTCTATTTTCCTGGGTTGTGTGTCCACCTGACCATAAGGACTGACCAGAGAGGGAAGCCCTGCTCTGCCTGGTCCCCAAAGGTAAAGCGTCCCTCTTTGTTCTGCAGTCTCTGGGTCGGCACCCTGGGAGATGCTGACTCAGTACCGTACCCCTTTCTAGCTCATTGGCTGGAAAATCTTTTCTTTTGTCTAGCTCGATTCCTTCTCCCTAATGAAGCCCAAGCTGGGTTGAGTTTTCCTGAGATGGGACTCTTTCTTGTTAAACAACCCGCCGTTTCCACTTGGAAGTGGGGTTTGAAGATAGCCCACTGAGAGGCTGCAGCGTCAGTCTCCAGCTTCTCTCCCTGCCCGTTTCACCCCTTTCCCTTCTGCCTCATTCCCATTCAGACATGTCTTCGGCCAGGGCTGCTGGTGCCTGCGGTGAGAATTGGCCTGTGATGCTTCCTGGGGCTGGCTATTTTGGGCACCCCTATTCCAAAGCTGCTGAGACCCCGGGATTCTGGAGCTGCTTCTGTTCAGGAATGCCATTGTTCTCCCTCCCCCGGCATCTCTGGGAATTGATGCTAATTTCAGCCTCTGGTCCCTGACTCATTTTCTTCTGTTAACTGACTCATAGGGTGACCTTGGGTTTCTGAAACCCCTCTTAGTGGGGAATTGTGATGGCCACCATTTCACCTGCATCTGGGTTTCGGGTGGGGTGGGGTGGGGTTGGGCTGGGGGAAGGAGCCAAGGGGAATGTTAATCGCTTTGTTTAAAATCACCAGCTAAAGGCAGAGGGCTTTGTTTGCGTTGACTGCCTGGGCTGCCCTCGCCAGACTTCTAAGAAGCCTCGCAGTTAATCACCGCCCCCCAGAATTCATGAGTGCAAAATATGAGGGATTGTCCCTTCAGGCAAAGCATCTAGGGGTGAACCCCCCCCCCCCCATTTGGGCTCTGGGAGCAGCTGCCGCCGGCGAGGTAGAGGAGGGGTTCAGTCACCCTTTGCCAGAGGTTCTCTCTGGTGCGGCACCTGCCCCAGGGAGGCACGGGTTAACACAGCTTTGTCCTGGTTGATGGATTCTGGAATCATAATCCATTAGCTCTGCCTGGATGGAGTGGGGCCAGGCGAAAGCCTTCAGATTGGTCTTTGTTCTGTGTCTTTGCCATCTCTGCCAGGGCAGAGGGGCTGTGGACATGGATCCCCCCACCCCCCTGCCATAGCCAAGAGACATAATAAAAGAATCTTGGGGGCTCTTTTGACTGCTGTGACCCCAAAGCCCTCTCTCATGGCGGAAATAAGCAGTTTCAGCTCTTGGCTATTCAAACTATGAATCTGCTCATCCCCAGAACATCACCCCAGGGGCTTGCACCTGCCTAATTCTGCTGGGCCTGAGCAGTCTAAAGGATGGTTTTCAGGACACGCTGACTCCAGGGGGATGTTGAGAGGTCCGAGGTGGGTGGGGGCGGGGGAGTCAGGAAAAGCCTGGGATGAGACTTGAGGGGTAGCTAACTTAATACAGGCAGGGGCAACAGCCTGGGATGGAAAGCGTTAGCTGCTGTTATTCTAACTGTTAGAAAGGCTAACGATTAGTGGAAGACTGAGGCTGTTTCTGTAAATGCGCCCCGTTGGAGGGCCTCCTGTTCTCATGACAAGGTGGTGGCGCCCGAGCAGGATATCTGTCCTTCCCTCCCCCACAGGCTGCGCTACATGGTGAAGCAGTTGGAGAACGGGGAGGTGAACATTGAGGAGCTGAAGAAAAACCTGGAGTACACAGCGTCTCTGCTGGAGGCTGTCTATATAGACGAGACGCGGTGAGGGTGATGCTGGGCCACGGGGAGAGACCCACACACAGAGGAGAGAGAGGCCCCACCGACACAGTGATCCAGGGACAGTCGGGGAGTCAGACAGAAAGCTGGCGATGAGACCTGCGACGGGGCCAGAGCGGGAAGAGCGGGAGGGGCGGAGAGAAAGAGCTTTGGGTAGAAATATCAGTGGAGATAAAGAGGCGGAGGAACAGGCAGAGAGTTGCAGAGAGAGAGACAAACACAGATATCAGGGAGAGAGGACTGTCTCAGAGCCGGAGGGACCTTCAAGCTCATCTGGTCCCAACCTTCTTCCCCGGGTGGAATTCCTCCTGCCCGGTGTGGGGGCCACTGGTCACGGTGGCTATTGAGCGCTTGGAACGTGGCAAGTGTGACTTGAGACATGTGTGTATGTGTAAAATGCACACTGGATTTCAAAGACTTAGAAAAAAGAATGTAAAATATCCATTCATATATTTTATATTGATTCCACATTGAATGATAATATTTTGGGTGTATTAGGTTAAAGAAAATTTATCATTAAAATGAATTTTACCTGTTTCTTCTTTTTACCTTTTTAATGTGGCTACTAGAAAATGTGAAATTGTTTACATGTGGGCTGCATTTTATTTCTGCTGGACAGTGCTGCTGGCCTGTAGCATCCGTGACAGGTGGTATCCTTTCCATCGTCTGCTTGAACACTTCCAGAATTGGGATGCTCACTACCTCACACAGTGAGCTGTTCATTATTGGAGACATCAGATAGAGAAACAGAAATAAAAAGACACAGAGAGAGAAAGGAAAGGAGGGTCAGAGTAGGGAGAGAGCTGGCGTGAGAGTCACTGAAGCGTGGCGTGTGGCTGGGCCCAGGTCTGTAGGCTGTGGAAGCACCTGCTGTCTTTCCTCTGTGACTCCTCTTCTGGGGCCGCAGGCAAATCCTGGACACAGAGGACGAGCTGCAGGAGCTGCGGTCGGACGCTGTGCCTTCGGAGGTGCGGGACTGGCTGGCCTCCACCTTCACCCAGCAGGCCCGGGCCAAAGGCCGCCGAGCAGAGGAGAAGCCCAAGTTCCGGAGCATCGTGCACGCTGTGCAGGCTGGCATCTTCGTGGAGCGGTGAGGCTCGCCCACGCTCAGCCCCCTCTGCCTCTGGTTGTGTCCTCTTTCCCGGCCTCCCTGGTCTTCCGGGCCCACACCATGCCACCAGCCATACGGCCTCGCCTGCCCACAGCCCATCCCCACAGCCCCGCCCCATCAGACCCCACCCCCTAGACCTTCACACCTGACTTCTTTTCATCATTCACCCTCAGGATGTTCCGGAGAACCTACACCTCTGTGGGGCCCACCTACTCCGCTGCAGTCCTCAACTGTCTCAAGGTGATCCCTGCGTTTTCGAGAAAGAAGAGAAGCCTGGGGGATGGGATAGTCATTGGGACTTTCAGACTCTTTATGGGGTGATTTTTGCCTTCCCTTTTAATTGTCGTCTCCATGTTCCTCAAAAGGACTTTTGCCCACTCCAGAGGCAAACTCTTGACTTCTAGTCTCTCCCATATTGAGAGGTACCTGGGATGAAAGAGGCCCCCTTCACCACTTCTGTGTTTCCCTGCTTCCCAAGTCCCTATAATCATTGGGAAGTCCTCCCTGAAGTCTAACTGCAACCCTTACTGCTGCTGGGCAGCTCCCCTTGGGAGTCTCCCTGCCTAGTCCGTTGTTTCTCCACAGAACCTGGACCTCTGGTGCTTCGATGTCTTTTCCTTGAACCGGGCAGCAGATGACCACGCCCTGAGGACCATTGTTTTTGAGTTGCTGACTCGGCATAACCTCATCAGCCGCTTTAAGGTTGGGTGCATCCTCCCCCTGCCTCTGGGTGGGATTCTCCATTCCCATGCATCCCATTCTGAACGATTCCCCACAGTTCCCCACAGGTAGATGCCGCTGGCTCCCTCGCACTCTCCCGTTCAGGGAGTCTCCCATGCCCACCCCCAGGCTAACCTTTCTTTCACTGGCTGCAGTCTCGCCTCTGACTTCATTCACTGCTTTCTAGAGAAAGATTCTAGGTCCACCACCGTCTAGCCTAGGATCCTGCTCTCTCCCTTTGCTTTTCCCCCTCACTTGTCCTCTCTGGGCTGGCTTGAAGTTCACCTCCCTGTTTCCTCTGTCCTGCCTCCTGCTTGTTGACACTGGAGGCCTCGAGTCCAGATGCTGTCAGCCAGTGCCCTGTGGGCCTGGAGACTCTCCAGTTGTTTCCTGGGGGTGGGGGAGGAGGGATGGAGGGGATACCACTGGCCACTCCCCTCCCCCAGCTCTTGGTCAGGCTGGAGAGGGCTGGATGAGGAGGGTGTGTGAGCTCCATTTGCTCTTCAGCTTGGCTGGCCTGGACGAGTGTGGGATTAAAGTCCTCTGCAGATCCTGCACCGGGAGGGAGCGTCTTTTGGGAATAGGGGCAGGAAAAAATCACTTCCGAGTGGAAAACCCGCACTAGGAAGCGGAGGGCAGAGGGTTGAAGAGTGGCGGTGGGGCTATTTGGTGGTCAGCACTTAGGCGGGTGGAGGAGATGTTAGAGCTGAGGGAAATGTGTGTGTTCTGAGGGGGCCGTGTGGGGGTCAAGGGAGTCTAGGTGGAGGGGCCCTGCCCGGAGGGCTCTGGAAGGTTATCGAGCCGTCCTCTGCCTCCACTTCACTACAGCAGACTGGCTGTGTGGGTGAGCCTTTCCTTGACCCTTGACTCCTCCTTTTACAACAACTCCCAAGAGGGTTTCTAGAACTTTCCTGAGCTGTTCAGTTGGGAGGTTTCTTCAGTACCTTCCTGAGGCCTGTCCTGCAGTTTCATTTTTCTTGCCTCCCATCCTGCCCTCTAAAGGATGGAGAACAACAGGGTCCTCTTTTTCCTAAGACTTTCCCCAGCTCTTGTTTCTCCAAACTGGTTCTCAGACGTTCTCCAGACACCAGCTTCTCCTAAACTCTGCTTCCTTACCTGGAAGGACTGGGATTGGGGGACCCGAGAGTGAGTGCATCAGGTTGGGTTTGGCCTATCCCCAGTCGCCGTGCTCCAAGGCAGTTAGGGAGAGAGGGGGCTGCTACTGCTGTAGCGTTCTCTCATGGTAGAGACCCCAGTTGGACCCGCCCTTCTCAAGCTCCATATTCCCTTCCTAGGCACCCAGCCCCTCCCCTGTTCCTCCCCTTCCCTTCCCTTCCCTCCAGGGACGCCATGGCAACGCAAAAGCAAGGGCAGTTGTCATGGAAACAGTCCTTTAAAATTCCCTGAATTTGGGGCACAGCTTTCCAGGGGTGGGGGTGGGGGACGTTAGGGTCTGACTGACTAGTGGTGCATCTTCCACGTCTTGTCACTGTTGCTCATCTGTACAGAAGCTTCCCCAAGTCCTGAACCTCCCTCTCCTCCCAGCCTCAGGAGACCCAGGGACGGGTGCAGACACCAGCCCTGCCCTCTTGGAGCCTCGAGCCTTTGAAGGAGGCAGACACACCCCTAGGGCATATGCAGAGACAGAGAGAGGATTCAGCTGGACAGAGCTCTGGCCCCTGGTGCTTGTTTGTGTTTGTGTGTGTGTGTGTGTGTGTATGGCAGGGGGCTGGGGAAGGTTTCTCAGAGGAGAAGGTAAGCCATATCTGGCTGGGAGGGTCCTCTCCAGGTCATCATCTTCTTTCCCCTGCTTCTGAGGTACTGGATTGGGGATGGGGTGGGGTGGCTGGAAGGTAGGAGGGAAGCTTTCTTTCCTTTTCTTAAAAATCTCCAGGGAAATAATAATAATAATTATAGCTACTCTTTAGAGAGCGCTTACTAAGTGCCTTGTGCTTACCTCATTAAATTCAAGATAGGTGGCATTATCTTCATTCTGCAATTCAGTATCTGAGGCACAGGGAGGCACGTGACTTGCCCAGGGTCACACAGCCAGCAGGTGGTAGAGCCAGGATGTGAGCCCAGGTTCACCTGACTGCAGAGCTGGGCCTCTCCCCCGATGCCACGCTGCCTCTAAGGAAAGATGGCGTTGCTCATCTCCGTCCTCCATTCCTGCAGATCCTCCATGTAGCTCGATTTCCTCCCTCCTGCTGCAGATTCCCACTGTGTTTTTGATGACTTTCCTGGATGCCTTGGAGACAGGCTACGGGAAGTACAAGAACCCTTACCACAACCAGATCCACGCGGCTGATGTCACCCAGACTGTCCACTGCTTCCTGCTCCGCACGGGGATGGTGGTAGGCGCCCTGAATCCCTCGTCTGTGATGAGGGTCTCATGGCTGCTGCACTGGGAAGTCTAGACTCTATTCCCCTTTCCCTTTTTGGTTCCTCTCCTTTGGCATCCTCAAGGTCTTTAGACCAAGACCAAGAGTCAAATTGGACTTACTCTAGAGAATTCCCGGGTGGACCATAACTTCATGGGCAATGCTGGGGATGTGTGCTGGATGCAGTGGGGATGTTGCAAGTTGGGAAGGAGGAGGGTCTTTGGCCATTCCAGGAGCTGAGAAACCTGGCTGCGTTAGCCTAAGAGCTGGCCTTGAAGATGGAGGGGCTGGGCTGAGTGGTCTAGCCTGTGTGTGGAGGTCTCCAGGCAGTGACCGGTAGGAGGTCAGCCCCCTCTCATCCTGTCTCTTTCTCCCAGCACTGCCTGTCGGAGATCGAGATCTTGGCCATCATCTTTGCTGCAGCCATCCACGACTACGAGCACACAGGCACTACCAACAGCTTCCACATCCAGACCAAGTGAGGGTGGGGACATGGCAGAGGCAGGAGGGGCCACGTGGAGGTGGGGGAGGTTGCCAGAGTCCCCATTTACAGGGGGCTGAAGACCATGACCTTTGACTTTGCAGGTCGGAATGTGCCATCCTGTACAATGACCGCTCCGTGCTGGAGAACCACCACATCAGCTCTGTTTTCCGAATGATGCAGGACGACGAGATGAACATCTTCATCAACCTCACCAAGGATGAGTTCGTGTGAGCAGAAGCCAGGAGTCGCCCTCCCCCCGGCCTTCTGCTCCTTCCCGGACCTCTGCCTCACAGTGCTGTGGGGCTGATCACTTCTCTGGCTCTGTCCATTCAGAGAGCTGCGGGCCCTGGTCATCGAGATGGTGCTGGCCACAGACATGTCCTGCCATTTCCAGCAAGTGAAGTCCATGAAGACGGCCTTGCAGCAGTTGGAGAGGTGGCATCTGGTGGGGTGTGGCTGGGGCTCAGCCAGAGTGAGGGGTGTGAGAATTGGGGGGCATACACATGGGTAATTGGTGTGCCAAGTCCCTACCTGATGTAGAAACTCTCCTGGCTCCGGGTACCTGGGTGTATCTGTTTGTATGTGTGTGTGTGAGAGAGAGAGACGTGTGTACACGGCCCTGGGGTTATGTCCAGCCCACGCTGCTGGTCTCCTGGAGAGCACTTGGGGCTGCAAGTCTGAGATGAGCCTTCTCACTGCAGCTTCAGGACAGGCTTGCTCTGGAACGTCGGGAAAATCATTCAGCCCTTCTGGACCTGTCTCCTTACCTGTGAAATGTGAAAATGACATGCCTCCCCTTACAACAGCTTGCCACCAGTTCCTGCTGTAATAGGGCTATTGAGAGAGTCCTGTGAGGTTAAAGAAAAAAAGCACAGAAGAAATGTCATAATTACATCTAATGTTGCTTAAAAGTGGGTGGGAGCATATAAATGTGTGTAAGAGAGAGCGGACTCTGTGTGTGTCCTGAAGGTGCGTGTTAATGTACGTGTCTGTGTGGGGGAGTGTGCAGTGCCAGGGCGTGTCATTGTTGGGGAATAATAATAATAATTACTATAATAATAATTATAGATAACATCTACCAAACTCTCAGTGCCACACACTCTTCTAAATCCTTACATGTTGGATGTCATTTAATTCTCAGAACAACTCCATGTGGCAGATTCTGTTATTATTCCCACTTTGGATTGAGGAACATGAAATGGGAATTTTAAGTAACTTGCTCTGCGTCACACAGCTAGTGTGTGATAGATATAGTGGGGATTCGAACCCAGGTCCTGTGATTCTAAAAGCCTGGGCTGCTTCCCATATATAAATAAGTGTGTGTGTGTGTGTGTGTGTGTGTGTGGCCTCTGAGGGTGTTGAAGTTACTTGCAAGGATCTGAGGGGGGCGTGTGATGGGAAGCTAGGAATGGTCCAGGTTTCCTTTTCCTGAAAGATCAGTCTCTCTTCCCTTGCCGCCTGCCCTGACCAGGATTGACAAGTCCAAGGCGCTGTCCCTCCTGCTCCACGCTGCTGACATCAGCCACCCAACCAAGCAGTGGTCGGTCCACAGCCGCTGGACCAAGGCCCTCATGGAGGAATTCTTCCGCCAGGTAGCGTAGCCTCTTTGCCCAGCCCTGCCTGTGGGGGCTTCTTTCCCCTCGTTCTCCAAGCTCCCTGCTCCCGCTCCAGATCTTCATTCAGCCACTGCAGCTTCTGACCTGACCTGAGCCCATGGGACACCATGTCATTATCCTAAAAGCTGAACGAGAGTTGCCAACAGTTGCATTCCATTTGCATCTCACCCATTTCCAGGTCGAAGGCACTGAAATTCCTCTTCTTGGGGCCGGCCCCATGGCGCAGCGGTTAAGTTTGCATGTTCCGCTTCAGTGGCCTGGGGTTTGCTGGTTCGGATCCCGGGTGCAGACCTATGAACCGCTTGTCAAGCCATGCTGTGGCAGGCATCCCACGTATAAAGTAGAGGAAGTTTGGGGCCGGCCCGGTGGTGCACTGGTTAAGTGCGCATGTTCTGCTTCAGCAGCCTGAGGTTTGCCGCTTTGGATCCCGGGTGCAGACATGGCACCGCTTGGCAAGCCATGCTATAGCAGGTGTCCCGCATGTGAAGTAGAGGAAGATGGGTGTGGATGTTAGCTCAGGCCTGGTCTTCCTCAGCAAAAGGAGGAGGATTGGTAGCAGTTAGCTCAGGGCTAATCTTCCAAAAACAAACCACAAAAAAAAAAAAAGGAAAAAAGGAGGAAGATGCGCACCGACCTTAGCTCAGGGCCAGTCTTCCTTAGCAAAAAGAGGAGGATTGGCAGCAGATGTTAACCCAGGGATAATCTTCCTCCAAAAAGAGAAAAAGAAAAAAGAAATTCCTCTTCTCCCACAAGCACCCCTGCCACCCCGGCTGCACCCGGATCTGCTAGTCTGAGGTGTCCTCTCCAGCCTTCCCTTACCCCGTCTTGTCCTCCAGGGTGACAAGGAGGCAGAGCTGGGCCTGCCCTTCTCCCCGCTGTGCGATCGCACTTCCACTCTTGTGGCACAGTCCCAGATTGGTGAGTCCTTTCCTGCAGGGAGGAGGGGGTTGGCAAGGATGCTGCCTGGGCCTGGGCCAGGCCTGTGCCAAGTCACCACCCCTCAAAACTGTTCTCCTGTAGAGGCACACCTGCTGGGAAGAGCATGGGGTCCTCGGGCGGGAGGCCAGGGAGGTGCGCTGTTGGGGAGTTTTCTGGGGTTACAAAGACATTGTCCCCAAGGCTGCCCCCACTGGGGACTTTCAGCCCCAGGTTACCCTGTTTTGCACACAGCCAGGGGTCACAGCCATGCCAGCCATACACACTGCCTAGTCCCCTGGGTGAGACACTCCTGTTGTGTTACACCTTCACCGCAGGCTTCATTGACTTCATTGTGGAGCCCACCTTCTCTGTGCTGACGGACGTGGCTGAGAAGAGTGTTCAGCCCCAGGCAGATGAGGACTCCAAGTCTAAAAACCAACCCAGGTGAGGGTGGCTGGGGTAGCTGGGGCTCCTGGTTCTGGGGGAGGAAAGTTGGACTCACAGGGAGGACGACCCGCAGGGAGGAGGTCCAGCCATGGTGGGGTGGTGGAGAAGCAGGCCACTCCAGACTTGGGAGCCCCTCTGCTGCCACACACCGGGTGGAAGGATGGGACCAGAGGGAGTGACCTGCACCGGTGTTCCCCTCTGCCCTGTTTTTCTCTCTTCATTAGCTCTGTCTTTATTGCCTTTCTGCTAATCTTGTTTTTATTTTCCTTCTAGTAGGAGGGAAGGTATATGTGTGTGTGTGGGGGGGTTGAAATTGGGGGAAGAAGGACAGGGACTTGGGGGGGGTCCCTAGCAGAGGGAAAAGAGGAGAAGGATGAGGCTCACTAAACCTCCTCTTGGTCTTCCATCCCCTCCACTCGGAGGGCTGGGAAGGTGGTTCTGGAGTGGGCTGGGTCTCACCTCTGGAGTCGGGGGGGGGGGTCCTGCTTCTAGCTTCCAGTGGCGGCAGCCTTCTCTGGATGTGGAAGTAGGAGACCCCAACCCTGACGTGGTCAGCTTCCGCTCCACCTGGACCAAATACATCCAGGAGAACAAGCAGAAATGGAAGGAACGGGCAGCAAGTGGTGGGTGCCATTGTGGGGGATGAGGCCTTGCGGGGAGGGCAGCTAATGGAGCAGTAGCAGGTCCTTTTCCTTAAGCCCCTGGAGCAACCGTTTGACTCCTAGAGATGGGAATGGAGTTGATCAGACTAAAGTTACAGCACAGGAAGGACTGAATAGCTGATTGGTCTGGACTGTTCTAGAATGGGGACTGGAGAAAGGATAGGCACAGCCATATTCCACAACCCAAGGGACCCCATGCACATTGTGGTCTGTAAATGGTGCCCCTGTCGATCTGGGTAACCTGGCTGGGAAATCTCTTCTTTTGTGTGGGGGTCGAGGGTTGTGGATTTTAGCAAGGCTGGAGCGGCTCCCCCCAGGCAGGCATGGGTTGACTGTTGCTCATCTGGAAGGCAGGAGGATGCGTGAGAATCCCTGACTTTTCTCCACATACACCTTGGATTCTGGGGAAAAATACTTCTTGGTCTGGTCCCAACTTCCTTCATGCCCTCTGCAGGCATCACCAACCAGATGTCCATTGACGAGCTGTGCCCCTGTGAGGAAGAGGCCCCGTCCTCCCCTGCCGAAGATGAACACAACCAGAATGGGAACCTGGACTAGCCTGGGGCTGGCCCAGGTGAGCCTGTGGTGGTGGGGCAGGAGGGTCTTGAGGTTCTGCAGGCGTTAGGAAGAGCTGGGCATGCAATATGGCTTCCTTGCAGAGTCATCTCTGGGTATCAATGGATGCGAGGTTCTCCCTCCCTCTTCCCGGGCAGGAAAATGGGCGAAGTGAATACACAGAACTGAGCCAGGGCGTGAGTGGGAAGCAGGGAGATCCTTCCACCTCTCCTGACTCAGTCCCTGCAGGAGACAAGGAGGTTGCTCCTCAGAACAGGGTGGGGCCTGTGTAGCACCTTTGTGAGGTTTCTGGAAAAGGAACCAGCCGGGTCACCAGGCTCTGTGAGGTCCATGGGGCATGACTTTGATCGCAGCCCCCGCTCACACCCTCGGCTGGGTGCTCTTCTGCAGGGCAGTTTTTGCACTATATCTGGGACTGAGTTGGGATCCAGCTGGGACTTGGAGAAAGTCAGTCAGGCTGGAGATAAAGGCAAAGACCAGAGCACCGAGACTTTTCCCTCTTTCCCCAGGTCCTCACTGAGTCCAGAGTGTTCGATGTCATCAGCACCATCCATCGGGACTGGCTCCCCCATTTTCTCCAAGGGAGCATGGAGGTTGCGAACAGACAACCCACCCGAAGGCCACATGCCAGAGATTGTGGGGTTGGGGGAAGGGCCCCTCCCCACCCGACACCCATTGGGGTGCACTGTAATCTCCCGGCAGCAGACTGGGGAACTTCAGGCTCCCAGTGGTCACTGTGCCCATCCCCCTGCCCCTGGACTCCCCCCATGGCCAGATGGCTGGCTGGGAGGGGCGAGCTTCCTGGAGGCTTCCCAGGGCCTGGGGGGAGGGTCAGAGATGCCAGCCCCTGGGCCCTCCCCCATCCTTTTTGCCTCCAAGTTTCTAAGCAATACATTTTGGGGGTTCCCTCAGTCCCCCACCCCAGATCTTAGCTGGCAGGTCTGGGTCCCCCTTTTCCTCCCCTGGGAGGGGCTGGAATAGGATAGAAAGCTGGGGGTTTTCAGAGCCCTATGTGTGGGGAGGAGAGTAGGCTCCTTCAGGGCATGGTACCTTTCTAGGGCCTGGGAGTTGGGGGGACATCTTTACCCCAGACCTGCACTGCTTCAGCCCCATCCCCAGCCCAAGTCCCTGCAGTCTTCCCTCTCTCCCATTCTGAAACAGCGACTGGGGGAAGAGAGGACCCAGTGGGACCAGGGGCTGAGAGGCGGCCTTTCCTGGGGTCCTCAAGAACTTGGGACTGGTCCAGGCCCCTGGGGCTTATCCCCCCGCCCCGGCTGAGTTCTGAGCCCGTGGCCTCCTTCCTCTCCCCTGGGGCTGGGAGGCTCCCATCCGACCAATGTCTGTAAAGTGCTTTGGGGTCTCCCCAGCAAAGCACCTTCAGGATGCATCTTCGAGCACAGGCAGGAGACTAGCTGGGTTGGGTCAAGGGTGCGTCGGGGGGGTGAGGTATATGCAGTAATTCTGCATTGCCAACAGAGAGGGCCCCTCCCCTCCCAGCACTGGCCCAGCTGCAGGCACCAAAAGGCCCCTCCCCTGGGACAAGTGGGGCGTGGTGGGTGCAAGGCAGTTGGGCAGGGGCTCTGGGCTGCTGCTGTCGTGTCCTCTGAAGTCCCCAGCCAGGCCCGTGCCCCTTCCTCTCCTCAGGCTCCTCTCACCCCACCTTGTCCCAGGGGAGGCCCGAGTCCAGGTGACTGCCCTCCTCCTTTCTTGTAAATACCAACCATGCATTTGTACAGTGGGCCATGTGTGTGTGGAGTCCCTAGCCACGGCCTCTTAGGCCTGCCCCCCGACACTTGTCCCTCCTGCCCCACTGTGAGTGGGGCAGAGATGCATGTGACTCACCCCTGCCCTTGGTCTCCCCGAACCCTGCTATAGCCAGAGATCAATAAAGAAGGGAGACCAGGCCTGGCTGTGTTTGGTGTTCACTGGATGGAAGTCCACCGAGCATCTCCATGTACGCTGTCTCTTAAGCTCGATGAAACCCCGGTGCGGTGTTCTCCCTATTACATAGATAGGGGGGCAAGCTGAGGCTCAGAGAGGTGAGGTCTTGCCCGAGGGCACACAGGAGGGATGGCAGAAGTGAGATCTTACACTTGCGAGGTTCTTTGCTCTCTCCATCGCACTGCTTCTTCTGTAAGGCGGGCGAATCTTGCCTTCCTGCCTCCCCTCCTCCTCCACCGCCTGGAAAAGTCAAAAGCAGTGGGCAGGAGGGGCCTGGCTGTGGGGGTCTGAGGAAGTTTCTTCACCGATGCTCGGCTCCTGGCTTTTACCCTGGGCCCTTGGTGTCTAGGACAAAGGGAGGTGACCTTTCCAGTTCCCAGCAAGGGCCTCTTCCTTAATAGCCACTGTGTTCTCAATCCGTCTTTGCTAACGGGTTGGAATGGGGGTGGTCTTCTCACAGCTGGAGGAGGGAGCAATCCTGAAGCTGGGGAATCACTGAGGCTGGGAGGGCAGGCAAGGAGCATCCACACACCACCACACCCCTTTCACGGGCCAAGTGCCAGGGTGCAGTTCTCCCCTTTGTCCAGCAGACGGCGCCCATAGCACAGTCACAGCTGGATGGGGCTTAGAGCTCTGTCTTGCAGCTTCAGGGCAGCCCTGCCAGGTGGTTGTATCTTTTCCTCAAAAAGAAAAGCGAACGCTGGCCATCCTTCCTTCTTGTACCCTGGAAGTTAGTCCTCCCACATATCTGACCCCCGTCTCTTCCTGCAGCAATTAAGGGCAGGCTTGGGGAGAACGTCCTTCTCAAGGCTCCTGCCCAGCTTCCCAAGTTCCTCTCCAGGCAGCTGGGCAGAAGGGGGGGCGTAGAGAGGGCAGGATGAGAGGGGAGGGAGAGGAGACTGTCCAAGTCGGGAAAGAAAGAAAATGCCAAGGACCTAACACCAAATTTATCACTTTTTAAAAACAAGAGATTTTCCCCAAAAGTGAAGAAATAAGAAATCCAGTGTCCATGCGTTCCCAACTTCAGTCTTGATCCCAGGATACCTGCTTCACTCTCAGACCTGTTGTGGGGTTGGGAGCAGAAAGAGAGGGTGAGCGGGAGGCCAGAGGCTCTCTTGTCCCTCCCCTGCTGGTCTGCCCAGCCGTCCTGTCCCGTTAGTCGAGCATCTAACTCCTGATGCCTGACCCAGTCTCCGTACCCGGGTCCAGTCTGTGCGGGAGGAGGACAGTAAAATCAAAGCTCCCCAGGTTACTCCATCAATGACTCCACTCTGGGCAGGACTGCTGCTCACCTGGCCTAGACAGGTGAAGATCTCCCTTTCGGTTCCTAATGCCCTTTATCAGAAAATCTGTGGTCTCCTTCCCACCCATTCCCATAGCCAGAAGTCCTAATACAGTCTAACCTCGGTCCCTCCTGCTGCAGCTTAATCCCGTTTCTCTTCGTCTGCCCGTCAGAGGAGATGCAAGCCCTCTTGCCATAGAGAATAGCTTTTCAGTGACTGCAGCTGGTCCTTTGTTCCCCTCTCCCTGATTCCAGATCTCAGCCCTGGCCCTGTCCACACAGCTTGCTGTCCTGTACAGCGGGCAGCCCAGCCCTGGGGTCTTACCGAGTTGGCTCCCTGGGAATCCAGTGGTGGTATATGGGTTGAGGCTTTCTCTGTGCTGGGTTTCTCACTGCCCCTCTCGTGAGTTTTAGGGGTGGATTCTGCAGGCTCTAAGGAGGGAAAATGGGTGGTGGGAGGGAGAGGTGGTCTTCATGAGGGCTTGGAGAGAGGGGGCTGCTTCTCTCACCCCACCCTATACTCCAGTGACCCCTCATAGGAGCCCAGCACCAAGCTGGAGGCAATCGGGCAGGACCAACAGGGTTTTCTCTGATCACAGTTACTACTGGAGGTTCACTAATTTTTTTTATCTGCAATCAGAAATCTGAAAACCAAACCAAACCAAACCAAAAAACCCCACAACCCCTCTCAGAAATGTTAAAAAGCTTGGGTGCAATCTCAGTGTGTGGCTAAACATGACCTGAACTGATATTAGGCTATTTATAGTCTATTTATCCCCCTTCGGGAGACCATTCATTTCACTGCAGAAATATTAATGTGTTTGATTACAGGGTGCCCTGCTGGGGGTATTCTGAAATATGTAGGATATATACGGCATCGCCGTCATACAATTGGAATACTTCTGAATTGTGGAATACATAGGGGATAAGGGCCTGTGGAGATGTATTAACAGCACCACCAGCGGCTTCCATTTGTTGCATGCTTTGTATGTTTCAGCTGCTGGGCCAAGAACCAGTCTCATTTAATTTTCATAAACAACCCAATGAAATAGGCACCATCATTATCGTTTTGTAGATGGAGGTTAAGTAAGTTGCTCAAGCCTCCGGGCTGGTAAAGGCGCAGAGCCAGCATTCTAGCCTGGTGGTGCTGTTCCCATTACGGTGGGAGGGGCTGGTGCCAATCAGTAAGGACTGGTGAAGAGGTGCAGATAGAGCCAAATCCTCCAGTTTCCCGCTCCTACTGGAACCCTCCCACGTGGGTAAGGCTTGTCTCCTCCTAGGCTGGTCCCTCCCCAGCCGGAACGTACTTTGTGCTTTCCCAGAGGTGCCCAGCCTTGACTCCGCTTCTGTGTCTGTGATCCCAGGTGGGCAGGAGTCCTGGGTCCCTGCGCTCTCAGCGGCTCCCTCAGGCTCCTCTCCCTGCTGCTGTTGCCCGAGGTGATGTTCAACCATCATCTGGAGCTCTGGGGGCACAGAGGAAGGGGGAGGACATTGGACATGACTGCCCAGTCTCCTCTGTGGACCCTCCAATTCAACAGCCCTGCTAAAGAGTCACCAGACATTGCCAAGTGGTTTGACTTTCCCGTCCCTTGAGATGTGAACAAGGAGGGACATCCGCTAGGCAGCGAGCAGGGACTAAAGCTAGACAATAAAATGCACTACCTTCAAAGGGAAGGGAGGGCCAGGGAAGAGGCTTTAAGAACAAAAGATCCTCCTTAACTTGCTGGGATAAGTGGTCTCCTTTGGGGGCAGGAGAAAACTCAAGTTAGAGCCAAGAAATATTTGCATACCTTCTGTGTTCTGTGACCTCGCTTCTATGTGAGTTCACAAATTGTATTTAATTTAACTGCCACAGTGAGGCAGTAGTCACGGCTCAGTAGGTTAGGCAGGTTCTCCGGGGCCACTCTGCTGGGCGGTGGCAGAGCTGCAATTCAGCCCCAGTTTTTCTAGCAACAACTCAACTTTAATAAAGGCAGATTTCATGACTTCCCAAGGATTCCTTCCAAAGGGGTCATCAGGTCTACTGCTCAGCCTCAGGCACAGAGGGGAAGGAAGGGAGGGGAAGGGTCATCCGAACCTTTCATTGTGGGTGTGGTCCTTGTCACCTTCTTCCGCTGCCGTGGAGACATGGCCAGAGTGGACTGTGAAGGACACAGAGCACAGGTGGGTGCCAGCCCTTCTCGCCCGCCTCCTCCACCTTGCCATGCTTTTGGATTGGAGATGGGGGGGTGGGTGTGGGCTGTAAAAAGTAGGGGAAGAAAATTCCTGCTTCCCCAGCTCCCCCTTTCCCCTTCCGACCGACAATAGTGAGCAAGGAGACTGTGTGTGTGGGGGGCGTCCATTCACACACATTGGGGGGGGAGGTGCAGGGAAGAGGCAGTCTAAAGGTCCTACAGATGGGGGCTCTGAGGAATAATCCCCTAATGAGTCTGTGGGTTTTCTGGGCTGGGCTGGGCTGAGTGGAGGTGCCAGCTCACCTTGAGAAGTGGGTTGGGCATCCGGTCTTCATCTATCTCTGAGGGGAACAGAGAAAGGAGAAAGTGATGAGGATGGGAAATCCAGGGGGTCCCCATGGAGCTGACTTCCCCAGGGGAGGAGTCTCTGCAGTCACCTCCTTCCTGATCTGTCCCTCACATCTGCCCCTAGGAAGTTGGCCCTGGTGGCCACCCCAGGCCCACTCGCTCCAGCTGCCTCCTGCTCTGCTGGCCGGCCTTCTCCCTGCACTTAGTCCTGTCCTTGACTCTATGGGCAATCTGCACCTACATCCTTGCCTCAGACCTGGAGGCTCCTGAAGGCAGGATCTGTGGTCCTTTTGCCCTTTTCCTCCCTCTGAAATATCTTTTTCTCTTGGCAACCATTACCCCCACCCCAGGTCCAGAACTGAACCCTGCATAGGAGGGAACACTGGCTAAAGAACAGCAAAATGATCCTGTGCAGGGTCCAGGAAGGTACCAACCTTTTCAGTAGCTGGAGGACAGCTGGGGACTCAGGCATCCTGCAGTGCAGTCTAGCTTATTAGCATGACCACCTCTTCCACTCTCCTGTCCAGCTCCCTGACGTTTCTCTGAGACCTTGTTCTCTCCCTAGACCCTGATGGGGACACTGGTGACCAGAATGCCAGCTGCTCTCTGAGCTGTTTCTAACCTTCCCCTTCCCCTCTGGGGGCGTCAAGACAGCTGATGGAGGCGGTCCCTCCCCCTCACAGCTGTCACTGCCTCTGGGGGTGGGGGCAGCAGCATCTCAGTTGCTGGAGAAACCTGGAAGGCTGTTGCCACAGCAACTGGCACTCAGTTGACCACCCTAATTCCTGGGGGGCCTAGGAACCAGGTGCTCTCCCTCCCCTCCCTAGCACTGCTCCTTCTTTCCAAAGCCAAGGAAATCCTCCTGCTAATCCAGCCACCACTTTCCTGCCTCTGGGATTGAGGACTCTCTGACTGCTCAGATCTGTCCTTCTTCTGTCTAGCACCCCCCTTCTCTCACTGGGACCCAGCTGTCTTTAGCAGCCCTACTCCCTTCAACGACCCATCCCTGGGGTTACCTGGGGATGACTGGTCACTGGTCAGTACCAGGGTGGCAGGGGTGGGGCGGCGCCTCCGAATCTGAGGGAAGAGGTCAAGTTCATGTGGAAGCGTCAAAGCCCCACCCAACACCACTCAGCAACACAATCCAGGCCACCCACTTAACATACCTTAAAAAATGCCATGTTACCTTGAACCTGCTGTCCCAGGGTGAACATTCTTGGGTCCATCCCTCTCCTCTGGGACCCAAAAGACCACCCCTACCCCCTGCACTCCCACCCCCTGTTCTGTCTCAGCATTTCCCCCAGCCCTGGCCCTAACTCCATCTCAACAGCTAAATCTGCTCTATGCATCGATCTCTGGCCTGCTGTCCTTCCGTCCATCCTGGATCAATGGTCAGAAATAACCCGAGAGGACACAGGCTCTTCCTTCCATCTCGCAGCCCACCCCTCTAACACACATTAACCTTTTCTGGGCCAGCACTTGCAGAGAGCACCCCTCTGTCTCCATGCCACCCGCTGGCCCGCCCGGGAGGACAGCACAGCAAAGGTGGGTCTGAATGTGCATCCCCTTGGCCCATGCCCCTCCCTCCCTAATGTCCTCCCTGTCCTTGGACACACCGCCTTTCTCATTTGTCAGGAAATAAGGTCTGCGAAATCCTTGTCGTGGTAAATATAACACGAGGAGGAGCCCTAGGCAGCACTCTGGTCAGGGCTTAAAGCTCAGCTGCAAAATCTTATCCTGGGCTCAGGGGTTCCCTTTTAAGAAATTAACATATAAGAACTGATTGACGGCTGAGCCTCTGAGCCTCTTTTTCCGCCGCTGTTCTTTTGTCATGCTGCCAATAAAGTTGATTGTTGTTGAAGTCAGTCCAAGGACTCTTGGGACTTGTAGTTTTTCCCCTTTCTCTGGCCTGTTTAGAGGCTTGGAAGTGAGGGGGCCCATGGGGCTGGAGTCCCTGCAGCTCCCTCCAGGGCACAAGAGGGGAGGGAAGGCTCACGGGGCTGGGAAAGGGGCTAAAATTTCCAGGGCTGAGAGGATTAGGGTGGGGGCCCCAAATGATCAAATTCCTATCTTTGTGTGTCCATTATTTAGTATCATTACCATTGGGGGTGGCGGTGGTAGGACGTTTGCCCTTCTCTGTGCCCAAAGAGTGGGTACCAGTCATGGTGAGAGAGGCAGTGTAGTCTGCGAGGGGGAGTCTCCCGAAAGAAGAAACAGGATGCATAGAATGGGGGTGCATTGGGGGTAGGGCTCTGTTTTTTGAGCAGAATCCAGCGGCATCTGTTTTTGGTGACATTTCAAGGTCCCTGGCAGTGCCAGTCCTGTGTGGTGTGTGTGTGTGTGTGTGTGTGTGCGCGCGCGCGCATGTGTGCGCACACACGATACACGTATGCACTGCACAAACATTAGCTGTGTGTCCGTCTCTGGCGATTCCTGGTACAAACGTGTGGTGCCAGCAGGCGGGCATGTGTGCATCACGTAGGTGGGGTGGGGGCCGTCCTTTTCCCAGGAGAGGACTCCTCCTTTCCATTTCTTTCCTGCCCTGGGGGAGGGGGCTGATTGTGGAGGAGACAGAGAGAGGGTGGGGTGGGGATTCAAGGCTGTTGGGAACCTGAGAAGGAGACTGCAAGCATGACAGAAAGGGCCTTTGAGACAGCAGCGGGGCCCTGTGATCTTGGACTGGTCCCTTCCTTATCCAATTTCCTTGCCTTGGACAAGATTTCTAAGCACTCAGAGTCCTTGAGAATTATGATGACCTACAGCAGGAGGGAAGTCAGACTTCCTGAAGCCTCCCAGGCACCTGAACTACTAGGAAACAGGTAGACGGCCTCTTCTTTTTCATGTACTCCCCCAATCCTAGTGCTCAAGGACACTGGTGCCTTTGCCTCTGATTTATTCCCAAACCAGTCATGCCAAGGACCTGGTAGTTGTGGGCTTCCTGCCATCCCCTGCCACTCTGTGCTCCATAACTCAGAGCTTCTAACCCCTTCCACCCTCCCATGTCGGTCTGGGTTAGAAGCTCCTGACAAGCCTGGAGGTTTTTGCTTACACACTTGGGTAACACAGCAAGAGGGACAGAGGTTAGACCACAGGTAGAATTTCAGGCCTAGTAGACACAGATTTCTGAAGATGAGAGAAAAGCAGGTCCATGTCTCAGCTCTCTTTGTCCCTCTGGCTCCTTAGCACTGCCTCAGCCTCCTCCCTTGCCCCGCAGACCCCTGAACCAGCCGGCCTTCCCCCTTCTCCTCCCAACCCACACCCGCACCTGCCTCCTCTGACACCAAACAGATGCAGGTGTCAGGCCGTGAGACCCGTCTGTGCCAGTGGAAGGCAGTTCCGCTTGGAACCTCACCCCTCACCCCAAAGCCCACACTTGGGCCCTTTTTCCTGGGTCTGAAGTTATCTTAGCCAATCCCTGCCTGCAGCCCTAACAGCCTTTTTGCTGACCCCAAGGGAGCGCTCCCCATGCTAGGGGCTCTGCACCCTCCTCGTCCTCAGGAGGTCTGAGGTCTCACCACAGTCCCTCCTACTGTCACACCTTAGATGCAGCTCCCTCCAGGCCCGGGAGAGGATGGAGATGCAGGTACCTAACCCCTGCCCACACTCTGAAGCTGAAGTTACGGGGAGAGGGTGTGCCTCCCCTTTCCCTTCACATCCAGTTCACATCCAGGCCTCATTCTGCCAAACAGCTGGAGCGACAGAAAGGACGCTCCCCAGCCCGTCCCCGGGCTCACAGAGTTGCCTCAGGTGGGGAGGCCCAGCCAAGCCCTGGCGGCAGGTGGGGGGGAAATAGAGAACTGACCTTGTGGGAAACAGATATTCATTAGGAATGGGGATGTCTAGGCAAACGGACAAAGAATACAAGAAGAGATGGAGCAATGAGCAAAAGAGCAAATATTTGTAAAGGGGAGGTAGTAATGACCACGGGTGGTCACCCTCTCCACACATGCTCACTCTCCCTGAGCTGAGACACACTTGCTCACACACTCTCACACACTGCCGCCTCTGCCAGGCTGCTCTGAGCTAAAAATAGGCTAGGCCAGGAGGCTGGGCCCTGGACTCCCACCCCTTGAGCCAGGGCTAGCACAGTGCTTCTCCGTCGTGTGTGGCTCAGCGCGGACCCCAACCCTAGAGCGCTTCTGCCTCTGGATTCCCCGTGCCACTCTCTCCATGCCACCCCCACTCCCCGCTCCAAAGGGCAGGAGTTGGGAATAAGGATCCACGTGTCCAGACTTGCAGAAGAAGGGAGCCTCCATCTGCAGACCGGACAGCGCCTCTCCCCAAAGCCCCAGGCCTCTCCGTGTTCCTCAGCCCCTTCTTGTTCTCACTCCCTGGAGTCCTGCAGGGTCGCCCCCAGTTAGGAGAGGACTAGGAGGGCTGTTTCCCTTCTTTCAACTCCGACTGCACCAGGCTCCCTCCATGACCTGCCCTCACCCCCAACCCCTCCCGCACTGCTGCCGGGACCCATCAGCGCCCCCACCCAGCTCAGAAACTCAGGCGGGGGTTGACTGGGCGGGGGATGCAAGACTGGCGAAAGGGAGCGGGGGGTGGGGGGCCGTGTCCTCAGGCAGGCCCCCTCCCCCAGGGCTGGGGCGACAGAGAGCGACTCTCGCGGGGACAGCCTTCGCCGGGAGGCGCTCGTCCTTCTGTCCACCTCGAAGAAGCACAGACAGGGAGATGGGGCTCCGACAGTGGGGGAGGGGGTAGAAGACCCCCAGACGAAGCGCGTTCGCCCTCTCAGGGGCGCACTGCTCCAGGAGGACCCAGCAGGGATCCCGGATCCCAGTGTCCAGCGGTCCCTCGTCTTTTGCGGGGCGAGTCCCCCGCAGCCCCGCCCTGCTCCGCACCTGCTCCGCCGCCTCGGGGTCAAGGTGCGGCTCCAGCAGCGGGACCGTGAACTGGATCTTCCGGGGGCTGCTGTCCTGCTCCATGGCTGGGGCGGGACGCGGCGGGACGCGGGGCTGGGCCGGGCGCGCTCCTCCTCGCTCCGCTCCGGCCCCGGCCCCAGCCCGGCGCGCTCGGCTCCCGGCGGCCGGCTCCGCGCTCCCAGCTCGCGGCCTCGGGGCCCCGGCGCCGCCGATTGGCTCGGCCCCGCCCCGCCCGGCGCCCCCTCCCCCCGCCGGAGCCTTAACCCCGTCGTGGCCGCGCAGCCGGCTGCAGGGGGCATCGTCCCGCAGAGGGCGAGAGGGCAGGCGGGCGAGTCGGGTGTGGCGGGTCCTGTCGTAATGACAGCTCGGGGGTTGTCCAGGAATCCTCCGAGTTCTGGGCGGGGAGTGGGGCCGGCGAGCGGCCGCGAAGAACTTCTCTAAGCCGAGGCAGGTTGGAGGGTTGGAGAGAAGAAAGCAAACGCGAGGCAGATTTGTCGCCCAGAGAAAAAAAAAGAAAGAAAGGGGATTTAGGCATGCAGCAGGAGGGACTAAGATTAGACGTGGAGAGGGACTTTCCTTTGAGGGAAAACACTAGAGCGGAGGTGAAAACTTGAAGGGGAGATAGGAATCTGGACTCCGGTCCTGAGTTCACTCTGTGGCAGGGGTGGGGTGGGGTGGGGGGACGGGACTGAAGACCTTAGAGGGTCTCCAGAGACCAGAGCTTCCCTCTTGAAGTGCTGGTGGCAGTGGGTGGAGGGCTCGGGGAGAGAGGACCGTCTAGGATCAGCGGAAGAAGTAAGGCCGGGTGGGGAGCCACTAATGCTTGTGAAATGGATTTCTCTTTCTGCTTGCTAAATTTGGGGGCTTGGAAAGCAGGTAACAGGCCTGCAAAGAGAGAATGCTGGGGGGTGGAGAGAGAAACTCCTTCGGTGGGGCTGCTTGTTTACAGATGCAGTTGGTTTCCAATTCCACTATTGGCAGAGTAATGAAAATGATCTGCTGTAACTGAAGGGATGGAGGTTAGACTATGTGAAGGACTTACTAATTTGGTGTAGGACCAAGATGTCAGTCATTACTAGTGAGTGAGGGAGATAGGATATTCATAGGAGCTCGTGGGCACCATGTCAGGAGCTAGGGGCCACTGGATAGAGAGAGGCCAGGGCTGGATGTATCTCTGGGGGAGGAAAGGACAGGGGGTTGGGAGGAGAAGGGACAGGGAGTTCTCAGGGAGGGGCTGGGCAGGGGCCAGGGCGGCAGATCTGTTTCTTTAGCCTTAAGCGCTGGCACGTTCCATACAAATGAATGCCTGGTTCTCTGGGGACACGGTGCTCATCTTCTCCTCTAAGGAGTCAGCCTCAACCTTCAGTTGCCTCCTCTCCTGGGCAGCCCTTCCCTGGCCCGGATTTCGCATGGCCCCTTCCCCTCTTACCTCCCAAAATAACCTCCCTTGCCCTCCCCCAGCGTATCTCTTTACACATGCCGGCTCGGCTCAGGCTCAGTTTTCTCAGGGCAGGGCTGGGGTGACAGGGACCCAGTGGGCCAGCCAGACCTCTATTTGCATGTTAACTGGTCCCTGCTTTGCTGTCACTTGGAGTCCAGGAATGACCCCCTACACCCAGCCTTGCGCTGCAGGGTCCCTTTGCTCTCTTTAATGTAGCAAGGCGAGCCTAGAGAACAGCTGCTTGGGTTTCCCAGCCCCTCCCCTGA